>NC_041390.1:24847546-24865013 GCF_002162155.2 Triticum dicoccoides
GGGGGGGTTAAAAAAAATGATGACCCTTGAGTCTGCAGAACCCAAGGGAAAGAAAAGGCTAGGTGGGAAATGGTAAAACCAATGTTGGGCATTGCTGGAAGAGCTTTACTTAAGGCGAACTGTCAAGGGGTTCCCATTATAGCCCAACCGTGTAAGGAACACAAAATCCGGGAACATAACACCGATATGACGGAAACTAGGGCGACAAGAGTGGAACAAAACACCAGGCATAAGGCCGAGCCTTCCACCCTTTACCAAGTATATAGATGCATTAATTAAGTAAGATATATTGTGATATCCCAACAAGTAAACATGTTCCAACAAGGAACAACATCTCCATGTTCCAACAAGGAACAAACTTCAATCTTCACCTGCAACTAACAATGCTATAAGAGGGGCTGAGCAAAGCGGTAACATAGCCAATCAACGGTTTGCTAGGACATGGTGGGTTAGAGGTTTGACATGGCAATTGGGAGGCTGACAAGCAAAAGGTAGGCATCATAGCATTGGCATAGCAAGAGTGAGCAAACTAGCATAGCAAAGATAGTAGTGATTTCGAGGGTATGATCATCTTGCCTGAAATCCCGCAAGGAAGAAGAACGAGTCCATGAAGAAGACAAACGGACGTAGACGAACGGATCCTCACAACCTCAACGTTATCGGAACCAACCCGAAGAAGCAAACACCGGAAAAGAAGCACACAACATAGTAAACAACCACCACAACAACATGGCACGATGCACAATCGAGTATGATGCATGTCCGGTTTAATGAAACATGGCATGGCAAAGTGCAACAAACAACACTACAAGTTAAGTGGAGCTCAATACGCAACGAGTTGCTTATTGATGAAACACCACGACACGTTATTTAGTTTGATCTCGTTTATGTACTCAACAATATTAAATGTTGGTTAACATGGCAAGAGGGTGAAGCAAAGTAAAACTACCTATCTAGTCAAGTTTAAATGAGGCCGGAAGCAACGAACAACAATTCCGGAAACTCCCCATATGCATATTTAGGTATGGTACTGTTCTTCCCTAAACACAATTTTAGAGTTGTTAAACATGCAAAGTAAGGCCACCGTGTTGAACTAGGCATTTTTCTACCCCATTTACATATAAAGTTTATTTAAATCGGAGCTACGGTTATTTAGCTATGAATTAAATCATTTTAACATGGCATAGGAGCAAATTAATGCAAACAGCATTTTTAACATTTTAAATATGGATGAAAGTTGGATATTATTAATCTACACAAAATTCTGAGCAAGTTTCATATATAAAACATTTAAATCCGATGCACGGTTCATGAGTTATTAAATGCATGAACATGAGGGTCTAAACTGTAAAACTGGCAGTCTCTGGATAATGAACAAATTCGCAGGACCCGAAGAAAAATACATATCAGGCTGAAACTGGAACAAGGCAGGCGCTGGGGCGGCTCACCCATGGGCCTGGCCCGGTCGGAGGGAGAGGCAGGCCAGCTGGGCTGGCGCGGTGCGGAGGAGGTGGCCCGGCTGGGCCTGGCGCTGCGGCCCACGCGGCTGGCGAAGGGAGCTGGGGAGGAGGCCGAGCGAGGCCGGCACTGGAGATGGGCCCGGGAGCGCGGCCCGAAATGAAGAGGAAGGAGGCCGGCGAGCTGGGCCAGACTCGGGCGTGGCCCACGTGGAGGCGCGGCGCGGTCAACGCAGATGGATCGGGCTCCTCCCGATCTGGCGCAGGGAGCGATGACTCCGGTGAAGCCGTGGTCGGCGGCGCGGTTCTGGCGGAGATGTGCTCCGGCGAGGGGAGGCCGGCCGTGAGCAGGAAGGGGCGGATCCCGGCGCGTGATGACCGGATCTGGCGACAGCGGCGCCGGACGGGGCTCCAAGTCGCAGGGCGGCGCGCTCCGGCGAAGGTTGCAGGCGAGGTCGCCGGCGGAGAGACGCTAGGCGGCGGAGGCGCGGATCGAGGGGCTCCTCCCCTCGACCGGCTACGGGAGCGAGGAGGCGCGGGGTGCCTGCGGGCAGCGGCGGAGATCCGGGCTCGCGCGGGCCCCGGATGGGCTCCGCAGGCCGGCGGCGAAGTGGGGCGACGCGGAAGCCGGTTGGGACAGGTGGCGGCCGCGGGTTGGAGGAGAGCGGCGGCGGGGCTGAGGTGGCGCGCTCCGATTGGCTGGAGTGAGGTGGCGCGCGGGGGCGGACATGTCCGGTGCAGCACGGACGCGTCCGGTGGCGCGGGGAGGAGTGGATCTAGGGTTTAGACTGCGAAATGATCCGAAATTTCGGAGAGGGGTGCTCTTTTATAGGTAGAGGGAGCTAGGAAGCTCCAAATGAGGTGCGGTTTTCGGCCACGCGATCGTGATCGAACGACCGAGATGATGGAGCAGAGTTAGGAGGGTTTTGGGCCAAAATGGAAGGGTGTTGGGCTGCAACACACACGAGGCCTTTTCGGTCCCTCGGTTAACCGTTGGAGTATCAAACGAAGTCCAAATGGTACGAAACTTGACAGGCGGTCTACCGGTAGTAAACCAAGGCCGCTTGATAAGTCTCAGTCCATTCCGGAAATGTTTAATCCCCACACAAGAAAGAAAGGTAGAAATGATCACCGGAGGAGAACGAAGCGCCGGAATGCAAAACGGACAACGGGGAAAATGCTCGGATGCATGAGACGAACACGTATGCAAATGAAATGCACATGATGACATGATATGCAATGCATGACACGCAAGCAATGACAAGGCAACACCAGGAATAACTGAACGACACCTGGCACATCGGTCTCGGGGCGTTACAACACTCCACCACTACGAGAGGATCTCGTCCCGAGATCTAGAATGGCACCGGAGGGGCAACGGAAAAGAAAGAGAAGAGGTAAAACTAAGTTGCTTCTTTGACAAACGAGTGAGACCAAAGAACCTGGAAAAGGTTAAGCCATTTCGAGAAAAGAATACAACGGAAATGACGAAGCTGAAAACACTCCGTTAGAAAAGAGGAACAAGGGAAAACAACTTCGGGTAGCACTCCGGTTGAGAAGTTATGCAAGACTTGATACGGTGAAAAGAACTTGAGCAGAGGACACGACACTCTGGTTACACAAGATAGAGAAGGAATAAGACTGATATAATTTGGACAGCACTTCGACTGTAAATGGAAGAAATTGAACATGATCTTGACAAACCGAGATGAGGAGTGAAAAGAGCAACATCACTAGACCCCCGGGAGAAAGAATAGAATAAATATAATTGAAATAAGAGAATTGAGAAGAAAATGTCAATTTCTGCCACAAAAGAGTTTGGAAAGCATCCTTGCAAAGAAGAATTGAACGGAGTTGTTGGAAAATCAACAACGAAAAGCACAAGCTTGTAGTGGGCTTATGGAAAACATCTCAAAATTATGAGGTGACAACCGGCCACTAACGGAAACAATTGCTTGCTTGAGATCAACGAAGAGATGAAAACTTCTTCCACCAAGATGATAAAGAGATAACTTGGATCATTGGCAAGCACCACAAATAGCAACATTCCCAATGGAAGGCTTTTAGGTGAAATATGACACAAGATAACTCCAACAACGAGGTTGATGGATTTAAAAATAACTCATTCTTAACAACATGTGAATCATGGAACATGAACTCAAATTATCAAGAATGACATAATACCACCTCCAAAATATGGTAGAAAGAATTGCACTCCGGATAGCAAGATGAAGAATGCTTGAGTTTCTTAGAAAAGAATCTCGATGAACACTTCGAGAAGAAATATAAATCCTTGATGAACCATCATGTAGAACTCCATGAAGAACTCCGGTAAACAAAAGGAATGAAAAGAAAGAGAAATTGAAAACACAAGGTGAATCCTTGCAATGATTTAGATGGATCTCCGTGATAATTAGAGCTTGGAACTCCGCGAAAAAGAGAAGATGAAACAAATGAAACCGAGAATTTTAAGGGCCTCCGGAATAAAGAATTAATCACTTGGATGAACAAGAATAAGAATTATGTTATGCTTATCCTTTACCAATTAAATTGACGACAATCAACGGATTTGGCATACTACTTATTCTCGTAGAAAGGATTAAAAGAGATATAACGTAAACTTGAGAAGGTCTTCAACTAACCACCGGTAGGATTGGAACAACAAATGAATTGATATGATAAGAAAGAAGAAAAAATCTTGAACGAACCATCGTACGGATTGAAAATGAATTAAGGGAAGACAAAGAAACACCGGGAAGAATAGTGAAATGAACGAAGATACATGAGACAATCTAGATACATGAGAACGAAGAGAGCACGAGCCGATTAAAGATCACTTGAACAAGGCACCGGTAAGATCGGAGAATGATAACTGACGGCTGAGAATGAATAAACCTGAATTGATGGACTCCGGATGACAAACTGAGAAGACTCTTGAATATCTCCTGATGGGTGAAAAGGATTCTCACAATCGAAAACAATTATGAGAGGATGGCAACAAGCTAGCACCATGAATCTTGAAGAGAATAGAGCAAGATTAAAGAGAAACTCTTCTTCGGTCTTCAAATGATGAGAATGACAATGAGAAACACCACCAAGAATTATTGAGGCACACCGGAAGAATCAAAAGCAAATAGGTTGAGCCAACTATGAAAAGAATTTGAAAGATCTTGGAGAAAAGCATTTGACTAATGATAACTCACTCTTACGTCAAACTTGGAGAAGAATTTAGGATAGCTCTGGGAAAATAGAAGAGTCAGGTAAGATCCTGGGAAAAGACCTGTGGGTTAGGGCCCACTCAAAAGAACACCGTTGAAAAGATTTAAAAGAGATGTTGCACCGGTTGAATTAAATGACTTGAATGAGATATCAATCTCGAAAGAGCTTGAACGAATGCAGAGTGGAAACACGAATCTTCGAGATATCTTGAGCACTCCGGAACAATTTAATAGCAAGAGATGGATGATTAAGAGGTGCACCGGCATAAGAAAAGCATTGGAAAAAAAAGAAAAGGAGTATGCTTAATACCAAAGCTTGAATTAAATCCACCGGAGAAGAAAAGAACGAGGAATGACGAACTTGAAGCTCCATTAGAATCTTCATGAGAATCACCGGATAAGAACATTGACGGAAAAGAATGGAGAAACTTCCCATCAATAAAATGGATACTTGAAGAAGAAATCTTAGTCCTTGAAGAAAAACAAAAGGGAGGGAGGGTGGGAAAAACAAAGGCAACTTGGAGACGGATGAAACAAACACCGTTGAGAAGAAGTGATAAATGATCTTGCAAATGTTGACGTGAACGGATCCACTTGAGGAGAGACACACCGGTTAAAAAAAAGGATTGACAAGACAGACTCGATGATCAAGAAGGATTAGTATTCACATAGGAATATGAGAACACCATTTCGGAAAGGTATGGAATCAACACTTGACATTGAAGCAACTCGAATACCACAACTCAAAACAAAAACAAAGGACTGTCTTGCAGAATAAGCCGGAACAAACATATGATAGAGATTTCGTCCGAAGTTTTTGTGGTGGGGCCTACACGGGCTCGATCGTACAGCACCATCATGTACAAGGCAGTGCACATGACATACGAAGCGTCCCCGAGTCGGCATAGCCAAGGACTCTTTAAGACACAACGAGACCACTGTAAAATCGACCGTGAATAGGCGGACCACTAGACGTCGAACCCCAATTTCATATCATACATCCGTCGGAAAGATATCCTAAGAGCTACTTGAATTCCCACCTATGAAACTCCCGAAATTTTCAGGTTATGCAATCAGGTGTTGGGGATACAGGGGAAGCATAATATCTCACCCAAAACTAACAAATCCTACATCCAGCTGTATCCATCCTTCAACACATAACCAAGAAACCTTCGGAAATCGTCTACCTCAACCTTCGAAAAGCATCCGTTATACAAGTCATGGCAATACTCCCGTACTCACATCAGTACTGGGTTATCGGGGTTATCTCACCAACAACTGCATAAAAGAGATTTTCGATGTCGGCGTACTAAACTCAGGTATTCCAGAACTGCAACGATAAAATTATGACGACAACACCTCAGAGCTCAACTCCCCGGGACACTTCCACTAAACCCCTGACAGGAGGCACCAAGACAATGTTCTCATCATAAAACCATCGGAACGATTCCAAGATACCTGCGTGATCCTAAAAATTTTTTTAGTGAAATTTGAGAAGAGAAGAGTCAAAACTCTACGTCAGGATGCCTTACCAGAGCGATGAGGAGGCTGGGAAGTAAAAAGAATTCCTAAGCTCTCCGATATATAATTCCTAAATGACTCAAAACATTTTTCTAGACACAACTCGGCCGCTAAAAATGATCAAGCAATGGGGCTCCTAAGGTCGGGGAAGGCTCTGATACCAACTTATAACGCCCTCAATGCGGCTATATCTCCTACGTGTCGAAGCATGACTTAGAGGCATAACCGCATTGAAAGCAATGTCGCAAGTGAGGTGATCTTCACACAACCCATGTAAAACATAAGGGAAAGAGATACATAGTTGGCTTACAATCGCCACTTCACACAATTACATGAATAAAGCATTACATCAACCAGATACAATCACAGTCCGACTATGGAACCAAAATAAAAGAAGAACCCCAAATGCGACAAAGGTCCCCGATCGACCCCAACTGGGCTCCACTACTGATCAACTAGAACGAAACAACACAAAGGGCAAGACCTTCATCGAGCTCCTCCTTGAGCTTGGTTGCGTCATCTGCACGGTAACATAGGCACCTGCAAACTGGTTTTGGAAGTATCTGTGAGCCACGGGGACTCAGCAATCTCGCACCCGCGAGATCAAGACTATTTAAGCTTATAGGAAGGATGGAGTAATGAGGTGGAGCTGCAGCAAGCGACTAGCATATATGGTGGCTACAATCGCAAAAGAGAGCGAGAAGAGAGGGCAAAGCACGGTCGATAAATGTATGATCAAGAAGTGATCCTATAGCAACCTACGTCAAGCATAACTCCAACACCGTGTTCACTTCCCGGACTCCGCCGGAAAGAGACCATCACGGTTACACACACGGTTGATGTATTTTAATTAAGGTCAACTTCGGGTTTTCTACAACCGGACGTTAACAAATTCCCATCTGCCCATAACCGCGGGCACGGCTTTCGAAAGATAATACCCTGCAGGGGTGTCCCAACTTAGCCCATCACAAGCTCTCATGGTCAACGAAGGAATAGACCTCCACCCGAGACACTTCGATCAGACTCGGTATCCCGGTACAACAAGACATTTCGACAGGGTAAAACTAAACCAGCAACACCGCCCGAATGTGCCGACAAATCCCGATAGGAGCTGCACATATCTCTTTCTCAGGGCACACTCAGATGAGCGCTCCATACAACTAAAACCAAACCTCGAGTTTCCCCGAGGGGGCGCTGCACAAGACTCTAGTTCGGACCAACACTCAGAGGAGCACTGGCCCGGGGGGGGGGGGGTTAAAAAAAATGATGACCCTTGAGTCTGCAGAACCCAAGGGAAAGAAAAGGCTAGGTGGCAAATGGTAAAACCAATGTTGGGCATTGCTGGAAGAGCTTTACTTAAGGCGAACTGTCAAGGGGTTCCCATTATAGCCCAACCGTGTAAGGAACGCAAAATCCGGGAACATAACACCGATATGACGGAAACTAGTGCGCCAAGAGTGGAACAAAACACCAGGCATAAGGCCGAGCCTTCCACCCTTTACCAAGTATATAGATGCATTAATTAAGTAAGATATATTGTGATATCCCAACAAGTAAACATGTTCCAACAAGGAACAACATCTCCATGTTCCAACAAGGAACAAACTTCAATCTTCACCTGCAACTAACAATGCTATAAGAGGGGCTGAGCAAAGCGGTAACATAGCCAATCAACGGTTTGCTAGGACATGGTGGGTTAGAGGTTTGACATGGCAATTGGGAGGCTGACAAGCAAAAGGTAGGCATCGTAGCATTGGCATAGCAAGAGCGAGCAAACTAGCATAGCAAAGATAGTAGTGATTTCGAGGGTATGATCATCTTGCCTGAAATCCCGCAAGGAAGAAGAACGAGTCCATGAAGAAGACAAACGGACGTAGACGAACGGATCCTCACAACCTCGACGTTATCGGAACCAACCCGAAGAAGCAAACACCGGAAAAGAAGCACACAACATAGTAAACAACCACCACAACAACATGGCACGATGCACAATCGAGTATGATGCATGTCCGGTTTAATGAAACATGGCATGGCAAAGTGCAACAAACAACACTACAAGTTAAGTGGAGCTCAATACGCAACGAGTTGCTTATTGATGAAACACCACGACACGTTATTTAGTTTGATCTCGTTTATGTACTCAACAATATTAAATGTTGGTTAACATGGCAAGAGGGTGAAGCAAAGTAAAACTACCTATCTAGTCAAGTTTAAATGAGGCCGGAAGCAACGAACAACAATTCCGGAAACTCCCCATATGCATATTTAGGTATGGTACTGTTCTGCCCTAAACACAATTTTAGAGTTGTTAAACATGCAAAGTAAGGCCACCATGTTGAACTAGGCATTTTTCTACCCCATTTACATATAAAGTTTATTTAAATCGGAGCTACGGTTATTTAGCTATGAATTAAATCATTTTAACATGGCATAGGAGCAAATTAATGCAAACAGCATTTTTAACATTTTAAATATGGATGAAAGTTGGATATTATTAATCTACACAAAATTCTGAGCAAGTTTCATATATAAAACATTTAAATCCGATGCACGGTTCATGAGTTATTAAATGCATGAACATGAGGGTCTAAACTGTAAAACTGACAGTCTCTGGATAATGAACAAATTCGCAGGACCCGAAGAAAAATACATATCAGGCTGAAACTGGAACAAGGCAGGCGCTGGGGCGGCTCACCCATGGGCCTGGCCCGGTCGGAGGGAGAGGCAGGCCAGCTGGGCTGGCGCGGTGCGGAGGAAGTGGCCCGGCTGGGCCTGGCGCTGCGGCCCACGCGGCTGGCGAAGGGAGCTGGGGAGGAGGCCGAGCGAGGCCGGCGCTGGAGATGGGCCCGGGAGCGCGGCCCGAAATGAAGAGGAAGGAGGCCGGCGAGCTGGGCCAGACTCGGGCGTGGCCCACGTGGAGGCGCGGCGCGGTCAACGCAGATGGATCGGGCTCCTCCCGATCTGGCGCAGGGAGCGATGACTCCGGTGAAGCCGTGGTCGGCGGCGCGGTTCTGGCGGAGATGTGCTCCGGCGAGGGGAGGCCGGCCGTGAGCAGGAAGGGGCGGATCCCGGCGCGTGATGACCGGATCTGGCGACAGCGGCGCCGGACGGGGCTCCAAGTCGCAGGGCGGCGCGCTCCGGCGAAGGTTGCAGGCGAGGTCGCCGGCGGAGAGACGCTAGGCGGCGGAGGCGCGGATCGAGGGGCTCCTCCCCTCGACCGGCTACGGGAGCGAGGAGGCGCGGGGTGCCTGCGGGCGGCGGCGGAGATCCGGGCTCGCGCGGGCCCCGGATGGGCTCCGCGGGCCGGCGGCGAAGTGGGACGACGCGGAAGCCGGTTGGGACAGGTGGCGGCCGCGGGTTGGAGGAGAGCGGCGGCGGGGCTGAGGTGGCGCGCTCCGATTGGCTGGAGTGAGGGTGGCGCGCGGGGGCGGACATGTCCGGTGCAGCACGGACGCGTCCGGTGGCGCGGGGAGGAGTGGATCTAGGGTTTAGACTGCGAAATGATCCGAAATTTCGGAGAGGGGTGCTCTTTTATAGGTAGAGGGAGCTAGGAAGCTCCAAATGAGGTGCGGTTTTCGGCCACGCGATCGTGATCGAACGACCGAGATGATGGAGCAGAGTTAGTAGGGTTTTGGGCCAAAATGGAAGGGTGTTGGGCTGCAACACACACGAGGCCTTTTCGGTCCCTCGGTTAACCGTTGGAGTATCAAACGAAGTCCAAATGGTACGAAACTTGACAGGCGGTCTACCGGTAGTAAACCAATGCTGCTTGACAAGTCTCGGTCCAATCCGGAAATGTTTAATCCCCACACAAGAAAGAAAGGTAGAAATGATCACCGGAGGAGAACGAAGCGCCGGAATGCAAAACGGACAACGGGGAAAATGCTCGGATGCATGAGACGAACACGTATGCAAATGAAATGCACATGATGACATGATATGCAATGCATGACATGCAAGCAATGACAAGGCAACACCAGGAATAACTGAACGACACCTGGCACATCGGTCTCGGGGCGTTACACAAGTGCCCAAACAAGTACAAGAAGCCAGCACAGGACTCCGAGTCTATGAATGTCACTCTGAGCAACAATGATGCGACATCTGGGTATGGTAATCTGTTTACCATATTTTCAGTTTGTCAGTCCACCGATTGGTGGGTTGACACTGGGGCCAATATTCATGTGTGTGCTGATGTGTCTTTGTTTTCTTCCTACCAGGTCGCACGATATTGTTCCGTCCTGATGGGGAATGGCTCGCATGCTTCTGTTCATGGTGTTGGCACGGTAGATCTGAAGTTTACTTCAGGAAAGATCGTGCAACTGAAGAACATGCAGCATGTCTCCGCCATCAAGAAGAATCTCGTTAGTGGCTCCCTTCTATGTAAAGAAGGGTTTAAGTTAGTATTTGAGTCTAACAAAGTAGTCGTATCTCGGTATGGACTATTTGTTGGAAAAGGATATGATTGTGGTGGTTTGTTCCGCCTTTCCCTGGAGGATTTCTGTAATAAAGTCGTGAACCAAATTCATTCTAATGTGAACGAATCTGAGGTTGGGCATTCACGTCTTTGTCACATAAATTTCGGTTGTATGACGCGGCTAGCTAAGATGGATTTAATCCCGGGTTTCACTTTAGCCAAAGGCTCTAAGTGCCATGCGTGTGTGCAAGCTAAGCAACCTCGTAAGCCTCACAAGCGTGCGAAGGAGAGACACCTGGCACCTCTAGACCTCATGAATGGTGTGTTGACTAAAGGTGGAAAGAAATACTTCATGACTCTGATTGATGATTCCACTAGATTCTGCTATGTGTATTTGTTAAATACTAAGGATGAGGCTCTACACTACTTTAAAGTCTATAAGGCTGAAGTTGAGAACCAACTTGAGAAGAAAATAAAACAAGTCCGGTCTGATCGTGGTGGAGAGTACTTTTCTAATGAGTTTGATTTATTCTGTGCGGAACATGGTATTATTCATGAGAGGACGCCTCCCTACTCACCCCAGTCAAACGGGGTTGCCGAACGGAAAAACCGTACTCTAACTGATTTGGTTAACGCCATGTTAGATACATCGGGTTTATCCAAGGCATGGTGGGGGGAGGCTGTATTGACATCTTGTCATGTCCTGAATAAAGTTCCCAGAAAGGATAATGAGACTACTCCCTATGAGCAATGGGAAAAGAAAAGAACTACACTCTCTTACTTGCGCACTTGGGGATGTTTGGCGAAAGTCAACGTGCCGATAATCAAAAAGCGCAAGTTGGGACCAAAGACCATGGACTGTGTTTTTCTTGGCTATGCCAAGCATAGCGTTGGCTATAGATTTCTATTGGTGGAATCTGAGGTACCTGACCAGAAGGTCGGTACAATTATAGAGTCTAGGGATGCTACATTCTTTGAGGATTTTTCCCCATGAGAGATATGCAAAGCATTTCTAGACTGGAATCTGATGAGACTCCTGAACCTGCTATTCCGATGGAATACTATGAACATAAAAGTGATAAGAGTTCCACGGAGGATGACGAGGAAGTTCCTGTTAGGAGCAAGAGACAGAGGACTGCAAAGTCCTTTGGTGATGATTTCCTCGTGTACCTCGTGGATGATGATACTCCCAGTACCATTTCAGAAGCTTATGCATCTCCGGATGCTGACTACTGGAAGGATGCGGTCCGTAATGAGATGGATTCCATCTTGGCTAATGGGACATGGGACATCACTGATCGTCCCTATGGTTGTCAACCATTAGGATGTAAGTGGGTGTTCAAGAAGAAGCTTAGGCCCGATGGTACTGTTGAGAAGTACAAGGCTAGGCTTGTGGCCAAGGGTTATACCCAGAAAGAAGAAGAGGATTTCTTTGACACTTATTCACCTGTGGCTAGACTGACAACCATTCGAGTGTTACTCGCTTTGGCTGCCTCGCATGGTCTTCTCGTTCATTAGATGGACGTTAAGACGGCTTTCCTTAACGGAGAGCTAGACGAGGAAATTTACATGGAACAGCCGGATGGCTTTGTAGTAAATGGTCAGGAAAGAAAGGTGTGTAAGCTAGTGAAATCTTTGTATGGCCTGAAACAAGCGTCTAAGCAATGGCATGAGAAGTTCAACACTACTCTGACATCTGCTGGCTTTGTTGTGAACGAAGCTGACAAATGTGTATACTATCGCTATGGTGGGGGCGAAGGAGTTATACTGTGTCTGTATGTCGATGACATACTGATATTTGGGACCCACCTCAAGGTCATTGAGGAGATCAAGTCCTTTTTATCTCACAACTTTGAGATGAAGGACCTGGGAGTGGCTGATGTTATTCTGAACATCAAGCTACTGAGAAATTCTGAGCGTGGAATTACACTTTTGTAATCCCACTATGTTGAGAAGATTTTGAGCCGTTTTGGATATTCGGACTGCAAACCTTCTGCAACACCATATGATTCTAGCGTGCGGATTTGAAAGTTCGAAGGCACGACTGTAGATCAATTGAGATATTCTCAAGTGGTTGGTTCACTGATGTACCTAGCATGTGCTACTCGTCCTGACATCTCATTTGATGTGTGCAAACTGAGCCCGTTTGTTTCCAATCCGGGAGATGTGCATTGGCATGCTGTTGAGCGAGTGATGCATTATTTGCAAGGTACTGCGAACTATGGAATTCACTATTCTGGGTACCCGATGGTACTTGAGGGGTATAGTGATTTGAATTGGATATCTGATGCTGATGAGATGAAAGCCACAAGTGGACATGTCTTCACACTTGGTGGTGGTGCTGTTTCCTGGAAGTCTTGCAAGCAGACGATCTTAACCAGATCGACCATGGAAGCAGAACTGACAGCATTAGACACATCATGCGTGGAAGCAGAATGGCTTCAAGAGCTTTTGATGGATTTGCCGGTGGTTGATAAACCAGTGCCGGCTGTCCTTATGAACTGTGACAATCAAACAGTGATTGCCAAGGCTAAGAGTACAAAGGACAACATGAAATCCACAAAGCACATAAGAAGAAGATTGAAATCTATCAGAAAATCAAGAAACTCCGGAGTAATAGCGTTGGATTATATCCAGACGGCTAAGAATCTGGCAGACCCTTTTACGAAAGGGCTATCAGGATTGTGATAGAAAATGCATCGAGGGAGATGGGTATGAGACCCACGTAAGTTGCCATGGGGGTAACCCAACCTATGTGATCGGAGATCCCATGAATTAGGACCTGGGAAAACGATCCAGCGGTCAACTGAGGAGAGTATCCTTAATAAACCCACTCCGTTGGAGATGCAGTAATACTCTCAATTCTGTAAGGCAGACTGACTTTTGTCTTAATGTGTTCCAAAGCTTATGTAAGCAAGATGCTAACCTACAGAGCATTCTTTGGAGGAACACACCTATGTGAGCCCGACTGCTGGTCACAGTCTATGAGATTGGGTAATCTCTAGTAAGCTCATGAGAAGGTACGGAGTATGACTAATAGGCTCCACCCATGGGATTTAGCCTTCGGCAGCCATGTATCAGCTGACAATAGGCGAAACTTCTGCACGCCAAACTGACAATTCAAGGCATAGTCCATTGTTCAGTTGTGAAGAAGTCTAATCCTGTTGCTCTAGGTGGAAGTTCAACTTAACAGTCTCCACTGAAAATTCTCGTATATCAAACATTGTTTGGAACAGCTGACAAACTTATGTGCCTCGAGATCTGGTGGGGGATTGTTGGATTATGGATGGGCTTAGGCCCATATAAGACACTAATACCTGGTTAATCTTGAGGCCCATGTATGAGATGGCAGGTGGTGGGAAGCTTAGTCCCACCTTGCTAGTTGAGGAGAGTTGAGACCCCTTTATAAGGGCTGCTCTACCACTTGCCATTAGGAGCTTGGGAAGAGGAGTGGTACACGCGCGCTCCTCCACCTCCGCCGCCCGCCTCACCACGCCTCGCCTCGCCTCATCACGACGTGCGTGCGCCGCAGGTTGCGGGTTGCGGTTTGCGGGAATGAGCCGGGCCGAAGCTTATTTTTGCTGCTCAGGAATGAATTAATTAATCAGGGATTAATTAACGAGTCGCTAACATGTGGGCCACTGTTCAAGACGTTGGACTGTGGGCTCACTTGCGTTGCCGGGATTCGTCGACCCCTTGCCGGGGGTGCGACCCTTGCCGGGACCCTCGTTGCCGGGATTCGTCGACCCCTTGCCGGGGGTGCGACGCTTGCCGGGAACAATGACTCCCTTGCCGGGAGTGGGCCGACTCGATCGTGGGCCTCCGCAAGGCCCACGACTTTCTTCCTTACGGACTATATAAGAAGGCTTTGGCCAGTGAAGTGACCTAGTTCGGTTCACTCATTCCCTCTCGCGTGACCTAGCCGTCATCTACTGTTCCTCACTCTGTGCTGCCTCCGGCGATCCCATCCCGACGACCGCGTGCACGGCTGGTCGGGAGAGCAGGTGCCACCGGAACCCTGTCGTTCGAGATCCTGCCCCGGAGAACGGCAATAAGGTTTTTGGGGAGCGTCTCGACGCGACTGCTCCCGGTCCGTCCCCAACTCCGTTCGCCTCTGCTTCCACTACTTCCCCTGCATCGAAACCATGGCCGACGAGGCCGCCGCTAAGAAGAAGGCCACGGACGACGCCGAGGCTGCTGCTGCCGCCGCCGCGTTGGCCTGGCCAACCGGAGGGTATGATCTGTTCATCCCTCATTTACTCGTACTTATGCCAGCCATATATGTGCTGTTCATAGAAGGTTCGCTTCTATGTTCTGGACGTGCTAGTATGCTTAGGTATCGCTATGAGATGCATACCTTTTATGCCATGCTTACTGTTTACTCGTGGATAAATCTAATCGGAAAAGTGCTAATATTTCCAACAGGTTCATGGGCCCTCAGATCAATTTCCAGTCCTATCCCATACCTTGCTAGCAGGCCCCAGTTGCCAAATACTACTTGTGCTCCTACTTCCGGCCTATATGCAGAAAACCAGCTAAAAAAACAAGGCAGACCAGTTACAGCGAGGCGTGCGTGCGTCTCCAGTCTCCACGAGTTCACCATATGTACTTTTTTTTTGCATGGTAATATCTACTATCGATATTTTCATGTCAAATCCAATGTAATCCCTACTAGTATACTAGTATAATTCCGTTCTAACAAAAAATAATAGGGTTATATACTTTGTGCTACCATATTTCATTCAAAAGAGTCAATAGATTGGCTACATTAACACCTGGAAATAATGCCATGGAGAAAAATAATTATGAAGATATAGTTGAAGATTTTATTTGAAAAAATAGTAGAAAGATTATCCTTTTCAACATAACATGAGGTCACTATATAATTTTGTTACTACACTCTTTTTGCATTATTGTTTCTATATGTTAAATAATGCATGAGATAATATATATTTGAAGTTATACAACTAAGAGAAACTACATTTTAAAAAAATATGCAGTTTTACATTTTTCTCGAAAAACATTGGGGCCTATTTTACATTTCGCACCGGGGCCTCAAATTTCTGGAGACGGCCCTGTCACCACACATAGTGTATGCGTAGAAAGAAAGACTACGAGCAGGTCGTTTTATGCTCCATTTTTCCTCTTAAGGGGCCGGGGAAGATCAATGGATTCCTGGACTAGCTGTTGTTGATAAACTTGGTGACCAAGTTCCATCTTTTTCTCCTGTTTCTCTTCATTGTTTTTCCCTAGCTCATGTAACACCCGCCACTTGTTCGACGACCTGCCCAAAGAGCTCCGCCGGCACGTGTTGTCCCTTCTGCCTCCGGGTCATGCCATGCAGACCTGCATGCTCGACACTTTGTGGTGTGACCATTAGAGGCGCACCACTGACCTGCTCCTCTTCTTCGACCAGTTGAGTTTCATGAGCTACCAGCATTTCAAACAGCTGGTCAAGCTCTTCATCCAGCTCCGACGGAACTCATTTCTCGACAAGTTTGAGATCAGTGCATGTGTTGATGGGAGGAAAAGTGCACAAATGGATTTGGAAACTGCCGCAAAACACGACTGGTCTTTGGACGGACCTCCTCCGAGCCAAGTATTTTTGGAATTGGTCCTTCTTTGAGGCAACCTCTCGGGGCTCGCCTCTTTGAAATGGGCTCCAAAAGGTTCAAGCCGGCTTTTACTTTGGGAGCAAAATTCGAAGTGCATGACGGGCGTTCGATCAAGTTTTGGTGTGATTCTTGGGCCGACGATCACCCTCTCTGAATGGACTACCAGGACCTATATGCCTTAGTAGTAGAACCGAACGCTACTGTAGCAGAGGTGCTCAGATCATCTCCCCTGGTCATTCCTTTCCGCCATGAGCTGAGTGCTCCAGAACGGGTTAGTTGGGAACGGCCGCTGCAAAAACTGGCTCTGTTTGCCTTGTGTGCAGGCCCGGACTTGGTGTCTTGGCATCTTAGTCAGTCGGGGCTATTTTCGGGCAAGTCGCTGTGTACAACCCTTTCCAAGGGGCCTGCCCTGGATATCGCGGGCAGCTTATGGAAAGCCTGTATTCCTCTAAAAGTAATGGTGTTTTGTGGCAAATGTTCCGCAACAAACTGCCCACTTCGATCAACATCGCCAAATGCAATGGGCCATCCGCTGGGTTCTGTGCGCTTTCACTACTAGGGAAAACCTTATACACAGAACTTTAGCAGTAGCGAGGTCCAAAAAAGCACGCTGGTGCTAAGTAGCAGTAGCGCGCCTGCGAAAACAGCGCTGCAGATAAAGTTCTAGCAGCAGCGCGTCTTCTCCTAAACACGTTACTACTAAAATTCCCACGGCTTAGCCGATAGGCTACACATAGTAGTAGCGACCTATAGAGAACCGCGCTACCGCTACTTTCTTTGTAGCAGCGCGTTTTATTATAAACTCGCTACTGATAGAGGATATAAAATTAAATGGAAAGCAAATAGAAAGGTAATTTAAAATGAAGGAAATAGAATAAGGTGAAAGAAAAAAAAATGTGAAGAAAACTAAATGAAAAAGGGAAAAAAAGAGAATGGTGTACCAGCAGCGTGTATTCCAGAACGCGTTGTAGCTAACGTAGCAGTAGCGCGCCGTCTAGAACGCGCTACTGGTACTTCTGACTTAACCGCACGCGGTTCGTCCTCCCCACACGGCCACTTCATCCCCCAAATCGAACTCCACTCTCGCCGCCGCCGTCGCCCCTCGGCCGCCGCGCGCTCTCCGCACACCCTCTACGCCGCCCCCGACCCCAGATTTAACGCCGCCCCGCCCCCGACCTCAACGCCGCCCCGGATGTTGCCCCCGACCCCGACCTCGACGCCGCCCCGGATGCCGCCCCC
>NC_041390.1:24865436-24888999 GCF_002162155.2 Triticum dicoccoides
ACGCCGCCCCGGAGCCCCGACCACGACCTCGACGCCGCCTGCCCCTCCCTAGTCGCAGGCACCCGAGGTGAGCACGCCTGCTCCTCCCTCTCCCCTACCTATGCCTAGGGTTTCTACCTCCATCAAATTAGTTAGGGTGGAATCAAATTAGTTAGTAAGAACTTGTTAGGGTTCTTAGGTACTAATTAGTTAGTAAGAACGTGTTAGGGTTTGGGGTACTAATTAGTTAGTAAGAACTAGGTACTAATTAGGTACTAGAATATTTTTATTTATAGTAAGTTTATTTTTAGTAAGAACTAGTTGAATTAATAGAACTAGTTAGTAAGAACTTGTTGCTATTTTTTTAGTTAAAGCAATTTTCCCGCATCGACGTGGACGATGCCTATCCCGCATCCTCGTCGTCGAGTCGGCGGAGGACGACACCTACTTGACCAGATGGGCCATGTCCGGGACTGGGCTCCACCAGGGTGGTACTGGGAGGCGCTACCTACCGGGGGGCGCAGGTTGGTGAGGAGCCAGCCTGTCGTTGACCCGAACCTTCTTGGGTGGCGGTCGCGTGGGCCAGTGACGGTCCAGAGGCTCGAGGACTCCGCGGAGGTGGTGCGTCACCGTGTCAGTGAGGAGGACGCGCACGTCCGTCGCTACTTGTTTGCATTGGAGCACAGGTTCTCCATGTTGGGGAACGTAGCAGAAATTCAAAAATTTCCTACGTGTCACCAAGATCTATCTATGGAGAAAACAGCAATAAGGAGAAGGAGAGTGCATCTACATACCCTTGTAGATCGCTAAGCGGAAGCGTTCAAGAGAACGGGGTTGAAGGAGTCGTACTCGTCGTGATTCAAATCACCGGAGATCCTAGTGCCGAACGGACGGCACCTCCGCGTTCAACACACGTACAACCCGGTGACGTCTCCCACGCCTTGATCCAGCAAGGAGAGAGGGAGAGGTTGAGGAAGACTCCATCCAACAGCGGCACAACGGCGTGGTGGTGATGGAGGAGCGTGGTAGTCCTGCAGGGCTTCGCCAAGCACCGCGAGATATGAGGAGGAGGGAGAGAGGTAGGGCTGCACCAAGAGGAGAAGTTCTCATGTTATGGGCTGCTCCAATGCCTCAAGTATATATAGGGGGAAGGGGGGCTGCGCCCCCTTTAGGGTTTCCCACCCCAAGGGGTGCGGCCAGCCCTAGATGGGACTTGGAGGGGGTGGCCAAGAGGGGGATAGAGGGGGCGCGCCCTAGGGTGGGCCTATAGGCCCATCTCCGCCTAGGGTTTCCCCTCTCCCCTCCTAGCTGCGCCTTGGGCAAGGGTGGGAGGCGCACCAGCCCACTCTGGGGCTGGTCCCTTCCCACTCTAGGCCCATACAAGCCTCCGGGGCCGGTGGCCCCACTTGGTGGACCCCCGGGACCCTCCCGGTGGTCCCGGTACGTTACCGATAAAACCCGAAACTTTTCCGGTGACCAAAACAGGACTTCCCATATATAAATCTTTACCTCCGGACCATTCCGGAACTCCTCGTGACGTCCGGGATCTCATCCGGGACTCCGAACAACATTCGATAACCACATGCAAACTTCCTTTATAACCCTAGCGTCATTGAACCTTAAGTGTGTAGACCCTACGGGTTCGGGAGACATGTAGACATGACCGAGACGTTCTCCGGTCAATAACCAACAGCGGGATCTGGATACCCATGTTGGCTCCCACATGTTCCACGATGATCTCATCGGATGAACCACGATGTCAAGGACTCAATCGATCTCGTATACAATTCCCTTTGTCTAACGGTATTGTACTTGCCCGAGATTCGATCGTCGGTATACCGATACCTTGTTCAATCTCGTTACCGGCAAGTCTCTTTACTCGTTCCGTAACACATCATCCTGTGATCAACCCCTTGGTCACATTGTGCACATTATGATGATGTCCTACCGAGTGGGCCCAGAGATACCTCTCCGTTTACATGGAGTGACAAATCCCAGTCTCGATTCGTGCCAACCCAACAGACACTTTCGGAGATACCTGTAATGCACCTTTATAGCCACCCAGTTACGTTGTGACGTTTGGTACACCCAAAGCATTCCTACGGTATCCGGGAGTTGCACAATCTCATGGTCTAAGGAAAAGATACTTGACATTAGAAAAGCTTTAGCATACGAACTACACGATCTGTGCTAGGCTTAGAATTGGGTCTTGTCGATCACATCATTATCCTAATGATGTGATCCCGTTATCAATGACATCCAATGTCCATGGTCAGGAAACTGTAACCATCTATTGATCAACGAGCTAGTCAACTAGAGGCTTACTAGGGACATGGTGTTGTCTATGTACCCACACATGTATCTGAGTTTCCTATCAATACAATTATAGCATGGATAATAAACGATTATCATGAACAAGGAAATATAATAATAACTAATTTATTATTGCCTCTAGGGCATATTTCCAACAGTCTCCCACTTGCACTAGAGTCAATAATCTAGTTCACATCGCCATGTGATTAACACTCACAGATCACATCGCCATGTAACCAACATCCAAAGAGTTTACTAGAGTCAATAATCTAGTTCACATCACTATGTGATTAACACTCAATGAGTTCTGGGTTTGATCATGTTGCTTGTCAGAGAGGTTTTAGTCAACGGGTCTGAACCTTTCAGATCCGTGTGTGCTTTACAAATCTTTATGTTATCTCCTAGATGCAGCTACCACGCTCTATTTGGAGCTATTCCAAATATTTGTTCTACTTGGAGCTATTCTAAATTGTTGCTCCATTATACGTATCCGGTATCTCTACTCAGAGCTATCCGAATAGGTGTTAAGCTTGCATCGTCGTAACTCTTTACGTCGAACTCTTTATCACCTCCATAACCGAGAAAATTCCTTAGTCCACTAGTTACTAAGGATAACTTTGACCGCTGTACTGTGATCTATTCTTGGATCACTCTTGTACCCCTTGACTGACTCATGGCAAGGCACACTTCAGGTGCGGTACACAGCATAGCATACTGTAGAGCCCACGTCTAAAGCATAGGGGACGACCTTCGTCCTTTCTCTCTTTTGTGCCGAGGTCGAGCTTTAAGTCTTAACTTTGTACCTTACTACTCAGGCAAGAACTCCTTCTTTGACTGATCCATCTTGAACACCTTCAAGATCATGTTAAGGTATGTGCTCATTTGAAAGTACCATAAAGCGTTTTTGATCTATCCTCATAGATCTTGATGCTCAATGTTTAAGTAGCCTAATCCAGGTTTTCTATTGAAAAACACCTTTCAAATAACCCTATATGCTTTCTAGAAATTCTACATCATTTCTGATCAACATATACTCATCAGAAATTCTATAGTGCTCCCACTCACTTCTTTGGAAATACAAGTTTCTCATAAACTTTGTACAAACCCAAAATCTTTGATCATCTCATCAAAGTGTACATTCCAACTCCAGATGCTTACTCCAGTCCTTAGAAGGATTGCTGGAGCTTTGCATACCTTTTAGCATCCTTAGGATCGCCAAAACCATTCTGATTGTATCACATACAACCTTTCCTTACGAAAACTGATAAGGAAACTCGTTTTGACATCCATCTGCCAGATTTCATAAATGCAGCTAATGCTAACATGATTCCGACGGACATTAAGCATCGCTACGGATGAGAAAATCTCATCGTAGTCAACTCCTTGAACTTGTGAAAAACTCTTCGCCACAAGTCGAGCTTCATAGATGGTGACATTACCATCCACGTCCGTCTTCTTCTTAAAGATCCATTTATCCCAATGGCTTGCCGATCATCGGGCAAGTCCACCAAAGTCCATGCTTTGTTCTGATACATGGATCCTATCTCGGATTTCATGGTTTCTAACCATTTGTCGGAATTTGGGCCCACCATCGCTTCTCCATAACTCGTAGGTTCATTGTTGTCTAGCAACATGACCTTCAAGACAGGATTACTGTACCACTCTGAAGCAGTACACATCCTTGTCACCCTACGAGGTACGGTAGTGACTTGATCCGAAGTTTCATGATCACTATCACAAGCTTCTACTTCAATTGGTGTAGGTACCACAGGAGTAACTTCCTGTGCCCTGCTACACACTAGTTGAAGTGATGGTTCAATAACCTCATCAAGTCTCCACCATCCTCCCACTCAATTTTTCGAGACAAACCTTTCTTCGAGAAAGGACCCGATTTAAGAAACAATCCTGTTGCTTTCGGATCTGAATTAGGAGGTATACCCAACTGTTTTGGGTGTCCTATGAAGATGCATTTTATCCGCTTTGGGTTCGAGCTTATCAACCTGAAACTTTTTCACATAAGCGCCGCAGCCCCAAACTTTTAAGAAACGACAACTTAGGTTTCTCCAAACCATAATTCAAACGGTGTCGTCTCAACGGAATTATGTGGTGCCCTATTTAAAGTGAATGTGGTTGTCTCTAATGCCTAACCCATGAACAATAGTGGTAATTCGATAAGAGACATCATGGTACGCACCATATCCAATAGGGTGCAACTATGATGTTCGGACATACCATCACACTATGGTGTTCCAGGCGGAATTAATTGCGAAACAATTTCCACAATATCTTAATTGTGTGCCAAAACTCGTAACTCAGATATTCATCTCTATGGTCATATCATAGACATTTTATCCTCTTGTCACAATGATCTTCTACTTCACTCTGAAATTACTTGAACCATTCAATAATTCAGACTTGTGTTTCATCAAGTAAATATTCTCAACATCTACTCGAATCATCTGTGAAGTAAGAACATAACGATATTCACTGCATGCCTCAGCACTCATTGGACTACACACATCAAAATGTGTTGCTTCCAACAAGTTGCTATCTTGTTCCATTTTACTGAAACCGAGGCTTTTCAGTCATCTTGCCTATGTGGTATAATTTGCATATCTCAAGTGATCCAAAATCAAGTGAGTCCAAACGATCCATCTGCATGGAGTTTCTTCATGCGTATACACCAATAGACATGGTTCGCATGTCTCAAACTTTTCAAAAACGAGTGAGTCCAAAGATCCATTAACATGGAGCTTCTTCATGCGTTTTATACCAATATGACTTACATGGCAGTGCCACAAGTAAGTGGTACTATCATTACTATCTTATATCTTTTGGCATGAAAATGTGTATCACTACGATCGAGATTCAATAAACCATTCAGGTTTAATACTAATCTTGATGGTAGAGGGAGCGTGCGATGTTTGATCACATCAAACTTGGAAACACTTCCAACACATATCGTCATCTCACCTTTAGCTAGTCTCCGTTTATTCCGTAGCTCTTTTATTTCGAGTTACTAACACTTAGCAACCGAACCGGTATCTCATACCCTGGTGCTACTAGGAGTACTAGTAAAGTACACATTAACATAATGTATATCCAATATACTTCTATCGACCTTGCCAGCCTTCTCATCTACCAAGTTTCTAGGGTAATTCCGCTCCAGTGGTTGTTCCCCTTATTCCAGGAGCACTTAGTCTCGGGTTTGGGTTCAACCTTGGGTTTCTTCACTAGAGCAGCAGCTGATTTGCCGTTTCATGGAGTATCCCTTTGTTCCCTTGCCCTTCTTGAAACTAGTGGTTTCACCAACCATCAACAATTGATGCTCCTTCTTGATTTCTACTTTCGCGGTGTCAAACATCACGAATATCTTCAAGGATCATCATATCTATCCCTGATTTGTTATAGTTCATCATAAAGCTCTAGCAGCTTGGTGGTAATGACTTTGGAGAAACATCACTATCTGGAAGATCAACTCCCACTCGATTCAAGTGATTGTTGCACTCAGACAATCTGAGCACAAGCTCAACAGTTGAGCTTTTCTCCCTTAGTTTGCAGGTTAAGAAAATCGTCGGAGGTCTTATACCTCTTGACATGGGCACGAGCCTGAAATCCCAATTTCAGCCCTCGAAACATCTTATATGTTCCGCGACGTTTCGAGAACGTCTTTGGCGCCTCTACTCTAAACCATTTAACTGAACTATCACGTAGTTATCAAAACGTGTATGTCCGATATCCACAAACAACGTTTGGGGTTTAGCACACTGAGCAGTGCATTAAGGACATAAGCTTTCTACTGTCCGCATAATTGCTACTTTCAACTTTCAACTATATTTTCTCTAGGAACATATCTAAAACAGTAGAACTAAAGCGCGAGCTACGACATAATTTGCAAAATCCTTTTTGACTATGTTCAGGATAATTAAGTTCATCTTATGAACTCCCACTCAGATAGACATCCCTCTAGTCATCTAAGTGATTACATGATCCGAGTCAACTAGGCCGTGTCCGATCATCACGTGAGACGGACTAGTCATCATCGGTGAACATCTTCATGTTGATCGTATCTACTATACGACTCATGCTCGACCTTTCGGTCTCCGTGTTCCGAGGCCATGTCTGTACATGCTAGGCTCGTCAAGTTAACCCTAAGTGTTTTCGCTGTGTAAAACTGTCTTACACCCGTTGTATGTGAACGTAAGAATCCATCACACCCGATCATCACGTGGTGCTTAGAAGCGACGAACTGTAGCAACGGTGCACAGTTAGGGGAGAACACTTCTTGAAATTGTTGTAAGGGATCATCTTATTTACTACCGTCGTTCTAAGTAAACAAGATGCATAAACATGATAAACATCACATGCAATCAAATAGTGAAATGATATGGCCAATATCATTTTTTGCTCCTTTTGATCTCCATCTTCGGGGCTCCATGATCATCATCGTCACCGGCATGACACCATGATCTCCATCATCATGATCTCCATCATCGTGTCTTCATGAAGTTGTCTCGCCAACTGTTACTTATACTACTATGGCTACCGGTTAGCAATAAAGTAAAGTAATTACATGGCGTTGTTCAATGACACGCATGTCATACAATAAATAAAGACAACTCCTATGGCTCCTGCCGGTTGTCATACTCATCGACATGCAAGTCGTGAATCCTATTACAAGAACATGATCAATCTCATACATCACATATCATTCATCACATTCTTCTTGGCCATATCACATCACATAGCATACCCTCCAAAAACAAGTTAGACGTCCTCTAATTGTTGTTGCATGTTTTACGTGGCTGCTATGGGTTTCTAGCAAGAACGTTTCTTACCTACGCAAAACCAAAACGTGATATGCCAATTGCTATTTACCCTTCATAAGGACCCTTTTCATCGAATCCGTTCCGACTAAAGTGGGAGAGACTGTCACCCTCTAGCCACCTTATGCAACAAGTGCATGTCAGTCGGTGGAACCTGTCTCACGTAAGAGTACGTGTAAGGTCGGTCCGGGCCGCTTCATCCCACAATACCGTCGAAACAAGATTGGACTAGTAACGGTAAGCATATTGAACAAAATCAACGCCCACAACTACTTTGTGTTCTACTCGTGCAAAGAATCTACGCAATAGACCTAGCTCATGATGCCACTGTTGGGGAACGTAGCAGAAATTCAAAAATTTCCTACGTGTCACCAAGATCTATCTATGGAGAAAACAGCAACGAGGGGAAGGAGAGTGCATCTACATACCCTTGTAGATCGCTAAGCGGAAGCGTTCAAGAGAACGGGGTTGAAGGAGTCGTACTCGTCGTGATTCAAATCACCGGAGATCCTAGTGCCGAACGGACGGCACCTCCGCGTTCAACACACGTACAGCCCGGTGACGTCTCCCACGCCTTGATCCAGCAAGGAGAGAGGGAGAGGTTGAGGAAGACTCCATCCAACAGCAGCACAACGGTGTGGTGGTGATGGAGGAGCGTGGTAGTCCTGCAGGGCTTCGCCAAGCACCGCGAGATATGAGGAGAAGGAAGAGAGGTAGGGCTGCACCAAGAGGAGAAGTTCTCATGTTATGGGCTGCTCCAATGCCTCAAGTATATATAGGGGGAAGGGGGGCTGCGCCCCCTTTAGGGTTTCCCACCCCAAGGGGTGCGGCCAGCCCTAGATGGGACTTGGAGGGGGCGGCCAAGAGGGGGATAGAGGGGGCGCGCCCTAGGGTGGGCCTATAGGCCCATCTGCGCCTAGGGTTTCCCCTCTCCCCTCCTAGCTGCGCCTTGGGCAAGGGTGGGAGGCGCACCAGCCCACTCTGGGGCTGGTCCCTTCCCACTCTAGGCCCATACGAGCCTCCGGGGCCGGTGGCCCCACTTGGTGGACCCCCGGGACCCTCCCGGTGGTCCCGGTACGTTACCGATAAAACCCGAAACTTTTCCGGTGACCAAAACAGGACTTCCCATATATAAATCTTTACCTCCGGACCATTCCGGAACTCCTCATGACGTCCGGGATCTCATCCGGGACTCCGAACAACATTTGGTAACCACATGCAAACTTCCTTTATAACCCTAGCGTCATCGAACCTTAAGTGTGTAGACCCTACGGGTTCGGGAGACATGTAGACATGACCGAGACGTTCTCCGGTCAATAACCAACAGCGGGATCTGGATACCCATGTTGGCTCCCACATGTTCCACGATGATCTCATCGGATGAACCACGATGTCAAGGACTCAATCGATCCCGTATACAATTCCCTTTGTCTAATGGTATTGTACTTGCCCGAGATTCGATCGTCGGTATACCGATACCTTGTTCAATCTCGTTACCGGCAAGTCTCTTTACTCGTTCCGTAACACATCATCCCGTGATCAACCCCTTGGTCACATTGTGCACATTATGATGATGTCCTACCGAGTGGGCCCAGAGATACCTCTCCGTTTACACGGAGTGACAAATCCCAGTCTCGATTCGTGCCAACCCAATAGACACTTTCGGAGATGCCTGTAATGCACCTTTATAGCCACCCAGTTACGTTGTGACGTTTGGTACACCCAAAGCATTGCTACGGTATCCGGGAGTTGCACAATCTCATGGTCTAAGGAAAAGATACTTGACATTAGAAAAGCTTTAGCATACGAACTACACGATCTGTGCTAGGCTTATGATTGGGTCTTGTCCATCACATCATTCTCCTAATGATGTGATCCCGTTATCAATGACATCCAATTTCCATGGTCAGGAAACCGTAACCATCTATTGATCAACGAGCTAGTCAACTAGAGGCTTACTAGGGACATGGTGTTGTCTATGTACCCACACATGTATCTGAGTTTCCTATCAATACAATTATAGCATGGATAATAAACGATTATCATGAACAAGGAAATATAATAATAACTAATTTATTATTGCCTCTAGGGCATATTTCCAACACTCCAATACCTGGCAGGTTCTCCAGGGATTTCACTGGAGCTATGATCCCGTGATGGTTCCTTCTCTGTGGGTGTCCACCGCCCGCGCCGATACCCGTCGTGTGCTAGGGTTTTAGTTGTACTAGTGATGTTATATGTATGACACTATTCGGGATGTATTAGTGATAATATTCGACGATGTACGGACGCATGAGATGATTTACTTTTGCTTATTGAATGCATGCTAATTTTAGTCTTATAAGATATTTTGAAATGTATATCTTGTGTTGCTCAATATCCAAGTGGCCGAGTGGCCTATGTTTTGCCGGAGTGTTGATTCATTTCCGTTCCGGCAAATTTCAGGCACTCGATATATCCTATTTTAGCAAAGGTCATGCCGGATTTTTCCGTGAATTTTGGCATGACTTTTGCCAGAATATGTAGGAAATATCGAGTGCCCCGGATTTGTGTGTTGAGTATCCTGGTAGTTGTCTTCTATCAATTTTCAATTAATTTTTTAACTATGAACATAGGAAATGTCTGACGACAAAAAGGATTTTGGTATTTGCAAAATACTGCGAAGACGAGCGCGGCCTGTGCGACGGAATCTTCCTAGACAATGATAGGCGCTTCAGCATCAAGTTGGACGAGAACTTCGAAGTGGATACAGTAAGTCACAACGACAAGTCTTTTTTCGTAATTAAGCATGACATCTGCTTCATTTGCTTCAACTTATATTTTTTTTACTATTCTACTAGCGTATCCCCTGCCATGCAAGAGTTTTTGTATTGGATAAGATAGGTTTCAGTCATACTATGGAGGTAAAGAAAGTTTATTTGAAGACCGAGCATGGTTATATTTTCCACGCAAAATTATACAATTCAGACGACTACACCTATTTTGGATGCAAAACATGGCGAGCACTATGCAAGACTTATGCATTTCAGCCTGATATGGTTATCACCTCTGATATTCGTCCGGAAGATGATATTGAAGGTAATACCGACATCTGGGTCGATGTGCAGACGCCTCCAGTTACACCAAAATGTAAGTTTCTCAACCATATTTATGTCTTTGATATTGTTTATTCAAAAATAGTTGACAACTAATTTGTATTGTCAGCTATTTCGGTGCAAGCAAACATGTCCAGCGCTTGGTAGACAGGACCTACTAGTATCCCGGGGCTGAACTAAACTGCGAGGAGCTAAGTCATTATGTTTCATGGCTTGAGGATCTTGATAATGTCAAGACAAATTTTCTTTCTGGACTTAGAAATCTTAGTACTGAAAACGTGCGACCAATAGTGTTCGTCATGAACTACGGTCACATCTATTTAGGAAGGATGGTAAGATTTTTACTATTTGTCCTCAGTGCATCTTTTCCATACATTATTTGTGAAAAGCTAAACTTCATTGCTAAGTATGTGACCATACGATGTTCTTCAACAGGGACTCCGATGAATGTTGTGCCTTATGGTATCGAGACTAAAGATACCATGAGTATTATTAGCTTACGGCCAAGATATCCTTCATGTTACTTTAGTGCATTCAAGATCAAGGATGAATGCTTAATAGTGGAAGACTGGACCAGATATATAATGGGGGAGCGCAGAGAAGTACTAGGGGGCAGCAAACAGATGTGCTACCCAAAATTAGGAGATAGGTTCATCTGCATGCTTCAACTTGATCAAGGAGGAGAGCTACACATGTTTTATGTTGTTTTACCTAAGAGAGAGCAGCAAGAGTGATTAGCTAGAAATGAGTTTGAGGATGATGATGTGCTACACTATTACTATGATGATAAAATAGCTAATGTTGGTGGTAATGACTATGATGATTATTATTAGCTAGTGTTGGTGGTGATTAGCTAGCTAGAATGAGAGTTTGAAGATGATGATGTGTGCTACACTATGACTATGATGATTAAATAGCTAAGGTTGGTGGTAATGACTATGATGATGATTAAATAGCTTGTGTTGGAGGATTAGATTCAAGTGGAGGCAACATGTGGTGCACATCAAAAATACTACTAGTCCAAACAAGATCAAGTTTCGATTTGTAGTATACTTTTGACATGCACCACATATTGCCTCCACTTGAAACTAATCCACCTTCATTTGACACACTGTTATGGACATAATGATGTAAACCTCATAACTGGTATTGTACCAATATTTGTACGATAAATACACTAAATTTTAAAAATAAAAAAGAATACTAGTAGCGATGGACGGAAAACACGCTGCCAGTAGTTATATTAGCAGTAGCGTGGGATTGAACAAACGCTGCAGCTACTTGTCCTAGCAGTAGAGCATGTAACACGCGCTACTGCTAATGAATAGCCGTAGCGCCTTATCAGTAGCGCATATCCCCGCGCTACTGATAGGCCTAAAACCCGCGCTGCTGCTAGCCTTTTCCCTAGTAGTGTTTGTGTCGCGCCGGAAGACGCCAATCATGTTTTTTTTTTCAATTGCAACCTTGCTCGTTTCGCCTGGAGTGTCGTGAGAGAGGTTGTTGGGGTCAGTTGGGATCCCTGGTCATGTGCTGATCTCCTTTCATGTCTTTCTTCCGTTTCACGACAATGTACGGCGCGTGTTTTGGACCAGTGTTGGCGACTTGGGGCACTGCTCTGGGCTCTTTGGCAGATTAGAAATAAGCTTTACTATTATTGAGGGTGTTTTCCCTTCACATTATTTTCAAATATACCCATTTTATGCAGCAGTGGAGCCCTTTGAGGAGGCGGCGGGATGCTGATTTGTTTCAGCAAGCTATGCTAGGATTTCATCACATCTACAACTTGGCAAGGGAGCCTCAAGTTGTTTCTTAGGGAAGATGACGTCTTTTGGGTTGAGCCTACATGCTCTGTTTGGACCTTTGGTCGTGTAATGGATTTCCTTGTTGGTCCGAGAATTTGGTGTGTCTTGTGTCTGGACCTTGTGGCTGTGTTGATCTATATGTTCTAACTCTGCCTATGTGAGGGCTTTATCAATTTAAAGCGGGACGCCTCTGGCGTCTTTGTTCTAAAAAAAGGAGTGCACATACACAAACGCCATCATGTTGATCGAGTATGATCTCAGGTACCAAGCTAAAGATTTCCGAGTCAGTGATGGTAACGTTGTGCAACCACTAACACTCGATGCGCCTCTCATCTCTCAGCACTTGAAGACCATAGACCTTTACCAGGTTTACCTACAAAGCCCCACTCTGAATTTATCGTGCTGCCCGGCATTTATAGAAGAACCTAAAGATACGACATTGCAACATTGGTGCACCGCATGATATTTTCCAAATCACTTTAGTGTTTTTGCATCACCGAATTTTGTATCTTCTCTTTGAAGTTCCACATTCAGATCTCTGCGTCGGGCCTTATCTCGCTGTAATTTGATGATTTTAAATCGAAAGAAAAGTACAATGCCAAATAATTTTCTGACACAACACCAAAAATGGTACTGCCTGAAAGATAAAACATAACTTAAACAACAACAAAAATGAACTAATGATTCATGGCACAAGGGTGAACGACCTAGGCATAATACTAGAAACCCAAGCAAGAACAAGCAGGGGCCACTAACATGCATGAAAGCATTTGCCATACACTGAAGGAGTTGCAATATCTCAGAGGAACGACCATGAAAGTAGTAGCGCAAGCCCTCCATAATGGCAACAACCACCAACCAAAGTAAAGCCACTTGCACAAGCATGGGTGCCAGAATTAAGACGGATGAAAAATCAAGATGAGCATTGCTCCAGCGCAGGGGTGAAGACGACCATAGGAGTGTCCCCACCAAGCACTCGCACCATCGTGTACATGATCTAGCCATCCAGAGAAGGGGAATGTTGATCCAAAGGGCAGAGATCAACCTGGCGGTATGGAGCGGAAGCCAATGTTTGGTAAGAGGACCGTGCATGTCCAAAATGACCAAAATAACGACCGACCTTAGCCAACTCCAAAAGGACGAGGTGACTGGAGGAGGGCATGCCAGATCACAACTGAGGAGTGCGAGGAGTGCCAGCTCCGATGGTGGGAGCCTGAATCTAGCCGGGGATGACCAAGGAAGGGGTGTGGAGCACCGTCCATCACGATGAGGCCACCGACTAGTAGCGACCGCGGTTGACCAGTGGGTGATGGAGCGTCATATCCAATGGCATGTATGCCGGATCAGGCCAAGAAATGACCAAATCTTAAGTTGAAGAACCACAAAGACCGTGGCATCTAGACCGCGGTGGCCTGGGATGGGATGGCCAAGGGAAGCTGGATTGTCAGACAACTAGGGGAAGGATATGGTGAGCATCATACCATGACAAAATCGATCGCCATCAGCCACCAGCAAAGGAGGGGATGATAATTAGTTCTGGGGAACTGTATATGCTGGTTGTAATTAGCAGAACATGTACAAGAAAAATGGATTATGATTACAAGTCATATGTGTGCTTCACTTGACAATACCGATAAGATCCTTTTAACACAAGAGTTTGTTTCTTGATTTCCATATGGATTTGGAACGATGTTATATTGACACCATGTTCAAAGAGTGAAGACTTGAAGAGGCAAAGTAACTGAAATAGAAATGCTGACATTTTTTTCTAGTTCACCAATAACCCGCACCAGTTTGAACAACTAAGTGAAGTATAAATTACTCAGCATAGACAACTGTTTGGCGTTAGCTCAAGCTTTCAAGGCGAACTAGCTGGCGCAATTTAACATGCGTGTCGTAGCTCAGTGGCATTGGACACATGAAAAAAAAAAACAAGTGCTCCACCGATTCACTTGCATTAACAATACTTTTGCCTTATAAATAAGGCTACAACTTCACCAGAGTAGATACCACGTTACATTGTTTCACTTTGTTCCAGCTTGTTTGATAGCAGCTAGCTTACTACTCCAATTCACATAAAACGATGGATTCGTCGACCCCTTGCCGGGGGTGCGACCCTTGCCGGGCCCCTCGTTGCCGTGATTCGTCGACCCCTTGCCGGGGGTGCGACGCTTGCCGGGAACAACGACTCCCTTGCCGGGAGTGAGCCGACTCGATCGTGGGCCTCCGCAAGGCCCACGACTTTCTTCCTTACGGACTATATAAGAAGGCTCTGGCCAGTGAAGTAACCTAGTTCGGTTCACTCATTCCCTCTCGCGTGACCTAGCCGTCATCTACTGTTCCTCACTCTGTGCTGCCTCCGGCGATCCCGTCCCGACGACCGCGTGCACGGCTGGTCAGGAGAGCAAGTGCCTCCGGAACCCTGTCGTTCGAGATCCTGCCCGGGAGAACGGCAATAAGGTTTTTGGGGAGCGTCTCGACGCGACTGCTCCCGATCCGTCACCAACTCCGTTTGCCTCTGCTTCCACTACTTCCCCTGCATTGACACCATGGCCGACGACGCCGCCGCTAAGAAGAAGGCCACGGACGGCGCCGAGGCTGCTGCTGCCACCGCCGCGTTGGCCTGGCCAACCGGAGGGTATGATCTGTTCATCCCTCGTTTACTCGTACTTACGCTAGCCGTATATGTGCTGCTCATAGAAGGTTCGATTCTATGTTTTGTACGTGCTAGTATGCTTAGGTATCACTATGAGATGCATACCTTTTATGCCATACTTACTGTTTATTCGTGGATAAATCTAATCGAAAAAGTGCTAATATTTCCAACAGGTTCATGGGCCCTCAGATCAATTTCCAGTCCTATCCCATACCTTGCTAGCAGGCCCCAGTTGCCAAATACTACTTGTGCTCCTACTTCCGGCCTATATGCAGAAAACCAGCTAAAAAACAAGGCAGACCAGTTACAGCGAGGCGTGCGTGCGTCTCCAGTCTCCACGAGTTCACCATATGTACTTTTTTTTTGCATGGTAATATCTACTATCGATATTTTCATGTCAAATCCAATGTAATCCCTACTAGTATACTAGTATAATTCCGTTCTAACAAAAAATAATAGGGTTATATACTTTGTGCTACCATATTTCATTCAAAAGAGTCAATAGATTGGCTACATTAACACCTGGAAATAATGCCATGGAGAAGAATAATTATGAAGATATAATTGAAGATTTTATTTGAAAAAATAGTAGAAAGATTATCCTTTTCAACATAACATGAGGTCACTATATAATTTTGTTACTACACTCTTTTTGCATTATTGTTTCTATATGTTAAATAATGCATGAGATAATATATATTTGAAGTTATACAACTAAGAGAAACTACATTTTAAAAGAATTATGCAGTTTTACAGTTTTCTCGAAAAACATTGGGGCCTATTTTACATTTCGCACCGGGGCCTCAAATTTCTGGAGACGGCCCTGTCACCACACATAGTGTATGCGTAGAAAGAAAGACTACGAGCAGGTCGTTTTATGCTCCATTTTTCCTCTTAAGGGTCCGGGGAAGTTCAATGGATTCCTGGACTAGCTGTTGTTGATAAACTTGGTGACCAAGTTCCATCCTTTTCTCCTGTTTCTCTTCATTGTTTTTCCCTAGCTCATGTAACACCCGCCACTTGTTCGACGACCTGCCCAAAGAGCTCCGCCGTCACGTGTTGTCCCTTCTGCCTCCGGGTCATGCTATGCAGACCTGCATGCTCGACACCTAGTGGTGTGACCATTAGAGGCGCACCACTGACCTGCTCCTCTTCTTCGACCAGTTGAGTTTCATGAGCTACCAGCATTTCAAACAGCTGGTCAAGCTCTTCATCCAGCTCCGACGGAACTCATTTCTCGACAAGTTTGAGATCAGTGCATGTGTTGACGGGAGGAAAAGTGCACAAATGGATTTGGAAACTGCCGCAAAACGCGACTGGTCTTTGGACGGACCTCCTCCGAGCCAAGTATTTTCGGAATTGGTCCTTCTTTGAGGCAACCTCTCGGGGCTCGCCTCTTTGAAATGGGCTCCAAAAGGTTCAAGCCGGCTTTTACTTTGGGAGCAAAATTCGAAGTGCATGACGGGCGTTCGATCAAGTTTTGGTTTGATTCTTGGGCCGACGATCACCCTCTTTGAATGAACTACCAGGACCTATATGCCTTAGTAGTAGAACCGAACGCTACTGTAGCAGAGGTGCTCAGATCATCTCCCCTGGTCATTCCTTTCCGCCGTGAGCTAAGTGCTCCAGAACGGGTTAATTGGGAACGGCCACTGCAAAAACTGGCTCCGTTTGCCTTGTGTGCAGGCCCGGACTTGGTGTCTTGGCATCTTAGTCAGTCGGGGCTATTTTCGGTCAAGTCGCTGTGTACAACCCTTTCCAAGGGGCCTGCCCTGGATATCGCGGGCAGCTTATGGAAAGCCTGTATTCCTCTAAAAGTAATGGTGTTTTGTGGCAAATGTTCCGCAACAAACTGCCCACTTCGATCAACATCGCCAAATGCAATGGGCCATCCGCTGGGTTCTGTGCGCTTTGTGTCGCGCCGGAAGACGCCAATCATGTTTTTTTTCAATTGCAACCTTGCTCGTTTCGCCTGGAGTGTCGTGAGAGAGGTTGTTGGGTCAGTTGGGATCCCTGGTCATGTGCCGATCTCCTTTCATGTCTTTCTTCCGTTTCATGACAGTGTACGGCGCGTGTTTTGGACCAGTGTTGGCGACTTGGGGCACTACTCTGGGCTCTTTGGCGGATCAGAAATAAGCTTTACTATTATTGAGGGTGTTTTCCCTTCACACTATTTTCAAATATACCCATTTTAAGCAGCAGTGGAGCCCTTCGAGGAGGCGGCGGGATGCTGATTTGTTTCAGCAAGCTATGCTAGGATTTCGTCACATCTACAACTTGGCAAGGGAGCCTCAAGTTGTTTCTTAGGGAAGATGACGTCTTTTGGGTTGAGCCTACATGCTCTGTTTGGACCTTTGGTCGTGTAATGGATTTCCTTGTTGGTCCGAGAATTTGGTGTGTCTTGTGTCTGGACCTTGTGGCTGTGTTGATCTATATGTTTTAACTCTGCCTATGTGAGGGCTTTATCAATTTAAGGCAGGACGCCTCTGGCGTCTTTGTTCTAAAAAAAAAGGAGGAGTGCACATACACAAACACCATCATGTTGATCGAGTGTGCTCTCAGGTACCAAGCTAAAGATTTCCGAGTCAGTGATGGTAACGTTGTGCAACCACCAACACTCGATGCGCCTCTCATCTCTCAGCACTTGAAGACCATAGACCTTTACCAGGTTTACCTACAAAGCCCCACTCTGAATTTATCGTGCTGCCCGGCATTTATAGAAGAACCTAAAGATACGACATTGCAACATTGGTGCACTGCATGATATTTTCCAAATCACTTTAGTGTTTTTGCATCACCGAATTTTGTATCTTCTCTTTGAAGTTCCACGTTCAGATCTCTGCGTCGGGCCTTATCTCGCTGTAATTTGATGATTTTAAATCCAAAGAAAAGTACAATGCCAAATAATTTGCTGACACAACACCAAAAATGGTACTGCCTGAAAGATAAAACATAACTTAAACAACAACAAAAATGAACTAATGATTCATGGCACAAGGGTGAACGACCTAGGCATAATACTAGAAACCCAAGCAAGAACAAGCAGGGGCCACCAACATGCATGAAAGCATTTGCCATACACTGAAGGAGTTGCAATATCTCAGAGGAACGACCATGAAAGTAGTAGCGCAAGCCCTCCATAATGGCAACAACCACCAACCAAAGTAAAGCCACTTGCACAAGCATGGGTGCCAGAATGAAGACGGATGAAAAATCAAGATGAGCATTGCTCCAGCGCAGGGGTGAAGACGACCATAGGAATGTCCCCACCAAGCACTCGCACCATCGTGTACATGATCTAGCCATTCAGAGAAGGGGAATGTTGATCCAAAGGGCAGAGATCAACCTGGCGGTATGGAGCGGAAGCCAATGTTTGGTAAGAGGACCGTGCATGTCCAAAATGACCAAAATAACGACCGGCCCTAGCCAACTCCAAAAGGACGAGGTGACTGGAGGAGGGCATGCCAGATCACAATTGAGGAGTGCGAGGAGTGCCAGCTCCGATGGTGGGAGCCTGAATCTAGCCGGGGATGACCAAGGAAGGGGTGTGGAGCACCATCCATCACGATGAGGCCACCGACTAGTAGCGACCGCGGTTGACCAGTGGGTGATGGAGCGTCATATCCAATGGCATGTATGCCGGATCATGCCAAGAAATGACCAAATCTTAAGTTGAAGAACCACAAAGACCGTGGCATCTAGACCGCGGTGGCCTGGGATGGGATGTCCGTGGTTGGTCGACGCTACGTACTACACATACGTATAGAGAGGACTAGACACGACAGCTAGCTAGTAGCAAACGAAGGAAACAGAAGATCGTCATGAACATATATGCATACAGAGAGAAGTGATATCGACCACCTCTCCTTCTCCGAGAGATTGGTCGAACAACAAGTTCTCGTATATCTATCCGACACTACCGGCTACATATATACAATAATTATCTCTTACAAATATAATCTCTTAAACTACGGACGCATGGTCCACATAGTATTCTCCGTCTTCAGCGATCAGGTGGTCAAGAAAGAATGCTGCCAATTCCTCTTGAATTGCTCGCATGCGATCTGGTGCTAGGAGTTCATCCCGCATCCGAAACATCTAATTTGAAGAAGGGGGTCAATACATATATATATGAATGAATGAAACTCAACACAAATGATGGTAATAAAATAAAATTGTGAATATTGTTATTTACGCACTTCATATTGTTCGTCAGAGTAGCCCCGCTCACAGGTCGTGTGGCGGATGGAACCGCAAACGTAGTATCCACAGAAATCATTCTCTTGTTCCTACCACAACCACTTTACAAGAAATAGAGGTCAATCAAACAGATAAGCAAGAATGCCAAATGGTGTTGATGAAACTAGCGCTTGAATCAATAGCTAGGAGATGCGCGGAACATGCTACTATAGTACTTACTTTTGGGTGTCTAAATTCCAGCTTCTTCGGCAGTCCCGGAGCTTTTTTGGTGAATTTTCTCCAAACCCTGCCAGACAAAGAAAACAATTACTTGATATCAAAAATGAACAAAGTTGCTGATATGGTGGATAATGATCGATTTAACTTACTTCTCGAGTACTTGAGTCATGTCCGCATACTCCTGGGGATCTTTTCGTTTAGAGTCCAACACAGTTACTACTCCCTGCTCAAGCCTAATCTCTAGGAGAATATAGTGGTACCTGTGCACGCATGCATAACTCATCAATTGCATTACTATAACCTGGACTAATATATAAGGGAAACCGAATATGCACAAGACAGTAACACTCACTTGAAGTTGTAAGGAAAGATTATTATATCCTTGTTTTCATTTATTTTGAATGATCGTAGCAAGTTGGCCTCGGTATCTGCGGCATGAAATTTAACCTCAGTTACATCTATGAGATATGTGTTAATGAACCCAATATCACCGACTTGTCTTTTCTTCAATTCGACGATCTTCAATCTGCATAATATAGTGAGGATAATTATAAATACATGCAATGAAAGAGCTGAGCTATATAGAGAGACTTAATGACAGAAGTAATACTACTTACAGAAAGTAGCAGGTGACCGTTGCTTTATCGAGGGCCAATTGATTGAAAAACTGATAGAACTCCTCAAATGGAATAGGCAACAGATCAATTCCAACGAGATCATGCTCCTTTTTAACTCTCACATACAAAGTACTCCTCCCCCCAGACTCTCTGCAGATTTTCAAGTACCAATCATGCAATCTTTGCATCATCGTTGATAGAGATCTTTCATCTTTGACGAGAGGCTTCCCGTACTCGGATCGACGGGCAGGTAATCTCCAAGATTTTCAAGTACCAATCATAATGTACATCGTCGGGCAGGTAATCTCCAAGATTGCTATAACCGGGCACCATCCTCGGATCGACGATGTCGCTAGGCACCTTGAGCGGGGGGCATGATTGATTCCCTTGTTCGCCTAGCTGGGCAATTTGTTTCCCAGCTCGTCGTTCTTTCATCCTTTGATCACTGACTGTACTTCCCGACCGCTCCGCTTCGACAAATGCCTTTCCAATAATGCGCCCATAGTTGCCTTTCGGCGGAGACTTGGGTGGTTTTGCCAGGGCAGCCAGAGTGCGCTTCGCTTTCATAGGATCTACCTTCACCTCCGGAGGTGGATGTCTCTGTGCTTTCAACCCTTGAAACCACTCCTTCACTTCGGTTCGCGCGATCTTCGCGTTCTCCTCCGGGGTCATCTCGTATGGTAACTTCTCTGGAGTCTTCAGAAAAGGACCGAATCTGTATGTCCTCCCGCCTCTGGCTGTACTTCTAGACGCCGGCAGAGCAGACGGAGCGACTGTCTTCTTTACTTGCTTACAAGGCGGAGGAGAAGGACTACGACGCGCCGGAGCAGCCGGAGCGGTGGCAGGTCTCTTCCGCCCTTGCTGACGAGGCGGAGAAGGAGGAGGTTGGCTGCTCGGGCGCGCCGGCGCAGGCGGAGAAGGAGATGGAGTGCCGCCACGCGCCGGAGAAGGAGCCGGCCGAGTGCCCTGATCATCACTCGCCGGAGGAGGAGGCGGTGGAGGAGGCGGAGTGCCCTGACTCGCCGGAGGAGGAGGAGGAGGCGGAGGCGTCCAGTTCGGAAGGTTGATGAGCTCCTTCCGCCATAGGCATGGAGTCTTCAGAGAAGAACCCAGCTGAGTCGCCCCTTCACCGGTAGGGTGGTCAAGCGGGAGGTCCTCAAATCCCTCCGTTATTTCATCCACCATCACCCTAGCATATCCTTCTGGAATCGGCCGGTAGTGAAAAGTTGCGTCGGGTTCAGTAGGATAAACAGAGCCAACAGCCGCCTTGACCTTCATATTAATCCATTGCGTCATAAGGTGGCAATTTTGAGACTCCGTGATAGCATCCACGGGATAGCTGGCAGGAGCCGTCAAGACATGCTCCGGCTGAAGCAGCTCGGTGGAAGCCATGCTGCTTCTCCGCTGAGATGGCGGGCTAGCTTCGGGGGAAGCTTCGGCAGTTCGTTTGCTGCGATTTGCTTCTCGTTCCTCTATCGCTTGTACCCTAGCGTGCAGCGCCTGCAGTTCGGTCTGCTGCACTTTCTTCCTCCTCTCGTGGCATTTGTAACCGCCTGCGTCCGGAAACCCAGCCTTTCACGGAATGGAGCCTGGCATGCCTCATGTCCGTCCAGGGTGCTCAGGATTCCCGAGGGCCGTTGTGACCTCGTTGTTCTCTCTGTCTGGAATGAACGTCCCTTGATGCGCTGCTTCGATATACTGCTGAAGCCTCGTGACTAGTATTTCCAATTGATCGTCCGTCCAAATGCACTTCCCTGATACAGGGTCCAAGGTTCCGCCAGCCCCGAAGAACCAAGTCCGGCAACGGTCTGGCCAGTTCATTATCTCTGGTTCGATCCCTTTATCAAGCAGATCATTCTCAGCCTTGGCCAACTTAGGCTGGGCTACGAGGTATCCCCCTGACCCCGTGCGATGGTGAAGCTTCTTCTTTGCAACATTTTTCTTGTTTGTCGCCGACATCTTCTTACGCTTTTGCGATGTCTTGTGGGCCAAAAATGTGGCCAGTGATCTCTGATCTTCTCATATCTGCCCTTGAATTCTGGTGTCTATTTTTTATCGACAAACCTATTCAGATCTTTCTTCCACCTCCTGAATAGGTCTGCCATCCTCTTAAGAGCAAAAGACTTGATTAATTCCTCTTTAACTGGCTTCTCCGGGTCATCCTCTGGCGGTAGGGTGAAATTTGACTTCAGCTCAGTCCAAAGATCATTTTTCTGCATATCATTGACATAAGACACCTCAGGGTCTTCTGTAGCCGGCTTTAACCATTGTTGGATGCTGATCGGGATCTTGTCCCTAACCAGAACCCCGGACTAAGCAACAAATGCGTTCTTTGTTCGGATGGGTTCAATCGGTTGGCCGTCGGGCGCGATTGCTATGATCTCAAACCTTTCATCCGAGCTCAACTTTTTCTTCGGGCCTCGTCTCTTTACCGAAGTTGTGCTCGATCCGGAGGGCTAGAAAAAAGAACAAAGACTTAATTAATATGTGTACATACCAAAACAATCAATGCATCAATTAGCTAGTCAGCACAGGCTTAACTAATATATATATACCTAGCCGGACTTGGTTTGGTCACCGGAGCCGTCATCACAGTCTCCTTCTTGCACCGGCATTAGGTCACCGGAGCCATCCTCACGTTCTCCTTCTTGCACCGGCATTAGGTCACCAGAGTCAGCTTCTTCACCCTCTCCTTCCAGACCATCGGTGTCGTTGAGAAACAATGAGCAGACAGCATCACTTCCAAGTGCGATTATGTTCCTCAACAACGCTTCTTTTGCTTCGTCTCGGGCGGTGTCCATAGTTTCTACAAATATTTACAATATGGCAATTATTATTCAAACATGACAGATGGATATATTAGTGGCAAACGTAGAACTAGCTAGCTAATCACAGTAAGGAATCATATTAATTAGTGGCCTCGACGCTGCTTCTCTAGGGTTTGGGGTGGCCTCGACAACGCTTCAAGGGTTTGGGGTATATCGACAATGATGACATACGTACATGGGAAAATAATATTATCGGGGGGAGGGGGTATATCGACCCCCCCCCCATGCGTTGAAGTTATCGGGAGTTTATATCGACACGACATACGTACATGGGAAAATAATATTATTAGGGAGGGGGTATATCGACCCCCCCCTCGTGTTGAAGTTATCGGGAGGGGGTATATCGACCCCCCCCCCACGTGTCGAAGAAAAAAAATAAGAAAAAAAGAGGAGAAGAAGAAAAAATAGAATATGTTCTATTTTCTCTTCTTCTCCTCTATTCCTTTCTTCTTCTCCTCTTCTTTTTCTTCTTTTTTCTTCTTCTTATTTATTTCTCCTCGTCTTCCTCTCCCCTCTTCTTCTCCTTTCTTCCTCTTCTTATTTCCTTTTTTCTCTCATTCTTTTTCTTCTTCTTCCTTCTTAAAAATACATGAAGTGGTATTGCTTGTTTTTTTAAAATAATGTTCAAATAGAAATTTTAGAAAAAAAGTAAAGGTTTTTCCTAATTCATTGTTCATATGAATATACAAACATTTGCATATTTACAATAATCAATATCACCAAAAAAATCTATGAACAGAAAAAATACTATTTTTTTGTTAATCTATCTTTTGCATACATATACACACATACATATACTATACATATACATATAATCAGGAAAAAACATATATAAATTTGCAAAAAAACAGGGGGGAAGAGGGGGGCGGTGCCGGCCCTGACCAAAGCGAGAGGAAACGGCGGCGCGGGGCGGCGACGGCGAGGCAGAGGCGGGGCGGCAATGGCGTCAGGGTGGCGACACGGGGCGGCGACGGCGTCGGGGCGGCGCAGGGAGGTGACCGCGACGGCGCGGGGTGGCACGCGGCGAC
>NC_041390.1:24889649-24899192 GCF_002162155.2 Triticum dicoccoides
GGTTGGTGCCACCAGCCGGGACCAAAGGCCGCCGCTGCTGAAAAGAGGCCTTTGGTCCCGGTTGGTGGCACCAACCGGGACTAAAGGGGGCATTGGTCCCGGTTTGTGCCACGAACCGGGACCAAAGGTATGCATTGGTCCCGGTTCGTGGCACCAACCGGGACCAATGTCCTGCACCTGCCAGAGCCGCAGTGCGGTGCGGTGGGATGTTTAGTCCCACCTCGCTAGCTGAGGAGCGGCCGCACCTATTTATAAGCGCTGCCTCGCCATCTTCATCGAACTCCTCAGAACTGCAGGCCTATGGGCCTAATCTCACACCGCTATGCCTGTGGGCCTGCTGGGCCTTCTGCGGGCCTGAATCCTGGCCCATGGATGAGCTTCTAATCGTATTCAGGCCGTGGTGGCCCAGTAGGTGGCATTTTTTTATTTTTTCCTATTTATTTTTTCATTTCTACTTAGAACTAAATACTTATAGTTTTTTAGTGATTTATTTTTTCTTTTAGGTCACAAAAATTATAAACTTTCTGTTAGTGCCATTAGTTTTAAAATTTGAATAGTTTAAATTTAAATTTTTTAAAATTTGTGTGAATCACTAGTTTATGAATAACTTTACTATAAAAATTGATTTTTGAGTCATTCTTTTTCCTGCTATTTAATATTACTGTGTTTTATCATTATACTCAATTTGGTAATTTTAGTTAGTCATAAAAAATATTATAGGTATTTTTTCTTTTTTGCTATTTATTTTTTGATTTCTACTTAGAACTAAATACTTATAGTTTTTTAGTGATTTCTCTTTTCTTTTAGGTCACAAAAATTATAAACTTTATGTTAGTGCCATTAGTTATAAAATTTGAATAGTTCAGATTTGAATTTTTTAAAATTTTTGAAATCACAAGTTTGTGATTAACTTTACTAAAAAAATGAACATAGATGCACCTATAGAGAAAATTCGACCTAAATTCATAATCAATTTCTATGAATTTCAGAGAAATTCATTATGAATTTAGGTCAAATTTCCTGTATAGGGGCATCTATTTTCACTTTGAGAGGAGCTCAACAAGGCAGAGAGGGACGGGCTTATAAACCGGTGTGGGCGCCCTTCGGTTGGCGAAGTGGGACTAAACTCTGGGTGCAACGAAGGCCAACCCTTTAGTCCCGGTTTGTGGCACAAACCGGGACTAATGGTCATGGGCCAGGGGCGACCCTATTTTTTTCTATTTTTTTGTTTTGTTTTCTGCATTATTTATTTTCTTTTGTTTTTTGCTTTATTTTTTAATTCTTTTTGCTTTTAGTTTTAGAAAAATTATAAACTTTCTGTTAGTGCCATTAGTTTTCAAAATTGAAAACACTTTTTTAGTTTTTTTGTTTTCTTTGTTGCTTTTTTTATTTTATTTTGTTTCTACTTACAACAAAATACTTATTGTTGCTATTTTTATTTTTTTCCAGATTTTTGTTTTGTTTTCTGTATTATTTATTTTCTTTTCTTTTTTGCTTTATTTTATAATTCTTTTTGCTTTTAGGTCAGCAAAATTATAAACTTTCTGTTAGTGCCATTAGTTTTAGAAAAATTATAAACTTTCTGTTAGTGCCATTAGTTTTCAAATTTGAATAGTTAAAATTTGAATTCTTTGAAATTTGTGTGAATCATAAGTTTGTGATTAACTTTACTAAAAAAATTAACATAGATGCACCTATAGAGAAAATTTGACCTAAATTCATAGTTTTCAAATGAACTCTGAAAAAGTTGGTATAGCATACTCGTCTGTTACAAAGTTGGCATGGTATCATCATAATAGTTGTGGGAGAAAGTCTTCACTTTTTCTTCGCTTGTGTCATTTGCTTATTGCGCCGTAACCATGGATAATCTTCATCGTTTATCAGGATGCTTGGGTCAGCCTTGACATTGAAGGGAGGAATTTCATGAAACTTTTCATAATCTTCAGACATGTCTGTCTTGCCCTCCACTCCCAGGATGTCCCTTTTTCCTAAAAGAACGGTTCCTTATCTTTTGGCTCATCGTATGATGTATTCGCTTCCTTATCTTTTCTTTTTCTTGGTCTGATAGACATGTCCTTCACATAGATAACCTGTGCCACATCATTGGCTAGGACGAACGGTTCGTCAGTGTACCCAAGATTTTTCAAATCCACTGTTGTCATTCAATACTGTGGGTCTACCTGTACCCCGCCTCCTGACAGATTGACCCATTTGCACTTAAACAAAGGGACCTTAAAATCTTGTCCGTAGTCAAGTTCCCATATGTCAACTATGTAACCATAATATGTGTCCTTTCCCTTCTCGGTTGTTGCATCAAAGCGGACACCGCTGTTTTGGTTGGTGCTCTTTTGATCTTGGTCAATCGTGTAAAATGTATTCCCATTTATCTCATATCCTTTGTAAATCAATACAGTCAAAGATGGTCCCCTGGACAACAAGTATAACTCATCACAAACAGTGTTGTCACCTCTAAGACGTGCTTCCAACCAACTGCTGAAAGTCCTGATGTGTTCACATGTAATCCAGTCGTCGCACTGCTTCGGGTGTTTGAAGCGCAGACTGTTCTTGTGTTCATCGACATGCGGGGTCACCAAGGTAGAGCTCTGTAGAACTGTGTAGTGTGCTTGAGACCAAGAATATCTGTCCCTGGATATTATTGAGTCACTTCCAAGAGTGCCTTTCCTGTCAGTCTCCCCTCATACCGCGATTTAGGGAGACCTTCTTCTTAAGGCCAGGAATGAAGTCAACACAAAACCCGATGACATCCTCTGTTTGATGGCCCATGGAGATGCTTCCTTCTGGCCTAGCGCGGTTACGGACATATTTCTTTAGGACTCCCATGAACCTCTCAAAGGGGAACATATTGTGTAGAAATACGGGCCCCAGAATGACAATCTCGTCGACTAGATGAACTAGGACGTGCGTCATGATATTGAAGAAGGATGGCGGGAACACCAGCTCGAAACTGACAAGACATTGCGCCACATCACTCCTTAGCGTTGGTACGATTTCTGGATCGATCACCTTCTGAGAGATTCCATTGAGGAATGCACATAGCTTCACAATGGCTAATCGGGCATTTTCCGGTAGAAGCCCCCTCAATGCAACCAGAAGCAGTTGCGTCATAATCACGTGGCAGTCATGAGACTTTAGGTTCTGTAACTTTCTCTCTGGCATATTTATTATTCCCTTTATATTCGACGAGAAGCCAGTCGGGACCTTCATACTGATCAGGCATTCAAAGAAGATTTCTTTCTCTTCTTTCGTAAGAGCGTAGCTGGCAGGACCTTCATACTGCTTCGGAGGCATGCCGTCTTTTTCATGCAAACGTTGTAGGTCCTCCCGTGCCTCAGGTGTATCTTTTGTCTTTCCATACACGCCCAAGAAGCCTAGCAGGTTCACGCAAAGGTTCTTCGTCACGTGCATCACGTTGATTGAAGAGCGGACCTCTAGGTCTTTCCAGTAGGGTAGGTCCCAAAATATAGATTTCTTCTTCCACATGGGTGCGTGTCCCTCAGCGTCATTTGGAACAGCTAGTGCGTCGGGACCCTTTCCAAAGATTACGTGTAAATCATTGACCATAGCAAGTACGTGATCACCGGTACGCTTGGCAGGCTTCTTCCGGTGATCTACCTCGCCTTTGAAATGCTTGCCTTTCTTTCGACATTGATGGTTGGTCGGAAGAAATCGACGATGGCCCAGGTACACATTCTTCCCGCATTTGTCCAGGTATATACTTCCAGTGTCATCTAAACAGTGCGTGCATGTGTGGTATCCTTTGTTTGTCTGTCCTGAAAGGTTACTGAGAGCGGGCCAATCGTTGATGGTCACGAACAGCAACGCCTTTAGGTTAAATTCCTCTTGTCTGTGCTCATCCCACGTACGTACACCGTTTCCATTCCACAGCTGAAAAAGTTATTCAATTAATGGCCTTAGGTACACATCAATGTCGTTGCCGGGTTGCTTAGGGCCTTGGATGAGAACTGGCATCATAATAAACTTCCGCTTCATGCACATCCAAGGAGGAAGGTTATACATACATAGAGTCACGGGCCAGGTGCTGTGATTGCTGATCTGCTCCCCGAAAGGATTAATTCCATCCGCGCTTAAAGCAAACCATATGTTCCTTGGGTCCTTTGCAAACTCATCCCAGTACTTTCTCTCGATTTTTCTCCAGTGCGACCCGTCAGCGGGTGCTCTCAACTTCCCGTCTTTCTTACGGTCCTCACTGTGCCATCGCATCGACTTGGCATGCTCTCCATTTCTGAACAGACGTTTCAACCGTGGTATTATAGGAGCATACCACATCACCTTCGCAGGAACCCTCTTCCTGGGGGCTCGCCGTGAACATCACCAGGGTCATCTCGTCTGATCTTATACCGCAATGCACCGCATACCGGGCATGCGTTCAGATCCTTGTATGCACCGCGGTAGAGGATGCAGTCATTAGGGCATGCATGTATCTTCTCCATCTCCAATTCTAGAGGGCATACAACCCTCTTTGCTGTGTATGTACTGTCGGGCAATTCGTTATCCTTTGAAAGCTTCTTCTTCAATATTTTTAGTAGCTTCTCAAATCCTTTGTCAGGCACAGCATTCTATGCCTTCTACTGCAGCAATTCCAGTACGGTACCGAGCTTTATGTTGCCATCTTCGGAATTGGGGTACAATCCTTTTTTGTGATACTCTAACATGCGATCGAACTTCAGCTTCTCCTTTTGACTTTCGCATTGCGTCCTTGCATCGACAATGACCCGGCGAAGATCATCATCATCGGGCACATCGTCTGGTTCCTCTTGATCTTCAACAGCTTCACCCGTTGCAGCATCATTGGGCACATCGTCTGGTTCCTCTTGATCTTCACCAGCTCCCCCCGTTGCAGCATCACTGTATTCAGGGGGCACATAGTTGTCATCGTACTCTTCTTCTTCGCCGTCTTCCATCATAACCCCTATTTCTCCATGCCTCGTCCAAACATTATAGTGTGGCATGAAACCCTTGTAAAGCGGGTGGGTGTGAAGGATTTACCGGTTAGAGTAAGACATCATATTCCTACATTTAGTGCATGGAAAACACATAAAACCATTCTGCTTGTTTGCCTCAGCCGCTTCGAGAAACTCATGCACGCCCTTAATGTACTCGGAGGTGTGTCTGTCACCGTACATCCATTGCCGGTTCATCTGCGTGCATTATATATAATTAAGTGTCCAAATTAATAGAAGTTCATCATCACATTAAAACCAAAGTACATACATAGTTCTCATCTAACAACATATAGCTCTCCAGAGCATCTAATTAATTAAACCATACATTGAAACTATGTAAAACATTTCAATGCGAAAACAAATGCGATCATAATCGCAACCAAGGTAACAATTGATCCAACGGCATAATGATACCAAGCCTCTGTATGAATGGCATATTTTCTAATCTTTCTAATCTTCAAGCGCATTGCATCCATCTTGATCTTGTGATCATCGACGACATCCGCAACATGCAACTCCAATATCATCTTCTCCTCCTCAATTTTTTTATTTTTTCCTTCAAGAAATTGTTTTCTTCTCCAACTAAATTTAACCTCTCGACAATAGGATCGGTTGGAATTTCCGGTTCACATACATCCTAGATAAATAAAATCTATGTCACGTTGGTTGGCATAATTTTCATAAACAATAAATGAACCAATAGTTATAAAGATAATATATATACCACATCCGAATCATAGACAGGACGAGGGCCGACGGGGGACGGATACCAAAACCATTGCACTATATAAGATGCAATAGTAAAAGTAAGAAAATAACACAAGTATCTATGTAAACATACAAGTAAGAATATTTTTTCCTTTCAGAAAAAAGATAAAACAAGAGGCTCACCACGGTGGTGCCAGCGATGAGCTCGGCGCGGGTGATCGACGGCGGTGAAGACGGGGACGAGGCGTGACGGACCGCTAAACCTAGACAAATATTGAGGAAAATGGAGCTTGGACGTCGAGCTTGGAGAGGAGAAAGCTTAAGTAGTGTGGCTCGGGCATTCCATCGAACACCTTGTGTGCATAGGAGGTGAGCTAAAGCACCACCAAGCCCTCTCCCCCTCGGCCAGAAAAAACAAAGCAGTGTGCTCTGCTCTTGCGCGAGGGGGTATATATAGGCACCACCATTGGTCCCGGTTGGTGGCATGAACCGGGACTAAAGGGTAGCCATTGGTCCCGGTTCATGCCACCAACCGGGGCCAATGGTGGTGGGCCAGGAGCGAGGCCCATTGGTCCCGGTTCATCCCACCAACCGGGACCAAAGGTCCAGACGAACCGGGACCAATGGCCCACGTGGCCCGGCCGCCCCCCTGGGCTCACGAACCGGGTCCAATGCCCCCATTGGTCCCGGTTCTGGACTAAACCGGGACTAATGGGCTGACCCGGCCTGAACCTTTCCCCCCTTTCTACTAGTGTAAACACATGCCATTTTCTTCGGAACAACATGATAATTCTTCGGAGGAAGGTATTTTCTTCTAAAAACCGCCACCGTTCGATCTAGCATCGCAATTGTCAGCAAAACGCGTTTGTTTGCCATCCCCTACCAGGGAATGTCAGCCAAATAATATTTCCGGTGGTTTATAATAGCTCCCAAAGAGACCAAAGAAACAAAAATAAATTCCCACAAATAAGTAAAAAAACATGTTTATCTCGATTTCTATGGTTATTGCAGTTTTGGTCTTTAGTCCAATGTCACAACAATGTTGTTTGCTAAATGATTGTTCTTCTAAACCGTCATACGTATAACCCAAATTTCCTTGACTCCAGTTAATTGATTTATACTCGTAAAGTACAAAGGAGAAATCTATGGGAAAACTTATTACTACGCAATAAATGCTATCCAATTTTTATAAATAGATATGAAGATAGGTAGTACTCAAAAGATAAGAGAGACCGGCCATTTTAAATACGGGAAATAAATAAATGGATACCGCACATATGGAAAAGAAGCTCGCATTTATTACATGATAAATACCAATAAAATGCAAAAAAATAAGTACAAAGATAGAGATAGAAACAAGATACATCAACCAACTATAACATCACACACCATTAGGAAGGAGACTGAACAATCCGCAAAGCTCCACGAACAAGACTGATATTTGCGGTGGATATCAGAAGATGCATCCCATCTAGGTACGCTAATACCCGAGATCTTGGTCCATTCTAACATCCTCCTTCCCTTTTACGGCATCGATTTTCTACCTAAACGCTTTGAAATTCAAATCCCTATCTCTACTCCTAATGAAGCACTTGGTAGTCTCCGCCGGTCAATTTTCGTCCCATCAGAGACGGTTTTTTTCGTTCTCCATCCCACCTCCCGCGTTCCCTCGATTCCCACCTCCGCCCTCGAATCAGGAAATAAAAATCGATATGCTCCCACTATGTCCAGTGCTAAACCCTCCGGTTCATCGAAAAAAACTCGCGCCTGAAAAAAATCTACGACGGTTAACCTACGAAGAACGACCTACGCCCCGACCGCCTCCCGCGGGTCGCTCGCTCCCTCGCGACCCTGTTGCTCCCTCCTCGATCCCGATCTGGAACGAGGGGACGAGGAGCTCCGGCCTCCCCGACGGCCGGCCTCCTCCTCGCCCCGCTGCTGCGTCCGGAGCCGCCACGGCCTCTGGAGCACGGCGCGGACGAGGAACCCACCCACGGTGTGCGAGGGGTCTCTTCCCGTACGTCAAGGCATCCCGCCTCACGTTTCCTCTTTCGGCATCACGGGCCGCCGCCGCACTCCCTCCCCCGGCCGCCCCGCGGGCTTCTATCTCTCCCAGCTCCGCTGTCGCGCCCCGTCTTCCATCTCTACATGAATCGCTGTTGTGGAAGCCATACCCCACCGCGCCACCCGGCGGCCATCCGGGTACGCCGTGTCCGGGATGATGGAGTTGAGTCGGCCAGGTCCCTGTTCCCGTCGGCATCTTCTGCATCGGGACCCGTGGGGGCAAGCTGCACGCTGCTCATCTGCGTCGATGGCGTCGGCGCGGCCTTCCCCTGCCAAGACCGGCGGCTCCTTGGCTGGATCCTCTCCTCTCCTCTCTTCCACCTCTCGTCGTCGGGTAAGTCGTAGGTATTGTATTCGTAATCGATTCCAATCTCGCACCCCTGATTCACTATTCTTCGTTTGATTCATTTCAGGTGCTCCTTCCGTCGATGTCGAGGTCTTAGTCTCGGTGATTTCTCCTTGTATGTTCTGTTGATATTGGTACCGTGTTCTGAAACTTGCTGCTTTGGAAAGGGTGTGGTTTCAGTTTTGATGGTTCTGTTCAATTCAAGGTGATTCGGTAATGTTCTGCGTACAAAGTGCTTCCTATTTTTGCGGTGAAAAACAGCGTGTTGGAGATAGTTCAGACAGTCAAAATTTGACAGTATTTTCTTCTTCTTTTGATCCCGTTTCTTCATAGTTAGTCAGACTCAATAAGAATTAGAGAAAGTTGGAAAGAGGTTTGTTAGGTCGGAACTGATATATTTGCTTTCTCCTAGCAGCCTATACATATCATTTTATATGACGGGGATTGTGCTATATTACCATGTTATAAAGGTAGAGCTAGGATATGTCTTTCTTGAACTGTGTGGACATGGTCATGGCAGAGGTGCTCTGTTTGTATGTTTTTTGAAGTAAAGTGGAGAAACTATTGAATTGTGTCTTCAGAAATAGTATACTGTTGATGTGTCTTCAGATGCTGGTTACTATGTTGGAATCTACCAATCCTTCTGATCATTGTGTTTTTCTCGGCCTGGAGGTCTACGCCAAACCCCAGGGCAGGGTGGTTCGAACACCAATGCAGTACGGGCTGGGACGGACATCATCTTGTCTCTGTCTCTACTAATTCAAATTACACGTAACTTATTCACTCAAAAAAATTACATGTAATTTATTCAGTTCTAGAGCAGCCAAGGGCGGGGCATCGCACCGACGACAGTGACTGCAATGAGGGTGAGATGCCGATGTTCGTGCCGGCGCCGGAGACCGTGACCACAACTCGGGGCAAGGTGCTGGTGTCAGCGACGTCGCCCGTGTTGGCCCCTTGAGTTTTGGACCTGCTGCACTCTGGTTCTGGAAGCTACCATTCCCATCGAACCCCTCCAGCAGCCTTCAGGTGAGCACACAGCTTCTGCTTGTGACGCCCGGGAAATTAAGCTACAGTAATCCCCGCTAATGATGCCACATCACCTCGGTTACTGTGGTTAAACTCGCGTTAGTTCGGAACCTAGTTCGAATTTTAAATTCAAAATCGAGCAAACAATAAAAGTTTTCAAATATTAAAATTTAAATGTTCGGAGTGAACCAAATAATACATAGGTAATTATGGTGGAGAAACCAAACTTTGATAAAATGTTTAAAGGCCCTAAAACAACTAAAACAATAGTGAAAACAATTAAACAAATGCCTATTGAATTTATAAAATGCTAACACTATTTTATTATGGGTTAAGAATTAATCTCGTAGTAGTTTATTGATAAATACAAATTAGGCACTGGTGGTAATTTTGTAAAACTGGAAATAAAAG
>NC_041390.1:24900297-24905796 GCF_002162155.2 Triticum dicoccoides
GGCCGCGTCGGCGCCACCCCTCGCCTCCGCCCGCCATGGCCCCGGTTGGCCGCGCCGGCGTGCCACGCCGTTGGTGCCCCGGCGGCCTCGTCCCGCCCTGCGAGCGAGTGCTCGTTCGGGTGGCGCCCGTAACCGCACGCCCGCATAGGCTCCTTTGGCCCACTGACAAAGGGGCCCCACCCTAGAACGTTTAAAAAAGGAATTAAAAAAAATAAAAATAAATAAATATATTAAATAAATAATAATTAAAATAATTAGAATATTAATTAATTAAGTAATTAAGTAATTAATTAAGTTAATTAAATCCTGATTAGATTAACCTAATCACTAATTAAATTAACTAATCTGTAATTAAACTAAACAGAGAATGACAGGTGGGTCCCACTGGACCCACACGTCAGGTTGACCAGGTCAATGGTCAACGTTGACTGCTGACATCACTCTGATGTCATGCTGACGTCATCATTTACTATTCTGGATAATGTTGGATTAAATAATTAATTGAATTCCAGAAATTAATAAAATCTTTAGAAAATCATATCTTTTAATCTGTAACCCGGATTAAAATATTTTCAACATGAAAGTTGCTCAAAACGACGAGACGAACCCGGATACGCAGTCCGTTCGTCAGCCACACACCCCTAACCTATCGAACCCGCAACTTTCCCCCTCCGGCTCCTCTGCCCGAAAACACGAAACACCGGGGATATTTTCCCGGATGTTTCCCCCCTTAACCGGCATCACCTCATACCACGTTAGGTCATGCCTAGCATCGTTACTTGTCATGTCATGCATCGTTATGCATCTGTTTACATGGTATTCATTGTTTCTTCCCCCTCTTCTCTCCCTTAGACTACGAGACCGACACTGCTGATGCCCAGTTCGACTACGGAGTTGACGACCTCTCTCTCTTGCCAGAGCAACCAGGCAAGCCCCCCCTTGATCACCAGATATCGCCTATTCTACTCTATACTGCTTGCATTAGAGTAGTGTAGCATGTTACTGCTTTCTGTTATACCTATCCTGATGCATAGCCTGTCCTTGTTACTACTGTTGTTACCTTTACCTGCAATCCTATATGCTTAGTATAGGATGCTAGTATATTCATCTGTGGCCCTACATTCTTGTCCGTCAGCCGTGCTATACTATCGCGCCGTGATCACTCGGGAGGTGATCACGGGTATATACTATATACTTTATACATGATACATGTGGAGACTAAAGTCGGGTCGGCTGGTGGAGCACCCGCGAGTGGATCTTTGTGGCGGAGCGACAGGGCAGGTTGAGACCGCCTAGGAGAGAGGTGGGCCTGGCCCTGTTCGGCATTCGTGGATACTTAACACGCTTAACAAGATCTTGGTATTTGATCTGAGTTGGCTACGAGCCTATACGCACTAACCAACTACGTGGGAAAGATATGGGCACTCGGCGTCGTGGTATCAGCCGAAGCACTTCGTGACGCCAGCGACTGAGTGGCGCGCGCCGGATTGGAACTTAAGCCTGCTCTTGTATTAAGGGGGCTAGTTCTGCTTTCGGCCTCGTACGCAACGTGCAGGTGTGCTATGGGCGATGGGCCCAGACCCCTGTGCGCTTAGGTTTAGACCGGCGTGCTGGCCTCTCTGTTGAGCCTAGGTGGGGCTGCGACGTGTTGATCTTCCGCGGCCGGGCATGACCCAGGAAAGTGTGTCCGGCCAAATGGGATCAAGCGTGTTGGGTAAGTTGGTGCACCCCTGCAGGGAAGTTAATCTATTCGAATAGCCGTGATCTTCGGTAACAGGACGACTTGGAGTTGTACCTTGACCTTATGACAACTAGAACCGGATTCTTAATAAAACACACCCTTCCAAGTGCCAGATACAACCGGTGGTCGCTCTCTCTCAGGGATATGAGGAGGGGATCGCCGGGTAGGATTATTGCTATGTGATGTTACTTGGAGGACTTCAACCTACCCTCTTCTACCTGTTGCAAGACGGAGGTGACCAGAAGCGTAGTCTTCGATAAGACTAGCTATCCCCCTCTTATTCTGACATTCTGCAGTTCAGTCCACTGATATGGCCCTTTACACATATATCCATGCATATGTAGTGTAGATCCTTGCTTGCGAGTACTTTGGATGAGTACTCACGGTTGCTTTCTCCCCCCTTTTTCCCCCTTTCCTTTCTTTCTGGTTGTCGCAACCAGATTCTGGAGCCCTGGAGCCAGACGCCACCGTCGACGATGATTCCTACTACACTGGAGGTGCCTACTGCTACGTGCAGGCTGCTGACGACGACCATGAGTAGTTTAGGAGGATCCCAGGCAGGAGGCCTGCGCCACTTTCGATCTGTATCCCAGTTTGTGCTAGCCTTCTTAAGGCAAACTTGTTTAACTTATGTCTGTACTCAGATATTGTTGCTTCCGCTGACTCGTCTATGATCGAGCACTTGTATTCAAGCCCTCGAGGCCCCTGGCTTGTATTATGATGCTTGTATGACTTATTTTATTTGTAGAGTTGTGTTGTGATATCTTCCCGTGAGTCCTTGATCTTGATCGTACACGTTTGCGTGTATGATTAGTGTACGATTAAGTGGGGGCGTCACAAGTTGGTATCAGAGCCGACTGCCTGTAGGAATCCCCCTTCCACACTCCTTGGCCGAAGTCGAGTCTAGACTTTACAAAACTTTTACTAACTTGGCTGTGTGGCCCATGGGCCCACGTCGCCATTGGGTGGTATTAGGATCTTTTACTCCTCGACCTTTACTCTGGGATTATGAACTCTCTTCTATTTGGGTTAAACGATTTTTACTAAATTCTAACTTTTAGGTTCTCGAAAATACTTTCTACCGGAGGGGCCCTTCAGTCTAGATGATCGCCGACTGCACATGAAGATTTCAAAGTTACTTTCCGATACTCTTTCGGGACTGCCCATTGCTTTTGCAATTCACTACCACCGAAATATCCCTATGTATAAATTCATACACCGTTCTTACTTAGTCCCCAGTTGTTCTTTTTATTACAAGACGCCCCGAAATACTCGTTGTTGTTCTTAGAATACTTACGCCTACTGCCTTGCAGTTCCTTACCACCTGAATACCCATACGGATAATTTCTTGCACTTATCGAGTATCCGCTCATCCCCAGTTGATTCATGTATTTCACAAAAGTCTTCAAAATGCCATTCGATCTTCCGAAAATCCCGAGCAGCCTATTGCTCTTGAAATTCTTGCTTGCTTGCATTATGGTTAATCCCATAAGTCTCGTAATCAGATTGACATCCCTTGTCATTATCATTTGGGTCTGTTGATTCGATATGTTGTGAATGCTCGCAATCCTCAATCAGGTCCTAGAATTCATCCCTCCGGCTCAGACGTCATTTTGGACATGAGCTGGTTATCAACCAATTAAATTGCCGTCGGTTGTGCCCCTAAGTCTATTGAACTTATCCATCCTTGGTCAGAGCGTCTGCTTCTGATCCTTTGTTTTGGAAATCATAATTCCTTTGTTATCTAAGCATCAAGTTATTCAGTTGTCCTATAATATGATGCCCGTGCATTCTTTCTTCCTCTGATTTCGTACCGATACTCACATCAGCTCCGTTGTGGATCGCCCGATCCATTGTTGGATTTTACCCGACAACGCCCTTCATATTCAATAACCTTGTGAGCCTTTCCTCTGATACATAATGCCTTTGGTAAATTGTATCCTCTGCTTTCTCAACCATGCTCTGCTTTCGAGCTTGAGTTAATTACTTCTAAAGATTCTAGTATATGATTCTGAGATGCCTCGATGGGTTGAACTTATGCCTTCCTTAATATGTGTGAACTCGGAAGTTTTCACGAGTCGTACTCATCTGGTATTTCACCAGGTAAAACTTTCAACACTAATGCTTTTATCAAAGCGAGAAGTGAATGGAAGGTTATACATTGAAGAAGTGGGAGTCGACCTTGAACCTTGCGTTCATGCCCATGGACACGATGTATAACTTATCATGGAAGCTGCTCGTAAAAATAGTTACCCCCTTGCTATAAGTTCATCTTGTATCCGTGGTTCGATCATTTATGATCGTGGTTTCCGACCATGTTCTCCTTTAAATACCATTTCTTGTGCAAGTTTAAGCACTTGTCTTCTGCAGAGTATTACCCCAGTCCGACCTCTACTTTGATTTGTCGTCGAGTATTACCCCCTGGTATCTCGAGATTATCTTGGAACTGCATAACTTCTTATGAGTTCTTCATCAAGTACTACATTCTCACTGATTACGGTTTTTTTCACGGGCTTCGAGTTATTAAACACTCAAGGGCATCGATAACTGAATCGAGTCCGCGTCGTGATTAAACAACTCTTAGTAATCTCCTTTACTTGCGAGTTTGTACTCGATCATGTCATTCCTAGCCTGGTCGGCTATATCATTAACATGCTAAATCTTAACTGTGCTACCTGGTCCTTAATCCTGGAGCACAACCTTCGATGATGAGCTAAGCTTATGTCGATTTCCTCATCTTATCATTCCACTTTGAACAACAAGCTTGATTCTGAGTTGGTGTCTTATCCGTGGTTCAAATAATCTTTTGCTGCATCAGTCCTTTTACTTGATGTAGTGGAGGTTCGATTACTTCCTCCTGGAGCCTATCGACAAAATTTGTCGTAATCATCATCAACATTTTGACTCCTTCCAGGTTTCCAACTGAATTCATGATGAGAAATACCATCCTTGCCCTTGATGGTTTGTATTATCATCGGCCACTTTATTGCCTTCCCTCCAACACAAACTTGTTCGTGTTTTGTGTTGTACCTTGAGTTCCTTGCTGCCTAGCATTGTTCTTCTTTACCTTGAAATATTACCACCTTTTTGTCAAGAATGTGGTGAGAATTTCACCACCTCTTAAGAATTCTTGATAACATAATACTTCTTTCCATCTTCGTACATTCCTTGGTCCCCGTATTGTTTTCAACCGGAATACCGACAATTGAGCTATGACGTGTGAATTCAAAACTTCTAGCAACCCTATTGCTTTGAAGTGAATGGGCGATAGTTCATTCTAAGTCTTTCGATAATTGAATCACCATTCTAACATTGGCCGTGCAACCCAACCCATATTTCGGGTGCACCGTTCAACCAATGTTTAATTATGTATGTTTTCCTCGAGCATATCCCATTATATCATTTGATCTAACAAATGTCATCTTCTTGTTCACATTATCGTGGAAATCCATCCGTTTGGAATTCTCGATGAATTGTCGCTGAGCCCATCAGCCACCTTCTCATCCCCTCCTTGGTTTAATGATGAACTATTGCTTCAGAAACCCGCTCCCATAGTTCATTCCTCGAGAATCTTGCAATGTCATTTCGTCGGTTTGTGTTGCACCTTTTCCTCTCGGACCCCCTGAGTTTGAGGTATCATGACACCAATTGGATATGAATCTCGGTCAGATATGATGGTTGGGACAACTTTCCGAGAGTTATGATGTTGATCTTTTAGTGACCCGGTAACCTGATGTCATGCCTAGCACCCCCCCCCC
>NC_041390.1:24906008-24907824 GCF_002162155.2 Triticum dicoccoides
GAGGACCTATCATTATAGATTCCTTTTCAGCAAGGTTATTCATTCATCCATGAGGAAATTGTAAGACTTATTCTACAAGTTATTCCTGATGGATCCTTCGTCTTTCCAAAGTCTGATCTTCACCTGAAGACCATGTCAATGCTATCTCGAAGCATGTCAATGGTACTCCGATTTTCAACAGGAACATTTGAAGCACGATGCTAAATTTTATTTATCATTTATCCTAACACCGTGGTATGGGTAATATCATGAGATTCCTCCCCCCTTACCTAAATGGTTTTCTACTTTATATCCTGTCATGGATATCTTGCTCTGCTTGTCCTTGAGAAGGATATCCCCTTGAAATATGTGTTTAAACATATTTTCCCTCCCATTGTTCTGTTTAATCTGATGATCATATTTTCCTTCCATTGGTTTGTTTGAACCTTTTCTATGATCTATATGATATAAGCATTAATAATCCACTGCTTGTGCAAACACCTCGAGGTACAACTCTGTCAGTAAGACCCTGTTACTATTGTTGATGACATTCCGGTAGCCACCGATGGACGAGAACCTTGCCTATTGGTCCGCCTCGTTCAACGAGCAGGAAAGTGGTTCTCTTCGTCCCTCGCCCTCGGTACCAACGTTGATGCCGACATAACTGACATGGTACTCTTTGACATGCCTTGCTATCATGACCGTGAAAGATGTCACTGCTCCTAAATAAAACCACATGGTGGGCCCATAACCCACAGTTCCACAGGATCGAAACCTGACTGTCCTGTACACCCCCTATTCCCAAAGTTATTCCTCGCGCGTGGACTCGTATGTAATCCACGGGCCACTGTCCTAGTGATCTATTCTGGTATCAGACGCAATACTTACTCTCGCTACTCTGAACCCCTTTCTCACTTTGGTTCAGGCTTCGAGCAACTATCTATCCGCTTGGAGCCTATTATGGTACCTTCGTACCTTACTCTCGAGGTATTTCATATGTTCAACTCGAGAGATAATCTTATACTAATTCATGGGTTAACCCCAGATTGTTTCCCTCAAAAGCATTATGTCGTAGTGAGCTGCCCCTTATCTTTTCGTAAGTACGATGGAGTTCCCGAAGAAATGATGACAAGTTTATCATGATGCATCGGAATAAAGGATTGGAGACACCAGCGAAAGGGATTAGCTTCTTCGAGAAGATCCGTTAGAATATCATAACCAGAACTTTCCCCTTACTCCCCTCTTAAATCTCGGGACGAGATTTCTTGTAGTGGAGGAGATTTGTGACGCCCGGGTAATTAAGCTACAGTAATCCCCGCTAATGATGCCACGTCACCTCGGTTACTGTGGTTAAACTCGCGTTAGTTCGGAACCTAGTTCGAATTTCAAATTCAAAATCGAGCAAACAATAAAAGTTTTCAAATATTAAAATTTAAATGTTCGGAGTGAACCAAATAATACATAGGTAATTATGGTGGAGAAACCAAACTTTGATAAAATGTTTAAAGGCCCTAAAACAATTAAAACAATAGTGAAAACAATTAAACAAATGCCTATTGAATTTATAAAATGCTAACACTATTTTATTATGGGTTAAGAATTAATCTCTTAGTAGTTTATTGGTAAATACAAATTAGGCACTAGTGGTAATTTTATAAAACTAGAAATAAAAGAAACTACAAATAAAAAGAGACAAGAAAAAAGAAAGAAAGAGGAAAACAGAAAACAGGACACCCCCCCCTGGGCCAAGTGGCCCAGCTGGCCTCAGCCTCCCGAACGGGCTGGCCCACCCCACGGCCCAGCCGGCCCCCCCACACACTCACTTAACCCCCCACCC
>NC_041390.1:24909254-24947043 GCF_002162155.2 Triticum dicoccoides
GCCCCTGCGCCCATCCCTGCCGTCGCCCGCTCCCGCTCCGGTCGGCGCCCCATGGCCCCGTGCCTCGGTGCACCTCGTCTCCGCCCTTCCCTCCTCCCGCGGCCGCGCCACCGCGCCCGCCCGCGCGCCACTTGCCGCGTCGGCGCCATCCCTCGCCTCCGCCCGCCGTGGCCCCGGTTGGCCGCACCGGCGTGCCGCGCCGTTGGTGCCCCGGCGGCCTCGTCCCGCCCTGCGGGCGAGTGCTTGTTCGGGTGGCGCCCGTAACCGCACGCCCGCATAGGCTCCTTTGGCCCACTGACAAAGGGGCCCCACCCCAGAACGTTTAAAAAAGGAATTAAAAAATAAAAATAAATAAATATATTAGTTAAATAAATAAATAATAATTAAAATAATTAGAATATTAATTAATTAATTAATTAAGTTAATTAATCCTATTTAGATTAACCTAATCACTAATTAAATTAACTAATCTGTAATTAAACTAAAAAGAGAATGACAGGTGGGTCCCACTGGACCCACACGTCAGGTTGACCAGGTCAATGGTCAACGTTGACTGCTGACATCACTCTGATGTCATGCTGACGTCATCATTTACTATTCTGGATAATGTTGGATTAAATAATTAATTGAATTCCAGAAATTAATAAAATCTTTAGAAAATCATATCTTTTAATCCGTAACCCGGATTAAAATATTTTCAACATGAAAGTTGCTCAAAACGACGAGACGAACCCGGATGTGCAGTCTGTTCGTCCGCCACACACCCCTAACCTATCGAACCCGCAACTTTCCCCCTCCAGCTCCTCTGCCCGAAAACACGAAACACCGGGGATATTTTCCCGGATGTTTCCCCCCTAAACCGGCATCACCTCATACCACGTTAGGTCACACCTAGCATCGTTACTTGTCATGTCATGCTTCATTATGCATATGTTTACATGGTATTCATTGTTTCTTCCCCCTCTTCTCTCCCTTAGACTACGAGACCGACACTGCTGCTGCCCAGTTCGACTACGGAGTTGACGACCTCTCTCTCTTGCCAGAGCAACCAGGCAAGCCCCCCCTTGATCACCAGATATCGCCTATTCTACTCTATACTGCTTGCATTAGAGTAGTGTAGCATGTTACTGCTTTCTGTTATACCTATCCTGATGCATAGCCTGTCCTTGTTACTACTGTTGTTACCTTTACCTGCAATCCTATATGCTTAGTATAGGATGCTAGTATATTCATCTGTGGCCCTACATTCTTGTCCGTCAGCCATGCTATACTATCGCGCCGTGATCACTCAGGAGGTGATCACGGGTATATACTATATACTTTATACATGATACATGTGGAGACTAAAGTCGGGTCGGCTGGTGGAGCACCCGCGAGTTGATCTTTGTGGCGGAGCGACAGGGCAGGTTGAGACCGCCTAGGAGAGAGGTGGGCTTGGCCCTGTTCGGCGTTCGCGGATACTTAACACGCTTAACGAGATCTTGGTATTTGATCTGAGTTGGCTACGAGCCTATACGCACTAACCAACTACGTGGGAAAGATATGGGCACTCGGCGTCGTGGTATCAGCCGAAGCACTTCGTGACGCCAGCGACTGAGTGGCGCGCGCCGGATTGGAACTTAAGCCTGCTCTTGTATTAAGGGGGCTAGTTCTGCTTTCGGCCTCGTACGCAACGTGCAGGTGTGCTATGGGCGATGGGCCCAGACCCCTGTGCGCTTAGGTTTAGACCGGCGTGCTGGCCTCTCTGTTGAGCCTAGGTGGGGCTGCGACGTGTTGATCTTCCGTGGCCGGGCATGACCCAGGAAAGTGTGTCCGGCCAAATGGGATCAAGCGTGTTGGGTAAGTTGGTGCACCCCTGCAGGGAAGTTAATCTATTCGAATAGCCGTGATCTTCGGTAACAGGACGACTTGGAGTTGTACCTTGACCTTATGACAACTAGAACCGGATTCTTAATAAAACACACCCTTCCAAGTGCCAGATACAACCGGTGGTCGCTCTCTCTCAGGGATATGAGGAGGGGATCGCCGGGTAGGATTATTGCTATGTGATGTTACTTGGAGGACTTCAACCTACCCTCTTCTACCTGTTGCAAGACGGAGGTGACCAGAAGCGTAGTCTTCGATAAGACTAGCTATCCCCCTCTTATTCTGACATTCTGCAGTTCAGTCCACTGATATGGCCCTTTACACATATATCCATGCATATGTAGTGTAGATCCTTGCTTGCGAGTACTTTGGATGAGTACTCACGGTTGCTTTCTCCCCCCTTTTTCCCCCTTTCCTTTCTTTCTGGTTGTCGCAACCAGATTCTGGAGCCCTGGAGCCAGACGCCACCATCGACGATGATTCCTACTACACTGGAGGTGCCTACTGCTACGTGCGGGCTGCTGATGACGACCATGAGTAGTTTAGGAGGATCCCAGGCAGGAGGCCTGCGCCTCTTTCGATCTATATCCCAGTTTGTGCTAGCCTTCTTAAGGCAAACTTGTTTAACTTATGTCTGTACTCAGATATTGTTGCTTCCGCTGACTCGTCTATGATCGAGCACTTGTATTCGAGCCCTCGAGGCCCCTGGCTTGTATTATGATGCTTGTATGACTTATTTTATTTGTAGAGTTGTGTTGTGATATCTTCCTGTGAGTCCCTGATCTTGATCGTACACGTTTGCGTGTATGATTAGTGTACGATTAAGTGGGGGCGTCACACTGCTCCATTAACGCAAGCATCCAGGGGTTCGACTGCGTGGGCTGGAGCTCGGCTTGATTCACTTGCATGTCTTTTTTCCTTTGTGGGCAGGAGCTCAGCTTTGTGATCAGTCATTTAAAGTATTTGAGAAACTTGAAGGGAAGCACATGGCAAAGCCATAATTACCTTTTAGTTGTATTTCAAGTTGTAGGAAAGTTGAAATCAAACGGGAAAGCAGCTTTCTATTGTAGATATTTTATTAGTGGCTTGAAGACTTCCAACTCTGTTTGATGTTATAGAAATAGTGAGGTTATGCCACAATGCTGATAGACTTGGTACTTGTAGGATGGAGAGGAGAAGACTGAAAAGGATGTTGATATGAGGAATTCAAGGAAGTGGAAGAGGAAGAAAGTTCTGATGATGGTGATAATTAGGTTAGTACCTTAGAACTTTATATGCACTGAGGTTTTCTTTGGGGGTAGAAAATTGGGTTTTAAAAGGTTCGTCATTTTGGTAAAATTGTGTATTGTATGTGTGCTCCTTCGCATCAACATATATGAAATGGATAGACCAGCTAATGCATAACTTAGTTGTCATCCATATTGTCAAGTTTAACTCATATATTCTCGCTCTGCAGAATATCAAGTTTGACGACGATGATGATTGGAACCAAGAGGAGGAAGTACGTAAGTTTCCATCTATTCATATGGATGTTACCCTCGATGTACTGTGACCAAATATGTAATGCCTGGTTTGGTTTAATTATTTTCTTGTGTATCACTAGATAATCAGTTAACAAGTGTTGACCATGGTGCATTGATCTTATTTAGTTGTGGTTTTGTATGCCTCCCCCAGCTGCCACTAAAACCCACCAAAAAATTAGCAAGAAAATTGATGGTGGGAGCTAGCAATGCCAGCAGTGCCTCCTTTAGGATTACAAAATCGTTAATCCTATCTTCGCTTGCATGTGACTGATGGTGATGCTACACAAGTTCTGAAGGCAGTGCCCTCCCCTTCAGCAGGTAACACGGATATATTAAAAACATTTTCACTTTCTGACATATTAGTTCAATTTTTTTTTGCATAGTACCTAGCAAATTCAGAAAGTGCACAAACAGATCTCATCAATATTTTGTGTTTTGCTTGTTCAGTCTTTTGAGGTAACTTCTATTGTGCATTCCATTCTCTTCAGGAGATCTTGCTGGTTCTGCATGGCACAACTGGATTAAATATGCTACAGCAAGCGAAGGAGTTCAACGATGTAATTGCCACTCTGCTGTTCTGATGCTTGATTCATCAGCTATGTTTCTATTGGATACTAATAATGAGGGACTTTCTTGGGGTTCATACCAGGTTGTTGGAATCAAAGGATTCATCATAACGAAATTAGACGGGACTGCTCGTGTTGGCTGTGTGTTACGGGCGATTTCCAGTCCTTTATTATAACAAATACAAATTCCAGTCCTGGATCTTAAATATACGACAACTAAACTTGCTGACCTGAATCCCGTCTCAGGTGAGTGTTCATAGACGAACTTGGAGTTCCAGCCAAGTTTGTTGGCGTCGGCGAAGGGGTGGAAGATCTCCAACCTTTTGATTGAGAAGCATTTGTTGAAGCCATTTTCCCATAAATTTGACCCAGTTATTAGTGTTTCTCATGTAACAAGATTTTGGCTAACATGCTACTCTCTCGGTTTCTAAATATATGTCTTTTTAGGAATTCTAATATGGACTGCATACGAAGAAAAATGAGTGAATCTACACTCTAGAATATGTCTATATTTATCCGTATGTAGTCCATATTCAAATCACTAAGAAGACCTATATTTAGGAATGGAGGGAGTAGAACTTGGTAGAAACAATTTTTTCAACAATTACAGTTTTTTTGGTTCAGTCGTCGACTCGTCTGCCTGACTTGTTTCTGTCGTTGATCCTAACTATTCATACAGAAACAGAAGCAAGTACGGCCACAACCTCCAATACTACTACGACTGATGGCTATCCTCTACCCGTGAGTGTTATGCAAATTTGCGTAATTTAACTCCAGTGACATGGATCTCATTATGTGGTAATTTTGTTTATGTAGAAATTGATGCGCTGGAATTAGTAATCTGTTATCTTGTTTACAAGTGTGGTGACGCCGATTGTAGAAATTGGGCAATGTGGGATCTCCTATCCTCGTGCTGGTTTGATTTCGCTTTGTTCATCTGACTCAGGAATCATGAGGCTATTCATGTCCAACTGAACACAAGCCTTTTTTAATACTTTTTCAATATATGCTACTTATGCTTATCTATGCTGAAACTGCATCTGCAAGGCACGGTTTGTCCTGCGTTTCAGATCGATGCCGCTTTATTAATGGGTTGGGTTGCCAGTTTCAAGCCACTTAATTTTCGGGTTGCGATTGTTGTCAGTGTTTTTGAATAGTACAGATCAATGATCCTGCTTCTGTAGGTTCTGACCTGGTAGTATCATGTATGTACTCAACAAAATGTGAACTGTCTGTCATGGTAGTATTATGATTCCTGGCTACCATGGTAGTATTATCTGTAGTGTTGGCCAGCATGTTTATTTCACAATTTTACAAATATATCTTTTCTTCGTTTTGTGTTGGAAAGTTAAGCATGAACCATTTAGAAAATTCAACAATATGACTCATGCTCATCTCCATGTCAATGCTAGGAGGAGAAAAACTGCATTCAGAGGGTTACGGAATGGCAATGGGTGGGTTACCTCCCAGGAGCAGATGACTGGCATGGTTAGTGATCACTAGGCCATGAATCTCATGGATCGCATGATACAGGTACATCAAGGAAATTGTAATAAGTTCATGGCACAACATATAATTTAACGTTAGCTTTCTACATTAAATATCAGGAAAAATTTCTTGCAATTCATTTACATGATGGTCGGGAAATACCTGTTAAATGAATCTTAACAATAAACATTATAGTCGTCTACATTTAGTTTGCTTTTCTATTGCTGGGTAATCTTCTTATGCCATCATTTTCTTAGTATTTTTATGGTGCAGGTATCTGGTCCAGATCCGACGGAGACAAGCAAAATCGTGCCGCTTCTTCTTCTTTTGATTGTAAGTGAATCCTTTGATGACAGTGCTATTTTTTGTTGTATTAATACTGCATCTGATTCACACACTTCATCTATCCTTGTTTGAGAAATTGTGCATGTTTTTGCTTCATTGGTCCAGGAAAATCCAGGTGAAATCTTTCAGGAACTCAGGACGACACGCATTGATTATATTTCATTGTGATGGCCGTTGCCGCCACAGCTACTATGGGTACAAGCAACTTCTATTTCGCTCGTCGCCGGAAACCACCGCCCAGATCCATCTCTTCTCAACCATGCCGACGTGGTGGTCAGGGGCGCTTACAACTTGTGAGGGCCTGCGTTCTTGCTATTGATCCGTGATGGCATGGCCTCCCCGCGCCCTAGCCGCATTCTAGCTGATGGTTTGGGTCTGCCAGCGGAGGGAGAGGGGGACGACCTCTGTCGCTCCTTCTCTCTAGCCTCTTCATCTTGATGAAGCCGTAGGAGTGGAGGGGCACGCGCGTGATGGATCTGCTCCAAGCACCTCAAGCCACGCATCTTCAAGGTGATCACTTCATCCACATTCAATCTTAGTTCCCGCGTTTACTCCGAGGAGAGTTCAAAAGCAGCAGGAGCAGTTGTTCTACTGCTGGTCGGAGGGAGAGCTTGGCAAGGGAGATAGAGGGAGCTCTACAACCACAATCTTGGCATACAACCCGATGGCATCATGCCCACGTAAGCTTCTTCCATGTTCCAATTCTTGCACTTGATGGTCTTTTACTGTTAGAGCTTACGAAATCTTAGATGTTGCTGACAAAAGACCGAGATACACTATTTCAGACTATATATTATTCAGCAAGTACGTTCGCAAAAAATTTTGGTCTCAGCAGGTTGGTGTTCATGTACAGGTTGCCATATGAGAATATACTGCGTATTCGTCAAATCTCAGAACAAATGGTCCATTCCGATCATAACTATTCCAAAAGCATTGATAGGCTTTTTTAAACATCAAGATATCTGAATATTGATCTCAGCAGTGTCCAAAATCCAAATGGTTATGTTTGTTCAGATTTTCCTCATTTTTATGTTCTTTGAATTAAAGTAGTGCTTGAGGTTAATAATAAATGATTGTTGGTAACTTAACTAGCTCCTGAGAATAATTTGTGATATAGCTTGCTCCTATATTTGCCATTAACAATGTTGCTTGTGGAGAGTAATAAGGATCTATCTAGCTCATGTATGTATGAGCCTGAGATGGAGAGGACAACGGTTGTGGCTCCATTGATGATAGTGGTTGCGATGCAGAGCCGTATGAATGGACAGCAGGCAAGCCAAGCACTCCCTGGGAATCACCGTGATTCTGGAACGGGTGGCGGGTCCCTGCCCCTACCACCCATGAAGCTGACAACGATCACGTGGCCTCGTGCGGCGGCTGCGGAGGAGAGGGAGGCATGAGGGGGAGACTTGTAAGCGAGAACCCGCACAGAGGAGGAAGGAGACGCCTCAGGTGGAGATGATGACGATGGCCGTGCCTCCATCGCTGGCGGCGGTCATGACGTGCAGCTGCAGGACTAGACATCAGACAGGCGGAGTCGTTTCTGGGAGTTGCTTGCTTTGGTGGTGCTCTTGGGTTTACGATTTCAATATAATCCTATGTCGGAGTGGAAGGTTAATGTTATTTCTCTGATATCACAATGTATCTTCTTGGCTCAGGTATTGATAAAGTAGCATTGTCGCAGATGTATTTACTTAGTTTGATAAGATGGTGAAAATATCTGTAATTCAGACATGACAGAGAGTCAAATTTAAAAGTAGCTTTTATAGTCATAGCTAGCTTACTTTGGTTTACTTGGTCCATGTAGAGCTGGAATCTCGGAGCTACACTTTCAACCGGCTTGCTTTGAAAATCAAGTAAAATGAAAAGAATAGAGGTTTCAATTGTAGCAATAGTTTAGTAGTGCTACAGATCTGTGGAGCGGGCAAGAATTATTGGTCAACCTTATAGCTTCTTATAGCTTCTATTTGTCATCTAGATGTTGTACATCAGGTACAGATCTGTTTAAGAAGGATTGTTGTACATCAGGTACAACCTCTTATAGCTTCTATTTGTCATCTAGATGTTTAAGATGTTTGGTCTGATGATCTCCCTTCACATTTGCTTGTTTAAACAAACAAGAATTAAAGTTTACGGAATGTGAGAAAAATATATGCATAACTGGATCTGTGATTCGGTGAAGTTTTGAATGTGAAGGTGCATTCTTACAAATTTCCTGCTCATATTAGTTTAGCCCCTGGCTGCATTATACACATAGCATATTTAGATACTTTTGATTATAAAGATCTCTGACATGATCATATTGTTATTTTCAGCTTTTGGATTTGCATATAATGCTGACACCACATGGACTCTGAAGGAAGTTGTGCTAACTGCTAAGCTTTCCCTGCTTTTCCAGCTTGTGTGTTTCATTGATGGAGGAGGTATAAATCTGTTCCTTAAAGCGAGCAAATCAAAACAAAAATGCAGGAGGTATCCGACAACACTGACAAACGCTACACCATTCCACTTAGACCTGAGGGAAACATCAAAGGATGCCACCGGCAGCAGAGATCAACAAGTTCTTCACCGTCGGGGAGAAGGTGGAGGTCGAATGTTTCACCGTCAAGTGCAGACTTATCGTTCAGCTACAGTCACTTGATCATCGTCACAAACACCGCCACACTAAGAATTGTGCAGCTGCTCTACTTTCAGGTACAAAATTGGACATCATGTGAGGTGTTATGCTCAACCCCAGCCAGTTCGAAGGCAACACTGGTGGTGGTCCTCTGAGTATGCATATGACATAGAGTGGGCACTGCAATAATACATGCTAATAGGCGCAGTTTCATCTCGAGCAGACGAGCACTGCAATAGTACATGCTACTCTCAGCGACTACTAACGTGAAGTTGCACTCAGGCTCTCGCATATACTAAAGAGGTACTGTCGATAAGTATCACCATTTAGTTTTTTTACAGTCTATAGATTTATTTATATGAAAAATATTGATCTCAAGGATAACACTGTAGATTCCTCTATTCCTTCTGCTAATGTGACTGTAGCAACAGTCGCTCCCGTTCAAACTTTTTTTAGGGAAACTACAACATGCATTTTGCTCACCTGAACATTAAATTAAGGAATGCAGAAGGTTCGGGGCCTGTGCGAATTATTCAAATTTTATATTTGTGTGAATGGAGAAATGCCTAAATTAGGCGGCAGAGTATAATTTACGCTCGTGGTTGCAGTGCGGCTTTAGGACATCCTTAGCACGATAAGCGCAAACACCACCTTGGATTTGTCTGGTTGTTAACTTGTGTCATTAAACACATATATATTGTGCTCTGTCCATATGCTCTAGAGCAAACAAGAAATGATAGTGGACTGCAGTTTCTGGGGTATCACGCCCATTTAAACTGATGGTGCAAGTTCAGGTCGGCCTTCCTTTTTTCCTTCAGATCTTTCTGTTTTAAGAATTTTGCTATTATAATTATACTATTATATATTTATTTAGATATATGTTCAAATATTATTTTAGTTCACACGAAAATACAAAGGATGCAGGAGAAATCACAATTTCTCTCTTTCCTGATATCATTGTCTGAATTTGTTTACCATGTTTTCTCTATTTCCTTCCTTACAGCAGTGTCATCGATGGAACAAATAAAGTCTTGATAACTAGAAGGCCATTCCGATTCCAGTATGGTAAATATTCGATGGATGACAAAGGGTCCCGAGGGAGCTCGTTTGTGCTGACAACACTCAGCATATTCTGCAAATATCCTCTGAGTTCACCATCCATGAGTTGCAAGTCATGTTTTCTGGTGCTACAAGTATAAAAAGGTTCATGCTTTGTGGTATTAACCTTTTGTGCTGTTGTTCCAATACCTTTTGGAGTTTTGGCCTAAAAGGGCTCTCTGAAACACTGAGACAAACAAAGCTAAAATTTGGAGTATGATTAAGCAGTCCAGTCAGCGTTACTAATCCCCACTTGAGTTTGAGATTCTATGTATAGCAAAAAATATGTGCAGAATTTCATTTAAGTTTGAAAGCCAATCGATTCCATGCTTTGAGCTGGTAAGTGGTCCCTGTTCTGAATTGGTATTTGGATCCCAAACATAACTCCCTATGAACATATAAGGAAATTTTAGTTGTGAAACGACACTTGTTGTACATGCCATATTGCTATATGAGGGTGCTGCTATGTACATTTATAGATGCTTGCATTTGACTTCCGTTTTGATGTAACAATATACATGTAGTTCGTTGTCAATACTGTTGGGAGACCTTGTTAAAAGTTTATGTCGAACATTTAAAATTGGTTTTTCTTTTTTTTTTCTACTGAATTATATACCCTTGTACATGTGAAACCCTACAATTTCTTTATAGCATGGAGGAGTTCTCTGTGTTGCAGACCCTCAGCATATTCTACGAATATCGTCGAATTCACCATCCATGAGTGGCAAGTCATGTTTCCAATTTTCTGGTTTTATAAGTAAAAAAAATGTTCATATTCCATGGATGAGACCCTACAATGTATTTAGAACATTTGATCCACACGTCTAATTTTGAGCCATGGGTAGAACCATAATCATGAAAGGCGTCTCCATGAGTTGATGCCACACGATATGAGGGTACAAGGTAACTTTGATTGCATCTTCAAATCAATGAACCAAAAGGGAGTAAATAATAAATAGGGTTTGTTTAAAAAAATATCAATCAGGATACAATCTTTTTTGTGACTGTTATTAAAATTGACCATCAAGATGATATTTTTGTGTCTACATGATCATATTATGAGCCCGTAGCAACGCACGGGCACTCTACTAGTACCAAGTATGTGTCGTGGTTGATGGATTTTGGGGACGGTTTTTGTTGGTGGTTTGGGCAGCGATCTGACCGTCGCTGCGTGAAACTAACGGCTGGGATTCGACGTGGGAACCCATCTCAAATCGGGGGTGGGGCTACTAGTAGTAGTAGTACTAGTACAACGTGCTTGCTCCCCTCTTGTCTTCCTCACGAGTCACCCGTGAAGCAAACCGTCCGCCCCCGGATTCACCCCGTGACGCCGGCGCCGTGAGAACCCCTCCTCCGCCGTCTACCGGCCGGCGGTTCCCCCAGATCCGCCGTCGCGGAGATCGGTCTCGGCCGATCTCCATCCCCGTCGGCAGGTCCGTCGCTTCACGGTGGGCGTTACTAAGCCCGAAATCACTTCTTGGTTTCTATTTTTAGTTCACGACCATCCGGCGACGGTGATCTGAGATTGTTTCGTTGTAATTTGTTAGGAAGCTTAGCTGGGTAGGCGTAGCGCGCGCAGTCTAGTCATCCTAGTGTGCTACCAAGGTGAAATTTCGCTTCTGAATTTCTGATTCACCGGTGCTTGCTCATTCTTTTCCAGCAGGAACAGGGCACTCTGTCTGAACTGAAGCACCTGGACTATTTTTGGCAATAAAGGGGTCACAAAAAGCTCCCGGCTGATCTTCTTGACCGTGCCGCGACGATGAGGACACATGAGCGTGCTGCGAACTTGGCCCTTGCTGGTGTGTTCAATTTCTTGACAATTCAGTTATCAACCTGCCTGTCGCCTGATTTGCTAATTTGCAGTCCTCATTCATGTGTTTTATGACATTGTGCAGGTTTGAGCTTGGCGCCGCTGGTCATCAACGTGAACCCGAACCTGAATGTGATACTCACAGGGTGTCTTACCGTCTATGTGGGCTGTTACCGGTCTGTCAAGGCCACTCCACCCTCTGTGAGCAACATGTCCCTCTCTATCTATTCTCTCAATGTTGAGCTGCTAACCTAGATTGACACTAAATTCTTGCATATTACTCTGCTCAACTTATTATTAACTCTTTCCGTTTCTTCTTATGCAGGAGACGATGTCCAAGGAGCACGCGATGCGGTACCCTCTGGTGGGGAGTGCTATGCTTCTGTCTCTGTTCCTGCTGTTCAAGTTCCTCTCCAAGGACCTGGTCAATGCTGTTCTCACCGCCTACTTTTTCGTTCTTGGGATCGCCGCTCTCTGGTAATTCCAACTGTTCTTCAAATAGCTTTTCCGCATAGATATAAACACTTAAAACTGTAAATGTGAACTTACAGACATTTGTGTTGCCCTACTTCCTTATGCAGCGCAACGTTGCTTCCTTCCGTAAAGCGTTTTCTTCCAGAAGGGTGGAATGATAATGCCATCATTTGGCGTGCTCCGTATTTCCACTGTATGATCCCCGCCTTCATTTTGTTTGATGCTCACTTGCTTTGTGCTCTATATCCTGAAGCTCATGCCAGATTATACTGCAAAATTCATGTTACTAGTCTCTATCCTCACGCACTGTATATTCTTTTTCATCTCTAGTATTTCTAAGTTGCCATATATATACTTTACAATAATAATGTGCTAACCAAGAGTCCAAATACTGACGTATTGAGTACTCTAACTTGAACAGAGTTCAATAAAATTCAGCACTCATGCTTTTGTAGACCAGTAGTTCATTTTAGAGGTGAACAGCGAAACTGCCTGTACTTTATTTTGGCAACATGATATTGCTCAGTTGCTCTGCAAAAAACTGGGGTAATCAATTGGCATGTAAACATACATTTTTTGTGACAATGTTTCATTTGATATAGTGTGCCATTTTTCTTGGTGTACTGGAATCTCGGTACATCTGCAAGATCTGTGTTGCTTTTGTTGCTTCGTATGTAATAATATGACTCTTGTCTTGAGTTTTTATTAAATTCAGCCTTACCATATCTGACAAACACAACACAGATGCACCTTCTTGATGATATTAAAAGTTTACAAGATTGACTCTGATGATGATTTATGCTTGTTAACTTCATATTTCAGCGCTCTCGGTGGAGTTTACCAAGTCTCAAGTTGTTGCTTCAATCCCAGGATTTTTCTTTTGCGTATGGTATGTCATGAAGAAGCATTGGCTGGCCAACAATGTTTTGGGAGTTGCATTCTGTATTCAGGTGTGTCCTTACTTCTAGAGTTTTAAGGTCAATATGCCTTGCTAGAATAATTTTCCTCTCTATTTTTTACTTGTTCAACCTTAATACTCTAGTTCTTACCTTGCAGGGAATTGAGATGCTATCACTAGGATCGTTCAAAACTGGTGGTATTCTCTTGGTATGTGTTCACTCAAAGTTTGTAACGAGCTGAAACTTATGTATTCCTATTTTCTGCTGTTCTTGTAAACCTCTTTTATTATTTCAGCCACCTACATATCTTTCTCTTTCTCACCTCTCTGCTATCATAATCCTTACTTCGTGGAGCATGACATATATGTACAATATATATAATTTGGATAAAAATAGCATGACATGTATGTAGGGTAGATACAATTTGAAGTAGCTGATATTCTAGAATTTTTGCTAGCCTTTCTTTTCGCCGTCTTTCTAGAAAAGCAGTGTTATGCAGTGCTTGCTGGCCATATTGACGATCTGCAGTTTGCATCTCTTGATTGCACTTAGCATCGTAACAAATTGTCTAGCAGCTCACTAAATGCATAGCAGTGTTCTTGTCCTTATTTCCATGATTTGTTTGTATTATAGAATCGGCTTTCAGTGAATTACTTTTACTGTGGTGATATTCTGAATGATAGTTCTCGATTTTGGTTCCGTACTTCAGAAAAATTGGTTCCCACTGTTGGTATGGTATTGGCAGGCTAACTATCCATGATTGCCTTTTCTAGTATGTAGTCTGCGCTGCACTCATCCTCTTGCAAGTAGTATTGAACAGTGATCCTACTATCTAATGGATTGGATAATTTGGAAAGTTCAACTTGTTTACCACTTTACTGATATCCACAGATTTTCCTTTTTTTGCTTGTGCATGCCTTATAAAAATGTTAGTTTCAGTCATTTCGTCAGTCCTGTTGCTGCAGTTCCATATACTGTCACTGAATCCTTCTTTTATTATTCCTTAGTATTGTTTTGTGAATGGCTGCTCAATTTCCTCATCAATTTCAGGCTGGACTTTTTTTCTATGACATCTTCTGGGTTTTCTTCACTCCAGTTATGGTCAGTGTTGCTAAATCATTTGATGCCCCAATAAAGGTTAGTGTTTTCGCTCAGTGTATTCACTCTTTTATCCCCAACATTTTTTTTCCATTTTAGTTCATATATTTTTTCCTCGTTCTGTGTGTAGCTTCTATTTCCCACCGCAGATGCTGCACGCCCGTTCTCTATGCTTGGCCTTGGTGATATCGTAATACCAGGTTAGTGATAAACCTGTTTTGCTACCTGGACCTTGTATTATTTATTTAAAATCAATAAAAATACGCAGCAGAGTCCTGCTGTTTCACTCAAAATAAAATAAAGTGATAAACCTGTTGGCTAGTTTCGTCTCATATTCTAGCGATATTTGCAGTGATACTGGATTTGTTCTGGTTTGTGATTTAATAGTAATTCCAGCCACATTGTAAATGACAACTCTGTTCTAGTGATAAATGGAGAACTTCTAGCCAAACTGTCATAACAACAGTATTGTTGTTGATATAAGTGATGTTTGTTGTTGTTGTTATGGATAGGAGATCATGTATTTTGCTTGAAAACAGAAAAGCAACACCTGTTCAGACTTTGGTGACATGCTAGGCTGTTGTAATTCCACCACATGACTGGTTCCTTGTTCACTACAATTAGCAATTGCAAATAAAACTAATTTTTTGCTATCTTAGTGCATTCACTCCTTTGTCGTTCGCTGCGAATACGACCAATATATGCTCCAGGCCTGATATCAGGATTGTAGGTATGCAATAACAGCAGAAAGTAATTATGATTGGACTACTTCCAGTTGCACGCAGAAAATGCCAACTGAGGTGTGGTGTTTCTCAGATGGAGACAACCAAACTTAGCTTGAAACTACTATGTTGTATAATGACGATTTATGCTGTGGATTCTTGCTTTTTGTAGATCCTAATAACTAGACTGAATCAAATGTTTAACATGGATGCTCAGACAATTGATACATCCTCATTTCCCAGGAATGAGTTTGGTTTGTGAAAATGTTTTTACTGAAACGATGTATTAGACTCATATAGGGATGAAAATGGAGTGGAAAGTTTCCACTTTTTCAGAGGAAAAATGGAAACGGAGAGGAAATATGAAAACGGAAATGAAAATTTGCTAAACGGAAATGGAAATGAATTTTTTATGCGGAAACGGAAATAAAAACGGAACATTGTTTTCCGGTGGAACAGACATGGAAACGGAACTTTCCGTTTCCGTAAATATGGAATTTCCGTTTCTACAATAGGCCTATGGCTGCTTTGTAGCCTAACTACTGAACAACACACAATGACACAATGAGTAGAATGAGAAGAATGGTCATTCGATGACCAAATTTTACTACCACACACATGCTCAACTAGACCCTATACAGAATTGTCATGTACTACTACAATACTATCCTATGTTGCTATCACAACCATATTATTTTGTAGTCATGTTAAAAATTCCATAAATTTGTTTGTTTCTTGTCTATATTTCTCTATGATTCAAGGGGGTTTTAAGTTCTGGTCAACAAAACGTTTTGTTTCCGTGTTCGCTCTGTATTCGCTCCGTGTCTGTTTCCGGTAGTATTTGTTTTCGTATTCGTTTCCGGGGTTTCTGTATTCGTTTCCGCTTCTGCAAAAAAATATGAAAACAAATATGGTAGCACCCAGTTTCATCCGTTTCCGCACCGTTTTCATCCCTAGACTCATATCTATCAGTATAACCAAAATAAAAAGAGGTTTTTGATGCAACGCACCAAATACTTTCCCTAAGCAGTCCTCCATTATTCAATACTGAAAACACAAGCAGTGCCCTCCCATGTTTCCATAAGCATGTAACCTCTTAACGTATAAATGTACATCTAAATTTATATAATTCTGATTGCAGGCATCTTCGTCGCGCTCGCCCTGCGTTTCGACATCTCGCGAGGGATCAAGAGCCGCGGTTACTTCAACAGCGCGTTTCTGGGATACACAGCGGGTTTGACAGTAACAATAGTTGTGATGAACTGGTTCCGAGCCGCGCAGGTCAGTTCAATTGCTATTAATATATCCTCTCATCTTGTCGTTCTCTATATCCTCTAGTCTCTAGAATATTATTACCTATTTTGTTCTCTTCCTTTCGTTTCTGATGATACGCAGCCTGCTCTGTTATACATCGTTCCTGGCGTGATTGGCTTCGTCGCTGTGCACTGTCTATGGAACGGGGAAGTAAAACCGGTAATTAAGCTTGTTCCCCTCTGTCAGATATTATTTTTTTCGTTTCCTCATGTCCCATGTTCTTTGTTTCATCTTGTTTCTGAGCATATCATAGCTATAATGCACTGTCAAAACTGCGAGGCTTGTTGTTTCTGACTGTTTTACATTGCCAGCTGCTGGAGTTCAGCGAGGCGCAAGCTGAAGAGAAGGAAGAAGGTGGAGATCCCGATCATCAGAGCAAAAAGGCAGACTAGCGTTCGATATAGCTGTGCTCAGGTCTTTTTAGTCGGGAGAAGATGGCCAGAGGAGAATTTTCAATAGACCGGATGATCTCAAGAACCGAGAAATCCATTCGCATCATAGAACTTCTTTTTTTTTTCGAAAATTAATCTCTGTTTGGTTGTAGAAGATGGTAAAAGGTAACTTAGTTGCTAACTTGCTATGGGACTTGCAACAGCATCCAGTTCAGTGACATAGACATGAGTACATGGCTTTACCTGCTGCCATCCAGCATTCTGTTTTCTCACACCGACTTGTTCGTGATGCTGGCATCAAGGAATTATTTGGTCCTTATTATACCCTATATTCGGTGACATTTTCTAGATTTCGCTGCTAAATTTATTGGAAATATGTATGTATTCCAGTTGGATCATCATCAGTAAACTTGGCTGCATCACAAAGAATATTTACTTCTGTATCAAGGGCAGATTTGTCTGCCAAAGCATGTCGTGTTGTGAAGCAAATCTGACTGCCGAGGTCGCTGGCATTTCTGCCTTTCGCGCATGTGTATCTGGTCGAGCTTACCGAACCAGATGAGAGCAAGCATAGCGTAGATAAAAAGAACGGAGGGCAAATCTGTCCAAAGTAGAATGACAGGTGGGCCCAAACCTAAAAATAGAGAGGTGGATTCAGTTTGTGACATGCCATTTAAAGGCAAAGAAAAGCGTGAAATGTGTGTGGTTTTATCAAAGTCTAGAAAAATGAACGTATGGGTTTGCAGCTATTCTATGAACTGTCCTGTGAGCAGCTAAAGAACGAGTACTCCTTGCAAGGCTCCTTCAAGGGTTATTTTGGGTGGGCCAAGAGCACGCTCTCAGCCGTCGCCACCACGTGTCAGCGTGCTGAGCATTCCCGGATTTTTTTACGAATTTTCAGATTTTAAATGAATTTTTCTGGGTTTTTTTCCTAGTTTTCCCTAGGTTTTGACTCAATAAAAATCTGGAAAAAATCTCATGGAAAAATGCATTTTCTTTTCTTTCGTGAGAGGCATATATTTTGCTTCTTCTGGAAGCACATCCTTTTTTCCGCGAGACGAACAATTGTGGCTCTCGGAAAGGAAAAAACATGATTTTTTTTTACTTCTGTGAGAGGTGCATATTTGCTTCTAGTGGAGGCACAGGAGTAAAAAAAGTTCACCAAAACCTATTAACATCTCAATAAAGGATAAAAAAAGTTCACCAAAACCTATTAACAGGGATGTACTCTCGAAGATCTCGATGCGAGAAATTCAACAACGAAAACAGTTCAGGATTTTTTTTTTTGAAACGGAGGCAAACGTTTTGCCTCATCCATTAATTAAGAAGAAGAGAGTTGCCCACTTAATTTGTGGAAAACCGGGCGAAAACCATCACAACCATGCTCAAAAGCACGACCCCATCCACATGTGAACTACTCCCAAATCATGGAGCCACGGGACCGAAGCACCCAACACACTACTACTGCAACCCGCAACATATGGGTCTCTGTACTACAAAAGAAAACCAATCGACACAATGCAACTCGACAAAAACCACACCCATGCCCGAGCACACATCCGCAACTCAGAAAGCTGAGAGCCATCCATCATGGAACCATTTGCGCCTCCCCTCTAGCGCTATCCTTCTTGCTTTTGCTCCTACAAGATTTCTCTTTGAGGATGCCAGATCTAGAGTTAGCGCCACCCTTCTTGTGCTTCTCCCTCAAAGCTTTTTCCTCTAAGAGGCATCCAATCGTCTTTCCAGAATTTTCAGAGTCCAGATTGGCGAGGAATTCACAAATCTTGGTGGCTAAAAGGACACCAGGATTAGGCACCAACACTCTCGGCCACAACAATTTTATCAGCCATAGGGACCACACCTCCAAAGGGTTCAAGCGATCGCCTGTTAGTAGTGACTGGACCATCACCCTCCACATATGCATACTCCGGTTGACTAGGCTCCAACGGAGGCGGAGAGGGCGGAGAGGCAATCGTCATCGCTCCAAGAGAGCCCACCTTCGAGAGCACCATCGATATAGGCGAAGATGGTTCCACACTTAACACCTGCAACTCGGGCATACATTGTAGCACCGGAGTCACGCCCTCGATGACGACCTCACTCCCAAAATCACTTGGCATGACAGGTAGTGGCGACGTACAGAGAGCGGCACGAGGGGAGAAACATCCATACAGGCATGCTTCCTTCCCATCCGCAGAACCAACCTGGAGCTCGAGCAACGGGACATAAGAGGTACAGCCGGGATCCTGCAAAGAGTAGCCTCCACGCATGCCACAGTCCCACCGGCCTCAGCTTGCTCCTCCATGGGCGCAGAGACGAGACCAGAATAGGGGTCGCATCCCTAAGGTGTGCAACAGAAGCTAGGACCTCAGACGAGCAACTAGCCACATCACTCTCGATGAAATCCTCAACACCAGCAACATTCCCAACAGAACCTGCAGCATGCATCTCACACGACTGTGGCCCAGCTGGCCAACAACAACCTCCATTCGCTCCAAAGTATACCCGGAGTAGAGTCGTCCACCCCTCCAAAGCAGTCATCATGTCATCAAGGGGTCGGACCACCTCCTCCAAATGTGAGACGGTCAAAGCCTGCATCTCGGAGCGCAACACTTCCATCTGAGTAGCAAGGAGAGGCTCGAGCAATCCCAAATCAGCAACAACAGACTCGCTGGGATTCGCCGCAGCCGGAGGGGCAACAACCGAGGCCCAGGTGCGTCGATGCGAATGTGGAGATCCATGAGTCGAGCTGTTGAAGTGGCGAGGAGCCAGGCAGTCCGGCAGGTCCCTCGAAAGACAGGGTGAAGCTGTAGGCGAGCGAGGACGGAGGCGACAACCTTCCCCCGTTGGCCGGCGCGATGGACAACCACGTTCACGATGGCCTGGGAGGCCACATGCCGGGCATCTGACAGGATCGTGACAATCAGTGACGAGATGTTGCGGTGCCAAGCAGCGAAAACAGAGGCCGTAAGTTCTTCTCTTGAAGGCGAGGGAGCTGGTAGTCTCCTTCCTGCGTGGCGGCCCTGGTGCCAAGTCCTGCCGTGGTCGCTGACACTGAAGGCCCCCCACCTTCACCCATGGTTGATCCAATGTCGCCTCAGGAACAACAGCAGCTGAACCACTCACCCCGCTCGAGCATCTGGCAGCAAACGGCGTCAGGGGAGCTAGCTCGTCATCATCGTCGATGTCGTCTTCGTCGGTGGCGTGGGAGGCCCATGACACATGCAGCGGCTGCTGCACGGCGGGCACAACGACGTTGATGGCACCGGCAGGAGGAGCCAGAGCGTCGAGCACGGCTGGAGCATCTGCTGCCGACGACGCGGAAGCTGGGCGAGGAGCCGGAGTGGTGGCCGTCCGGGCGAGGGAGTTCGCTGCGCCCGGCACAGTCGGAGCAGCAGCTGCCGCCGTCGGTGACGCGGAAGTCGGACGAGGAGGAGCACGTGAGGCGGATGGGGCTGGGGCGGCCGCGGCCGCCGCCGACGCAGAAGCCAGCATCTGGCGTGGTCGAGGAGGCACAGCGGAGAGGGAGCCGCCGCGGGAAAAGAACAGCCGCCGAGAGAGGACGCCGAGGGGATTCCGGATATGGTCGCGGCTGCCCAAGGGGAGGTCGGAGGAGGGAGATCGGGGCAGCGCCGCCGCGCGCTCACCCGCCGCTGGCGAGGCCGCCTACCATGTCCTCCAGAGGTTTCTCTATTGTTCATGTATCAAACAGTTCAGGATTTGAACATACGGTTCAAGAGATAAAACATTTTGAATAATTGAATCTACAGAAAAAGGAAAACACCCATGTTGCGTCACTTGTCATAATCTTAGAAGATGAAGTGACTTTTGGTACTCCTTAATTAATGATTTTCACTATTCCTATACCCACTGGTGGAGCTACAGTAAGGTCGAATGGGCCATGACCGGCCCAGCCCATGAAATATGTACATTATACATCTACTCCTGGGCCTTCAAACAACAGCCCACAAAATATTTTCTTATGTTTAGCCTACTTCAAACTCAAGGACTAAAACAAATGCCCTGTACCGTATTGTACGAAATATGCTTTGCAACCTTCCACCGTTGCTTCATTCTGTCCTCATAGATCCTCTCTGTCTTCCACCCTGGCATGGGCTGGAAGAACGGTCATCATCATTAGGTTGCGAAAAGAGTTGGTGATGCACGCTCTCCCATAGCCACACCACTCCTGGGGCTGCCAGTGGGCCAGGCAAACAGGTGACCACCCAGTACGAGCTAGAAGAACAATCATCGCCTTGGTGTTGACCATCCAGGAATGGAGATAATGATGCAGGCACTGCCGTAGCCACACCACTTCTAGGACTGGCCCATAGGAGGATAGAACAGGACGACCACCCTGGGAGGAGGTGGACCTCAATTATAGTACTAAATTATAGTAATAACTACTATAATCCCTCTGGTCTTTGTTACTCTGCATGTAAGATTTGTCTGAAGTCAAACTTCGTAAAGTTTGACCAAATTTATAGCTACAAATAGCAACATCCACAATACGAATTCAATATTATTAGATGTGTCATAAATTTAATTTTCATATTATATAACTTTGATATTGTAGATGTTTTCATATAATTATGGTCAAAGTTTAATAAGTTTGACTTTAGACAAATCTTATACGGGGAGTAAAATGAACTGAAAGGAGTATTCCATAAGATTATTGAATACATGAAAAAAGACCAAATTTGCATGAGCAAGTGCAGACTACGGGCCAAATAGCGTGTACAATATGAACAAACCAATATGCTCTGTGGTGGTGAGTTTAGTCAGGCCGCTAGTCTCTCTACACTCCCAAGTTGTAATAAACTGTGTTAACTAGATTTCTATTTTTTCACAAAAAAAACTTGATTTCTATTTTGAATTTAGTGCACAACTTTTTAATTTAAAAATTGGCAAGAGGTCTTGTATACACCAAATCAAATCAAGCGCTTTCCAAATGACCATATCAAATAACGAAATCGTATGTGTGAAAACACATCAATGGTTCAATTTATAGTGTAGAAGGTTCCACCAATATGCTTACCTAATGATAACTAGAAACCATTATCATGATATTAATTAGAGTGCACGCTTTAGAGATCTTTAACGTGATATTTTTATGGAAGTTAAATGACCCTGAAAACTAGATTGCTATTTTTCATGTATTTAATGATTTGTTTTGAGCTAAATGACCTTGTAATTGAAGAGCACTACAAATGAACTCTGAAATGGTTGAAACTTGGCATGGTATCATCATTTCACCCACATAGCATGTGCAAAAAAGTAGAGAGGGTTATAGCAAAAACTAGATGCACTTCGTGTACAAACTGCACAATCTCTTTCGAAGTATCAGGGTTTTGGACCAAAACTCATCTATTACAAAGGCACTTCATTTTTTTAACTTATTACAACTCCAGACTTTTTATGCGTTCAGTACGCAATATTCAAAGCCACGTCATCAACTTTCAACCCTTTCTACTTTCATTTGCTTTTTTTTCATGCATTTAATGATTCGTTTTGAGCTAAATGACCCTGAAATTAAAGAACACTACATATGAACTCTGAAAAGGTTGAAACTTGGCATGGTATCATCATTTCACCCACATATCATGTGCAAAAAAGTAGAGATGGTTACAGCAAAAACTGGATGCACTCTATGTACAAACTGGACAATCTCTTTCGAAATATCAGGGTTTCGGACGAAAACTCATTTATTACAAAGGCACTTCATTTTTTTAACTTATTACCACTCCATACTTTTTGTGCCTTCAGCATGCACCATTCAAAGCCACGTCATCAACTTTCAACTCTTTCTGCCTTCATTTTCTATTTTTCATGCATTTAATGATTTGTTTTGAGTTAAATGACCCTGAAATTGAAGAGCACTACAAATGAACTTTGAAAAGGTTGAAACTTGGCATGGTATCATCAATTCAACCACATAGCATGTGCAAAAAGTAGAGAGGGTTACGACAAAAACTGGATGCACTTCGTGTATAAACTGGACAATCTCTTTCGAAGTATCAGGGTTTCGGACGAAAACTCATCTGTTACAAAGTCACTTCATAACCTAAGTATTACCAATTTGAATATAATGATAAAACACACTAATATTAAACATAAGAAAAAATAATCACTGAAAAATCTATTTTTAGAGCAAAGTTATTCACAAACTAGTGATTCACACAAATTTCAAATAATTCAAATTTAAACTATTCAAATTTGAAAAGTACTGGAACTGACAGAAAGTTTGTAATTTTTTGTACCTAAAGAAAAAATATTCACAAATAAACTCTAAATACAGCAAAAAACAACTCACAAATAAATAAAAGAAAATAAATAAAGCAGAAGTGAAAAAACAAAATAAAAAAAGCCCACTTAGTAGGCCACATCGGCCTGCATACGACTAGAAACCCATCCCATAGTTGGGCCAGGATGCAGGCCCACAAGGCCCAGTAGGGCCACAGGGCATAGCGGCAGCTTAGGCCCAGAAGCCTGCATTAGAGAGGAGCTCGAAGGAGCAGCCGCAGCTTGGTTTATAAACTAGTGCAGCTGCCCTTCGCTCGGCGAGGTGGGACTAAACTTTGTGCACCGCGGGGTGGCAGTGCACCCCCTTTAGTACCGGGTCGTGGCACCAACCGGTACTAAAGGTGCGGTATTTAGTACCGGTTTCAGCCACGAACCGGTACTAAAGGGGGTCCCTTCCCGCCGTTTGGCCTGGACAAATTTGACCTTCGGTACCGGTTGGTGGCTCCAACCGGTACTAAAGCTACATCCTATATATACAACTTTTAAAAAAATTCAGTTTCATCTCGCATTTCTCCAATCTCTTCGACATCACCGCCGCCGCGCACGCCGCCCCCGTCCCGCGCCGTCGCCCATCGCTGTCCCCGTCGCCGCCACGCGCCGTCGCCATCGCCATCACTGTCCCCGTCCCCGTCGTCGCCGTACGTACGTCTCGCGCCGCCGCCCGTCGCCGCGCGGTTGATCGCCGCCTCCCGTCACCGGCCCGGTCGCCCCGCGGTGTAAGCCCCCTGCGCGCCATGGCCGCGCCCCGATTGAGCCCTCGCTCGTACACACACACACACAGACACTCACACTCACACTTTTTTTTTACTTATTTTCTGTTTTCCGTTTTTTTGATTAATGTCAAGTTGTTAATGTCAAAGTTTTAGCTTGCTAAATGAATTAGATTAATGCATGTCAAATTGTTAATTAGATGATCAAAATTAGATGAATTATAGCTAGATAATAATGTTAGATTAATGTCAAATGTTAGATGAATTAGATAAAAAATTAGGTATTAATGTCAAATGTTAGATGAATTAGATGAATTTGATAGATATTAATTAATGTTAATTAGATGAGTTAGTTTTTTATACTTCTAGTTATAGATGAATCAGATATATTAATGTTAGATGAATTAATAAGTGCTTAGTTGAATTAGTAAGTGCTTAGTTGAATTATTAGGTGCTTAGTTGAATTAGTAAGAAAATTAATTATTTTTATTTATAGTAAGTGCTTAGTTGAACTAGTTGAATTAATAGAACTAGTTTATTCTTAGTAAGAAAATCAAGGTATATGAGATTTGATGATTTACTTAAAATTTTACTAGCTAGTTTATTTTTAGTAAGAAAATTAATATAACTAGTTTATTTTTAGTAAGTGCTTATTAGTTGAATAGTTGAATTAATAGAACTAGTTGAATTAATAGAACTAGTTGAATTAGTTGAATTAATAGAATAGTAAGTGTTTATCAATTAATGTTTCAATTATGTACATACGAAATGTCTGACGACGAAAAGGATTTCGGTATGTGCAAATAATGCGAAGACGAGCGCGGCCTGTTGATGACCCACAAGTATAGGGGATCTATCGTAGTCCTTTCCATAAGTAAGAGTGTCGAACCCAACGAGGAGAAGAAGGAAATGATAAGCGGTTTTCAGCAAGGTATTCTCTGCAAGTACTGAAATAAGTGGTAATAGATAGTTTTGTGATAGGATAATTTGTAATGAGCAACAAGTAACAAAAGTAAATAAAGTGCAGCAAGGTGGCCCAATCCTTTTTGTAGCAAAGGACAAGCCTGGACAAACTCTTATATAGAGAAAAGCGCTCCCACTAGTAGAAAACGGAGCTTTAAAACCGGATTGTAAGGGCCTTTAGTGCCGGTCCCCCCTTTAGTACCGGTTCGGCACGAACCGATGCTAAAGTGCCACCACGTGGCGTGAGCTCACGCACCAACCGGTACTAAAGGTTTTTTTTTAATTTTTTTTTGAAAATTTTGGAAATTTTTTCGATTTTTTTTTCGATTTTTAATTTTTCTGAATTATTTGATGATTTAGTCTCTAATCACCTCTCTTAACTGCTCAAGTGTGGATCACTCATTCCAAATCATCTAACTTCCCGACCGGTCACCCATCCCTCTCACTACTCCAGCCCGAGCACGCTTAACTTTCGGGTTCTATTCTCCTTCGTTTCCGAGTCTGCACTTGTTGTTTTCCTAACAATAGTAAGATGTCAATCCTATTAAGCCTCAGGAGTTTAGCTTGAGCATGAAGTCACACATTTCACCGTTTGAGTTTGAAACTATTATTCTAAAAAAACCATAATTATTTAGTAACGCTAATATTTCTTGAATAAGTTTGACCATAGTTTGACCATAGTTTGACCAGATTTGACCAAAATTCAAAAAATTGAAATAATTATTTAGTAACACTAATAATCTTGAATAATTATGTAGTAACATTAATACTTCTTGAATAAGTAGTTTGACCAGATTTAACCAATTTTTTTAAAAAAACTGAAATTTGACCATAACTTTTTTTCCTTTTGGAATTTGAGGATTCTAAAAAATTCCAAACAGGCCGTAGGCGGTCTCCATCGGATGCGGATTTTCGTGCTAAATTTTTTGATATACATTTTCCCTACACTTTTTGCAAAACATGTCCAAATTTAAGTTTTCAAATTTGACTAACTAGTAGATGTAGTAATATAACTACCTCTCAAAGGATTTTTTTGAAGTTTTTATCATTTTCTTTTCATTTTTCAAAACTGAAATGGCGATACACGGGGGGTGGGGGGGGGTAAGAGTTTGAAAATTGCCCCCTTTAGTGTGGGTTCGTGGCACGAACCCACACTAAAGGCTTGTTCCCTTTAGTGTGGGTTTGTGGCACGAACCGGTACTATAGGTTAGACCTTTAGTACCGGTTTGTGTCACAAACCGTCACTAAAGGGGCTCGTGGGGCCCTGGCCTGACGCCAGCCTGCCACCACCCCTTTAGTACCGGTTCGTGGCACGAACCGGTACTAAAGGTTCATTATGAACCGGTACTATTGATCATATTAGTGCCGGTTTTTTTACGAACCGGCACTAATGTTCTTCACGTTTGACCCTTTTTCTACTAGTGTCCCGAGGACACATGGGAATATCGTCAAGCTAGTTTTCATCACGTTCATATGATTCGCGTTCGGTACTTTGATAATTTGATTTGTGGGTGGACCGGTGCTTGGGTGTTGTTCTTGAACAAGCATCCCACTTATGATTAACCTCTATTGCAAGCATCCGCAACTACAACAAAAGTATTAAGGTAAACCTAACCATAGTATGAAACATATGGATCCAAATCAGCCGCTTACGAAGCAACGCATAAACTAGGGTTTAAGCTTCTGTCACTCTAGCAACCCATCATCTACTTATTACTTCCCAATGCCTTCCTCTAGGCCCAAATAATGGTGAAGTGTTATGTAGTCGACGTTCACATAACACCACTAGAGGCTAGACAACATACATCTCATCAAAATATCGAATGAATACCAAATTCACATGACTGCTAATAGCAAGACTTCTCCCATGTCCTCAGGAACAAACATAACTACTCACAAAGCATATTCATGTTCATAATCAGAGGGGTATTAATATGCATAAAGGATCTGAACATATGATCTTCCACCAAATAAACCAACTAGATCAACTACAAAGGGTAATCAACACTACTAGCAACCTACTAGTACGAATCCCGGACTTGGAGACAAGAATTGGATACAATAGATGAACTAGGGTTTTGAGAGGAGATGGTGCTGGTGAAGATGTTGATGGAGATTGCCCTCTCCCGTTGAGAGGAGCGTTTGTGATGACGATGGCGATGATTTCCCCCTCCCGGAGGAAAGTGTCCCCGGCAGAACAGCTCTGCCGGAGCCCTAGATTGGTTCCGCCTCGTGGCGGTGGAGTTTCGTCTCGAAAGGTTGCTTATGATTTTTTCCTCGACGAAAGACCTCATATAGCAGAAGATGGCCATCGGAGAGCCAACAAGGGGCCCACGAGGCAGGGGGGCGCGCCCTGGGGGGTAGGGCGCGCCCCTCCCTCGTGGCCAGGTGGGTCCTCCTCTGGCGTACTTCTTCCGCTCAATATTTTATTATTTCCAAAAATGACTTTTTTGGAATTTCAGGACTTTTGGAGTTGTGCAGACTAGGTCTGTAATATTTGCTCCTTTTCCAGGCCAGAATTCCAGCTGCCAGCATTCTCCCTCCTTATGTAAACCTTGTAAAGCAAGAGAGAATAGGCATAAGTATTGTGACATAACGTGTAATAATAGCCCATAATGCAATAAATATCGATATAAAAGCATGATGCAAAATGGACGTATCAACTCCCCCAAGCTTAGACCTCGCTTGTCCTCAAGCGGAAGCCAATAACGATAAATATGTCCCCATGTTTAGAGGTAGAGGTGTCGATAAAAATAAAATACGGACATGAAGGCATCATGATTATTCTCATAATAGCAAAATATGTAGATATTGTCATATGATTTCTTATGCTCAAGTAATAATCCATTCACAATGCAGAAGTATGAATCAGAAACTTTATTGAGAACCAACAAACTATAATCTCAGTCATTGAAGCAATTGCAATTTATCATAACATCAGAAAGAGTCTATGTCAGAGCTCTCTAGCAAGTCCACATACTCAACTATCATTTAGTCTTTCATAATCGCTAACACTCACGCAATACTTGTGGTTACAGAGTTTTAATCGGACACAGAGAAAGATAGGGGCTTATAGTTTCGCTTCCCAACCTTTTACCTCAAGGGTAATGTAAACAATAATAACTCATGCTCCCCTACATCGAATTAGATATATTTATCAGGATCTTTCCAACACACTGTGCTTGCCAAAGGATAAAATATAAAAAGTAAAGGTGAAGATCACCATGACTCTTGCATAAGGTAGAGGATAATAGTAAAAGATAGGCCCTTCGCAAAGGGAAGCAGAGGTTGCCATGCGCTTTTATGGTTGGATGTGATACGTCTCCGTTGTATCTATAATTTTTTATTGTTCCATGTCAATGTTCTACAACTTTCATATACTTTTTGGCAACTTTTTATACTATTTTTGGGACTAACATATTGCTCCAGTGCCCAGTGCCAGTTCCTGTCTGTTGCATGTTTTTGGTTTCGCAGAATATCCGTATCAAACGGAGTCCAAACGGGATAAAAAAGGACGGAGATTTTTTTGGAATATTTGGAAAATCTGGAAGAAAGATCAATGCGAAACGGTGTCCGACGTGGGCACGCGGTAGGGGGGCACGCCCTACCCCCCCGCCCCCCCAGGGCGCGTCCTTGACCCTCGTGGGCCACCCGTAGGGTGGTTGATGCCCTCCTTCGGCCGCAAGAAAGCTAATTTTGGTAAAAAAATCACAGCGAAGGTTTCAGTCCAATCGGAGTTACGGATCTCCATATATATACGAAACGGTGAAAGGGCACCAGAACAGAACGCAGAAACAGAGAGAGACAGAGAGACAGATCCAATCTCGGAGGTGCTCTCGCCCCTCCCACGCCATGGAGGCCAAGGACCAGAGGGGAAACCCTTCTCCCATATAGGGAGGAGGTCAAGGAAGAGAAGACGAAGGGGCCCCCTCTCCCCTTATCTTCCGCTGGCGCCGAAACGCTGCCGTGGCCATCATCATCACCGCAATCTTCAGCAACAACTTCACCGCCATCATCGCCAACTCTTCCCCCCTCTATGCAGCGGTGTAACCTCTCTCTTACACGCTGTAATCTCTACTTAAACATGGTGCTCAATGCTATATATTATTTCCCTATGATGTATGGCAATCCTATGATGTTTGAGTAGATCTGTTTTGTCCTATGGGCTATTTGATGATCAAGATTGGTTTGAGTTGCATGTTTATTATTGGTGTTGTCCTATGGTGCTCTCCGTGTCGCGCAAGCGTGAGGGATTCCCGCAGTAGGGTTTGCAATATGTTCATGATTTGCTTATGGTGGATGGCGTGAGTGATAGAAGCACAGACCCGAGTAAGTAGGTTGTTTGCGTACGGGATAAAGAGGACTTGATGCTTTAATGCTATGGTTGGGTTTTACCTTAATGATCTTTAGTAGTTGCGGATGCTTGCTAGAGTTCCAATCATAAGAGCATATGATCCAAGTAGAGAAATTATGTTAGTTTATGCCTCTCCCTCAAATAAAATTGCAATAATGATTACCGGTGTAGTTATCGATTGCCTAGGGACAAATAACTTTCTCATGACAAAAAGCTCTCTACTAAAACTAATTTAGTTCTGTCTTCATCGAAACAGCCCCTAGTTTTTATTTACGCGCTCTTTATTACCTTGCAAACCTATCCAACAACACCTACAAAGTACTTCTAGTTTTATTCTTGTTCTAGGTAAAGTGAACGTCAAGCGTGCATAGAGTTGTATCGGTGGTTGAGGGAGTCCTGGATTAGGGGGTGTCTGGATAGCCGGACTATATCTTCGACCGGACTCCTGTACTATGAAGATACAAGATTGAAGACTTCGTCCCATGTCCGAAAGGGACTTTCCTTGGCATGGAAGGCAAGCTTGGCGATGCGGATATGTAGATCTCCTACCATTGTAACCGACTCTGTGTAACCCTAACCCTCTCCGGTGTCTATATAAACCGGAGGGTTTTAGTCCGTAGGACAGAAGAAGAACAACAATCATACCATAGGCTAACTTCTAGGGTTTAGCCTCCTTGATCTCGTGGTAGATCCACTCTTGTACTACCCATATCATCAATATTAATCAAGCAGGAGTAGGGTTTTACCTCCATCAGAGGGCCCGATCCTAGGTAAAAACATCGTGTCCCTTGTCTCCTATTACCATCCGCCTAGACGCACAGTTCGAGACCCCCTACCCGAGATCCGCCGGTTTTGACACCGACATTGGTGCTTTCATTGAGAGTTCCTATGTGTCGTCACTTTTAGGCTCGATGGCTCCTCCGATCATCAATAGCGATGCAGTCCAGGGTGAGACTTTTCTCCCCGGACAGATCTTCGTCTTCGGCGGCTTCACACTGCGGGCCAATTCGCTTGGCCATCTGGAGCAGATCAAAAGCTACGCCCCTTGCCATCAGGTCATATTTGGAAGTTTAAACTACACGGCTGACATCCGCGGGGACTTGATCTTCGACGGATTCGAGCCACAGCTGAGCGCGCCGCGCTGTCACGATGGGCATGATTGAGCTCTGCCACCAAACAGTGCCCTTGAGGCTGCACCCGCATCGGCTCCGACCCTTAATTCAGAGCCAACTGCGCCGATCGAGGATGGATGGTTGGACGCTGCATTAGGGGCTGCAATCTCTATGGCGATCAAGCCGAACACCAGCCCCGCCCTCCGCGAGGCTTGTGACTCTAAGGAGCTAGACTCCTCTCCGGACTTCGAGCCCTCCGCGCCCCTGCCGATCGAATCCGATTGGGCGCCGATCATGGAGTTCACCGCTGCGGACATCTTTCAGCACTCGCCCTTCGGCGATATTCTGAAGTCATTAAAGTCTCTCTCTTTATCAGGAGAGCCCTGGCCGGACTACAGTCAGCAAGGTTGGGATACGGACGATGAATAAATTCAAAGCCCACCCACCACCCACTTTGTTGCCCCTGTCGATGATTTAACCGACATGCTCGACTTCGACTCTGAAGACATCGACGGTATGGACGCCGATGCAGGAGACGACCAAGAACTAGCGCCTATAGGGCACTGGAAAGCCATCTCGTCGTATGACATATACATGGTGGACACCCCAAAAGAAGGAGATGGCGATGGAACAGCGGAGGATGACCCCTCCAAGAAACAGCCCAAGCGCCAGCATCAGCGGCACCGCTCTAAATCCCGCCAAAGCAAAAACGGTGATTCCGGCACGGGAGATAATAACACTCCGGACAATGCCGAAGAAAACCCCCTCCATCAAGATTCAACACAGGAGGATGGAGAAGCCAGCCCTCATGAGAGAGCGGCCGACAGAGAGGTCGAGGACGATAATTATATGCCTCCCTCTGAAGATGAGGCAAGCCTCGACGACGACGAATTCGTCGTGCCAAAGGATCCCGTAGAGCAAGAGCGTTTCAAACACAGGCTTATGGCCACGGCAAGCAGCCTCAAGAAAAAGCAGCAACAGCTTAGAGCTGATCAAGATTTGCTAGCCGATAGATGGACTGAAGTCCTTGCGGCCGAAGAGTATGAACTCGAACGCCCCTCCAAGAACTACCCAAAGCGCACGTTGCTACCCCGATTAGAGGAGGAAGCACCTAAACCTACATCACCAGCGCATGATACGGCCGACCAGCCACCTCGTGGCCGCGACAGAGAGGCCTCTCGGCCCTCCACTCAAGCCGCACCCCGGCGCCGCTCAAAACATACCAAGGCACGGGAAAATGCGCCAGACCTGCGAGATATATTGGAGGACAAGGCAACGCAAACAAGATCGATCTACGGATCGCGCGGGCGCCCCATGGCACGTGACGGTGATCGTCACTTCGGATATAGTAAATCCGGCCGGGCCGAACACAATAGACAAAGCTCGTTTGAGCTACGTCGTGATATAGCCCAATACAGAGGCGCCGCACACCCACTATGCTTCACAGATGAAGTAATGGATCATCAAATCCCTGAGGGTTTCAAACCCGTGAACATCGAATCATATGATGGCACAACAGATCCTGCGGTATGGATCGAGGATTATCTCCTTCATATCCACATGGCCCGCGGCGATGATCTACACGCCATCAAATACCTCCCACTCAAACTTAAAGGACCAGCTCGGCATTGGCTTAACAGCTTGCCAGCAGAGTCAATCGGTTGTTGGGAGGACCTGGAAGCCGCATTCCTCGACAATTTCCAGGGCACTTATGTGCGACCACCAGACGCCGATGACCTAAGCCACATAATTCAGCAACCAGAGGAATCGGCCAGGCAATTCTAGACACGGTTCCTAACAAAGAAAAATCAAATAGTCGACTGTCCGGACGCAGAGGCCCTAGCAGCCTTCAAGCACAATATCCGTGATGAGTGGCTTGCCCGGCGCCTTGGACAGGAAAAGCCGAAATCTATGGTAGCCCTCACGACACTCATGACCCGCTTTTGTGCAGGAGAAGACAGTTGGCTTGCTCGTAGCAACAATATGACCAAGAACCCTGGTAATTTGGATACCAAGGACAGTAGTAGCAGGTCGCGTCGCAACAAGAAAAAGCGCCGCATTAACGGCGACAATGCTGAGGATACGGCAGTCAATGCCGGATTCAGAGGCTATAAATCCGGTCAGCGGAAAAAGCGGTTCAAAAGAAATACTCAGGGCCTGTCGAGTTTGGACCGAATACTCGACCGCTTGTGCCAGATACATGGCACCCCCGAAAAGCCAGCCAATCACACCAACAGGGATTGTTGGGTGTTCAAGCAAGCAGGCAAGTTAAATGCCGAAAATAAAGACAAGGGGCTGCATAGTGATGACGATGAGGAGGCCCGGCCGCCGAACAACAGTGGACAGAAGGGTTTTCCCCCACAAGTGCGGACGGTGAACATGATATACGCAACCCACATCCCCAAGAGGGAGCGGAAGCGCGCGTTAAGGGACGTATACATGATGGAGCCAGTCGCCCCAAAGTTCAACCCATGGTCCTCCTGCCCGATCACCTTTGATCGAAGGGACCAACCCACTAGCATCCATCATGGAGGATTTGCCGCATTGGTTCTAGACCCAATTATTGACGGATTTCATCTCACTAGAGTCTTTATGGACGGCGGCAGCAGCCTGAACCTGCTTTATCAGGATACAGTGCGGAAAATGGGCATAGATCCATCGAGGATTAAGCCCACCAAAACGACCTTTAAAGGCGTCATACCAGGTGTAGAGGCCAACTGTACAGGCTCAGTTACACTTGAAGTGGTCTTCGGATCTCTGGATAATTTCCGAAGCGAGGAGTTAATCTTCGACATACTCCCGTTCCGCAGTGGCTATCACGCACTGCTCGGGCGAACCGCATTCGCCAAGTTCAATGCGGTACCGCACTACGCATACCTTAAGCTCAAGATGCCAGGTCCTCGAGGAGTAATTACGGTCAATGGAAACACTGAACGCTCCCTCCAAAGGGAGGAGCATACGGCTGCCCTCGCAGCGGAAGTACAAAGCAGCCTTTCAAGGCAGTTCTCCAGTCCGGCCATTAAACGTCCGGACAGTGTCAAGCGCGCCCGGAGTAACCTACAACAAGACCGCCTGGCACGGTCCGAGCAGGCGTAGCAATGCGGCTCGAACCCCAGCCCTCCCGAAAATGCAAAACCAGTGCTTCGCGTACATAACTACGCTCTTGAAATACCATGGGCACAGGGGGAGGGGCACCATCACGGCACGCCCGAAACACGGCTTAAACCGCACTAGGGGCTGTCGATTTTTTAACTTTCTCTTACTTTCAGGACTCCATTATTCGGAAGGCCTGTCCGGCAGTACAATCGCCGCACAAACGATGCAAGAACCAGGGAAGCATAAAAGCTACGCCGCATTACGGAACTCCCAGGTGGTCTCTATCACGAGCAGTATACCTGTTTCGCATACCATTCCATAGCCTGCCCCTGGAAAGGACATGTTAAATAGTCCAACCTTTTGCTTATCGCGTTATTTGTATCGTTCTACCTTGATCGCAGCCTTTTTAATAAACAATGCATAGCTTTTGTCTATTTTTGCATTATTTTTTTTTACAAATATATGCTCATTAACGACATGTTGCACCCGTACACTTTGGTACGGCCAATACGCCAGGGGCTTCAGTACCCCTAAATATGGTGTGAGAAGTCGGAACACTTTAACAAGTGTGGCACCCCGAACTTATATCATTATATGCATCGGCTCCGAATCATGTCTTGGGTCAATAGTTGGGTTTGCCCGGCTCCTATGTTTTGGTGCCTTACGTTCCGCTATATCGGCTAAGGTAGCACTAGGAGAACTACTGCGATTGTGCCCTAGTTGAGCTGGGCTAAGCACCTCAGTAGAGAAAGCTAAAACTGACTGTCATGATGAAGCGAGAGCTGGTCGCTGTTCAAGAGGTTTTTCGAGTCCCTAAAGACTTATGCCGCTTAGAGCGAGGAGTCGGCTTTGTCCGGCCAAGGTGTGGATAGCGCCCCGAACTCGGTCTTCCGAATACTAGGGGCTTCGCCGAAATTTAAAATTATAGAATTCTATGGCTAAGTGAGAGTGTTCAAGCATTATAGTCCGATTGCCTTGTTCGTTGTGCTGAGCACCTCCCTCGAAGGACCCAAACATGGGAAAAAGAGCGCTCAGGTTTATCCCGAACACCCCAACACACTACTAGGAAAAGGCCTACTAATGGCGCACCTAATTTGGCCATTAATGGCGCATTAGTGGTGCGCCATTAGTACCACGCCATTAGTATATTTTACTAATGACACACCACTGGTGCGCCATTAGTATCTGGTATACTAATGGCGCACCTAAGATGCGCCATTAGTATATACAACAGTGCGCCATTAGTATGCCTCCCAGGGGCCATGTATACCCAGGTGCTTTGGCATACTAATGGCGCACAACAACAAGATGCGCCATTAGTAACTTCGGCATACTAATGGTGCACTGTTTAATGATGCGCCATTAGTATCCTTTGGCATACTAATGGCGCACTGTCATGTGATGCGCCATTAGTATGAATATTAGGTTTTTTTATTTTTTTATTTTCTGTTTTTTGCACAGGTTACAAAATGTATAATTGGACAAAATATAGATAGCACACATCAACAACAGATTCACCGAATACAATGGAAGATTAGTCTCTGAATACAATTCATCATTTTAGTCTCCGAATACAATTCATCATATTAGTCTCCGAATTGAAAAGACCGAACAAAGATAGAACATTATATTACAAGTCTCGAGACCGCGAGTTTGTCTTCACATTACAAGTCGATATCGATCATCTAAACTACCATCACAAAGAAGAGAGCTGCGGTCATCACGATGAGCATCATCACGATGAAACTCATCTTCATCCGGTTCCTCCAACGCTCCCTCCCCTCTCCCGCTAGATAGCGGGCGTATCTAGATTCGGCCTCGGCCCTAGTGGTGTACCCTTTGTAACTGTTACCGCTGAATCGGTGAACCTGTCTCCGACACTCCTCCCAGTCGTTGTAGACTCCGGGAACCTTACCCTTGTACATGACATACCACGACATCGCTATGCAGTAGCCAAACGAAACGTTAGTACCAATTCACAGACAATACATAAGCAATATATAAGTATGCAACAGAACGATCGGAAGAGAAAAGCAAGACATTAATAGCATCGATTACATCTAAGTTGAACGACTCTCGAAACCAAAGAGACATACTACAAGTTCATTAAAGTTTAATTATAACATGAGCCAATCGATGTTTCAGAACTAGACACAGCATCACTGCTTTCGACTCGACTCAAGGGACCGGAGCGTGGATGAAGCCGCCGTCTGTCGTGGGAGTCATGAAACAACGGGCGTTGTCAGCCTGCATTTGTAGGATTGTGTCGATGTCACTGTTGGACGGTTGATTTCTGAGGTAGAACTGCCCCGAGGTACGAAGGACATCTTGATGGATGATTTCCGCAAACTCCGACTAGATGTGAAAGAATTCTTGTCTGATGTCCGCGTCCTAGATTGCCGACACACTCGCGGCCCAATCTTTGAGTCTACTCGGTAGCAGAAGTTGATGATGGTCCCGTACGATCGCCCGCATGTGATGGATGGTGTAGTAGGCACCCTTCTGACCGCCAGGAGGCTGCTTGACGCAGCAGAACGTCGTATTGTGGGAGAACACGTGCTTACCGTACTTACGAATAGGCCTGGTGAAGGTGCCTCCAGATTTGACGTAGCCGGGGAGAACATCATCAAGAACCTTCTTGACATTTGTGTAGTCTACGTTCGACTGACGGTCCGGGTCGAAATACGTGGCCATGGAATATTTGGGGCTTAGGAGGATGAGCGTGCAACGTGTGTCACTGCAGAAAACACGGAATGTTAAAAGAAAAACGATCGAAATCTAAGAATTCATATGTTACGGGGCGGTTGAGGGGAGGACTTGCTCGGGAAAGTAAGGCACGAGGAAGTTATCCTTATCTTGGTTTGCCAGAATGACGCCTTCGAGGTAAGAACTCGCAACTTGCCGGTCCCCAGCGCTGCCCAAGATCTTGGCACGCATGTAGAAGGGGTCGACTATCACGATGTCCGGGGTCTTGTCACGAATGATCCGCATCTCCATACTCAGCGAAAATAGCCGAACGAAGGTGTAGTGCAGCGGATGAAGGTTCAACATAGCGTGGATGTCATCAAACCGCAGGACGATCGTACCCCCGATGGAGTTATCCACAAAGCCCTTGCCCTCTGGCACCTTGGCCGCGAAAACCGGGTATGCCACATCCTTCTCTCCGAGACGCCGCTTCTCCAAACAAAGAACACTGTCATGCAGACTCCGCATAGCACCGGTTGCAGCATCGAGCATATTTCTCGGTAGCATCGGCCTACCCGCCACATGCACCCTCCTCGAGATATCCTCAGGTGCAGGTGGCCCGTCCTGAGCATGGATCGTACTCGGTGCCGGCTGGCCCTCACCCTTGTTAGTCTTTCTTTTGCGTGCCTTCTTCTTCTCCTGTAATGGGACTGAGTTCTGCTCACAGACCGCCTTCTTGAGTGTGTTGGGGCTGATAATATTTCGCACCACGCCTATCTGAGGCTCAGTGAAGTCGGCAGCTGGAGGCGTCTCCTGAGAGCTGAACGCTAGACAACGCCTGTTGCAACTTGGCTTCTCCGTGGTACCAGCTAGATCGCGCACGTCTTTTGTTGGGTTGGGTTCTTGAGAAGGAGGCCCCATGAAGTCGCCATCGTACCCATGATCGGCAAAGTACTGATCGACGTTGGCAAATGTATCGTCATCGTCGTCATTCTGATCCTGTGCCATATGCATGTTTGGATCCAGTGGCATAGGGATGTCCGGCACTGTTGCGGTGGTCTTGCGATGGGGCCGACTTGGCGCCGGCACGACTGGCGGTGTTTTCTTTGGGGTGGTGTCCCCCGCCCCCAAACGAATCTGGCTCTTCGGCCAAAGCAGGGGCCAGCTCAGGCAGGTGCTGAGGGTCATCACGTCATCATCGTCGGCCCCGACGGGTCGAATCGGAGGTAACAACTCGTCGCAGCCTGGCAGCACCTGAACCAGTTGAACCCTAAACAAGTTGGGTGGCATCTGGGTACCGTGGAACAAGGGGTTGCCCGGTTGAACGATTTTGCCCGTGGCGACATCGACCAACTCATTGTTCATGAAGTGCAGGAGAGTGCACGGAACGTCGGCGGCGCCCTGCGAAAACATGTAGGGCGTCAGGGATGCCCAGTCAAAGGCAAGGAGATGAAGTCCTCGGCCGAGAGAGGCTTAATTAGTTATCGTGATGATGGCATCGAGCTCGGCTAATGTCGAGGCACCGCCAATGGCGGGCGTGCAGTTGACGGAGGGGCCGCTTGCTGCAGAGGTGCCGGCCGGCATACACCCGGGTGCATTAAGCTCCCATGCCGGCATCGGAGACACCAATGCCGCCTCCGCTGGAGACACCAATGGCCCCGCCATCGCGTTCTGTGAGTTGCTGGCCGTGAAGCTAGGAATCAGGGGCGGCCCCTGTTGGCCGCCCGCAATCCACGCACTAATCCCCTGGATCAAGGTAGGTACAATGGCGGTGATCGTCCTTCCGAGTTGTTGTTCCACTTGCTCTTGGACAATCTCCGGAATCCGCGCCACTTGTGCCCTGAGTTCTTGAACCTCGCGCGCCTGGCTTTCCGAGCTGGTCTTTTTCTCCTTTCGCCCACCAGTGTTATAGTATGACGACCATTTTGTCGACAAGCCTTTGCCGGCCACACGACTAGCTGACGTCGGCTTACTGAGCTTATCCTTGTTCTTCATTACATTCAACGCCCTATTTAGAGTGGTGTCCCAAGGGTTGCGCTTAGTCGACCCCGCGCTACTGCTTTCAGTCGCGTGCGGAAGGAATGTGAACCATTTAGAAATTTGGCTTCATTAATTAGAATGCAACCATATGGAGCTAATTACACGGGGGTGTATTCCTTACCAGAACAAGCTCAAGCGCCCTGTCTTCGGATCCGTGGTAAGCTCCTTTGTTTTCGGGTCCTTCTTGTACCGGGCCCTGACAAAGTTCCTGGTCTGCTTGTCACCGTATTTATCGAAGAGGGGCGGTAGGCCTTGCTCGGCATGGTCCGACTCCTCCTTGTCCCATATAGGCTCCGCCACTCTGTAACCGC
>NC_041390.1:24947053-24953395 GCF_002162155.2 Triticum dicoccoides
AAGGGAGGAGCATACGGCTGCCCTCGCAGCGGAAGTACAAAGCAGCCTTTCAAGGCAGTTCTCCAGTCCGGCCATTAAACGTCCGGACAGTGTCAAGCGCGCCCGGAGTAACCTACAACAAGACCGCCTGGCACGGTCCGAGCAGGCGTAGCAATGCGGCTCGAACCCCAGCCCTCCCGAAAATGCAAAACCAGTGCTTCGCGTACATAACTACGCTCTTGAAATACCATGGGCACAGGGGGAGGGGCACCATCACGGCACGCCCGAAACACGGCTTAAACCGCACTAGGGGCTGTCGATTTTTTAACTTTCTCTTACTTTCAGGACTCCATTATTCGGAAGGCCTGTCCGGCAGTACAATCGCCGCACAAACGATGCAAGAACCAGGGAAGCATAAAAGCTACGCCGCATTACGGAACTCCCAGGTGGTCTCTATCACGAGCAGTATACCTGTTTCGCATACCATTCCACAGCCTGCCCCTGGAAAGGACATGTTAAATAGTCCAACCTTTTGCTTATCGCGTTATTTGTATCGTTCTACCTTGATCGCAGCCTTTTTAATAAACAATGCATAGCTTTTGTCTATTTTTGCATTATTCTTTTTTACAAATATATGCTCATTAACGACATGTTGCACCCGTACACTTTGGTACGGCCAATACGCCAGGGGCTTCAGTACCCCTAAATATGGTGTGAGAAGTCGGAACACTTTAACAAGTGTGGCACCCCGAACTTATATCATTATATGCATCGGCTCCGAATCATGTCTTGGGTCAATAGTTGGGTTTGCCCGGCTCCTATGTTTTGGTGCCTTACGTTCCGCTATATCGGCTAAGGTAGCACTAGGAGAACTACTGCGATTGTGCCCTAGTTGAGCTGGGCTAAGCACCTCAGTAGAGAAAGCTAAAACTGACTGTCATGATGAAGCGAGAGCTGGTCGCTGTTCAAGAGGTTTTTCGAGTCCCTAAAGACTTATGCCGTTTAGAGCGAGGAGTCGGCTTTGTCCGGCCAAGGTGTGGATAGCGCCCCGAACTCGGTCTTCCGAATACTAGGGGCTTCGCCGAAATTTAAAATTATAGAATTCTATGGCTAAGTGAGAGTGTTCAAGCATTATAGTCCGATTGCCTTGTTCGTTGTGCTGAGCACCTCCCTCGAAGGACCCAAACATGGGAAAAAGAGCGCTCAGGTTTATCCCGAACACCCCAACACACTACTAGGAAAAGGCCTACTAATGGCGCACCTAATTTGGCCATTAATGGCGCATTAGTGGTGCGCCATTAGTACCACGCCATTAGTATATTTTACTAATGACGCACCACTGGTGCGCCATTAGTATCTGGTATACTAATGGCGCACCTAAGATGCGCCATTAGTATATACAACAGTGCGCCATTAGTATGCCTCCCAGGGGCCATGTATACCCAGGTGCTTTGGCATACTAATGGCGCACAACAACAAGATGCGCCATTAGTAACTTCGGCATACTAATGGTGCACTGTTTAATGATGCGCCATTAGTATCCTTTGGCATACTAATGGCGCACTGTCATGTGATGCGCCATTAGTATGAATATTAGGTTTTTTTATTTTTTTATTTTCTGTTTTTTGCACAGGTTACAAAATGTATAATTGGACAAAATATAGATAGCACACATCAACAACAGATTCACCGAATACAATGGAAGATTAGTCTCTGAATACAATTCATCATTTTAGTCTCCGAATACAATTCATCATATTAGTCTCCGAATTGAAAAGACCGAACAAAGATAGAACATTATATTACAAGTCTCGAGACCGCGAGTTTGTCTTCACATTACAAGTCGATATCGATCATCTAAACTACCATCACAAAGAAGAGAGCTGCGGTCATCACGATGAGCATCATCACGATGAAACTCATCTTCATCCGGTTCCTCCAACGCTCCCTCCCCTCTCCCGCTAGATAGCGTGCGTATCTAGATTCGGCCTCGGCCCTAGTGGTGTACCCTTTGTAACTGTTACCGCTGAATCGGTGAACCTGTCTCCGACACTCCTCCCAGTCATTGTAGACTCCGGGAACCTTACCCTTGTACATGACATACCACGACATCGCTATGCAGTAGCCAAACGAAACGTTAGTACCAATTCACAGACAATACATAAGCAATATATAAGTATGCAACAGAACGATCGGAAGAGAAAAGCAAGACATTAATAGCATCGATTACATCTAAGTTGAACGACTCTCGAAACCAAAGAGACATACTACAAGTTCATTAAAGTTTAATTATAACATGAGCCAATCGATGTTTCAGAACTAGACACAGCATCACTGCTTTCGACTCGACTCAAGGGACCGGAGCATGGATGAAGCCGCCGTCTGTCGTGGGAGTCATGAAACAACGGGCGTTGTCAGCCTGCATTTGTAGGATTGTGTCGATGTCACTGTTGGACGGTTGATTTCTGAGGTAGAACTGCCCCGAGGTACGAAGGACATCTTGATGGATGATTTCCGCAAACTCCGACTAGATGTGAAAGAATTCTTGTCTGATGTCCGCGTCCTAGATTGCCGACACACTCGCGGCCCAATCTTTGAGTCTACTCGGTAGCAGAAGTTGATGATGGTCCCGTACGATCGCCCGCATGTGATGGATGGTGTAGTAGGCACCCTTCTGACCGCCAGGAGGCTGCTTGACGCAGCAGAACGTCGTATTGTGGGAGAACACGTGCTTACCGTACTTACGAATAGGCCTGGTGAAGGTGCCTCCAGATTTGACGTAGCCGGGGAGAACATCATCAAGAACCTTCTTGACATTTGTGTAGTCTACGTTCGACTGACGGTCCGGGTCGAAATACGTGGCCATGGAATATTTGGGGCTTAGGAGGATGAGCGTGCAACGTGTGTCACTGCAGAAAACACGGAATGTTAAAAGAAAAACGATCGAAATCTAAGAATTCATATGTTACGGGGCGGTTGAGGGGAGGACTTGCTCGGGAAAGTAAGGCACGAGGAAGTTATCCTTATCTTGGTTTGCCAGAATGACGCCTTCGAGGTAAGAACTCGCAACTTGCCGGTCCCCAGCGCTGCCCAAGATCTTGGCACGCATGTAGAAGGGGTCGACTATCACGATGTCCGGGGTCTTGTCACGAATGATCCGCATCTCCATACTCAGCGAAAATAGCCGAACGAAGGTGTAGTGCAGCGGATGAAGGTTCAACATAGCGTGGATGTCATCAAACCGCAGGACGATCGTACCCCCGATGGAGTTATCCACAAAGCCCTTGCCCTCTGGCACCTTGGCCGCGAAAACCGGGTATGCCACATCCTTCTCTCCGAGACGCCGCTTCTCCAAAGAAAGAACACTGTCATGCAGACTCCGCATAGCACCGGTTGCAGCATCGAGCATATTTCTCGGTAGCATCGGCCTACCCGCCACATGCACCCTCCTCGAGATATCCTCAGGTGCAGGTGGCCCGTCCTGAGCATGGATCGTACTCGGTGCCGGCTGGCCCTCACCCTTGTTAGTCTTTCTTTTGCGTGCCTTCTTCTTCTCCTGTAATGGGACTGAGTTCTGCTCACAGACCGCCTTCTTGAGTGTGTTGGGGCTGATAATATTTCGCACCACGCCTATCTGAGGCTCAGTGAAGTCGGCAGCTGGAGGCGTCTCCTGAGAGCTGAACGCTAGACAACGCCTGTTGCAACTTGGCTTCTCCGTGGTACCAGCTAGATCGCGCACGTCTTTTGTTGGGTTGGGTTCTTGAGAAGGAGGCCCCATGAAGTCGCCATCGTACCCATGATCGGCAAAGTACTGATCGACGTTGGCAAATGTATCGTCATCGTCGTCATTCTGATCCTGTGCCATATGCATGTTTGGATCCAGTGGCATAGGGATGTCCGGCACTGTTGCGGTGGTCTTGCGATGGGGCCGACTTGGCGCCGGCACGACTGGCGGTGTTTTCTTTGGGGTGGTGTCCCCCGCCCCCAAACGAATCTGGCTCTTCGGCCAAAGCAGGGGCCAGCTCAGGCAGGTGCTGAGGGTCATCACGTCATCATCGTCGGCCCCGACGGGTCGAATCGGAGGTAACAACTCGTCGCAGCCTGGCAGCACCTGAACCAGTTGAACCCTAAACAAGTTGGGTGGCATCTGGGTACCGTGGAACAAGGGGTTGCCCGGTTGAACGATTTTGCCCTTGGCGACATCGACCAACTCATTGTTCATGAAGTGCAGGAGAGTGCACGGAACGTCGGCGGCGCCCTGCGAAAACATGTAGGGCGTCAGGGATGCCCAGTCAAAGGCAAGGAGATGAAGTCCTCGGCCGAGAGAGGCTTAATTAGTTATCGTGATGATGGCGTCGAGCTCGGCTAATGTCGAGGCACCGCCAATGGCGGGCGTGCAGTTGACGGAGGGGCCGCTTGCTGCAGAGGTGCCGGCCGGCATACACCCGGGTGCATTAAGCTCCCATGCCGGCATCGGAGACACCAATGCCGCCTCCGCTGGAGACACCAATGGCCCCGCCATCGCGTTCTGTGAGTTGCTGGCCGTGAAGCTAGGAATCAGGGGCGGCCCCTGTTGGCCGCCCGCAATCCACGCACTAATCCCCTGGATCAAGGTAGGTACAATGGCGGTGATCGTCCTTCCGAGTTGTTGTTCCACTTGCTCTTGGACAATCTCCGGAATCCGCGCCACTTGTGCCCTGAGTTCTTGAACCTCGCGCGCCTGGCTTTCCGAGCTGGTCTTTTTCTCCTTTCGCCCACCAGTGTTATAGTATGACGACCATTTTGTCGACAAGCCTTTGCCGGCCACACGACTAGCTGACGTCGGCTTACTGAGCTTATCCTTGTTCTTCATTACATTCAACGCCCTATTTAGAGTGGTGTCCCAAGGGTTGCGCTTAGTCGACCCCGCGCTACTGCTTTCAGTCGCGTGCGGAAGGAATGTGAACCATTTAGAAATTTGGCTTCATTAATTAGAATGCAACCATATGGAGCTAATTACACGGGGGTGTATTCCTTACCAGAACAAGCTCAAGCGCCCTGTCTTCGGATCCGTGGTAAGCTCCTTTGTTTTCGGGTCCTTCTTGTACCGGGCCCTGACAAAGTTCCTGGTCTGCTTGTCACCGTATTTATCGAAGAGGGGCGGTAGGCCTTGCTCGGCATGGTCCGACTCCTCCTTGTCCCATATAGGCTCCGCCACTCTGTAACCGCCGGGACCGAGTGTGTGTTCCCCTAAGTTCAGCTCCCGCATTTCTTTCCCCCACTTACTTGATTTGGAGTTTGCAGTGCTCGAGCAATTGATCTTGAAGTCGCTGTAGTCATCTTCGGTGATCGAAGGATTTTTCTCCTTGATCTTCTCATAACTCTCACCTTTCTCGATCATTCTCTTCACATTGCTTTTCCAAGTAGACAGGGCCGTGCTCATCTTCATGAGGGCAGCACTGTTCACTTTATTCCCTTTGAGGCTTGTGTTTTCAAATTCAGCGGGGAACTTGTATCGTTCGTGCAACTTCGTGAAGAGGAGGTTGCGCAAATTCCCTCGGTCAGGATGCCTGAGGTTCTCGGTGTTGATCGAGACGGTGCTCCGGAGAATGCACCCGAGCTGAAGCGAGTACCACTCGACTATTCATTCGGGCGCCGTTGGATTCCCGTTGGAGTCCACTTCAGTAACTTCCTCCTTGAGGGTGCGGAGCACGGTCGGGCGCCGGTCCTTCCGTTGCCTCTTCGGTTGGCTGCCATCTGTGCGTGCGCCGCCATCATCAGTTGTGGCATCCTCGGCGGCACCATCAGTGGTGGCATCAGTGGGGTCATCCTCGGCGGTACCATAAGTGGTCTCAGGATCGGTGGGGAAGGCGGCGTCCTCATACAAGTGAGGTTGTTCCTCCATCTCCTGGGACAGCTCCCAGAATGCCTTGACGCCCGAACCCCCGGCCTCATCGTTGTTGGCCATGTTTCTCTCTAAATAGGAACAAAGTTTTGTCAAAAAGTTGGTTATTGTCAAGGAATAAGATCTCTAAGATACCCCGGCCCATGCATTAGTCACAAGTACCCCATATGTCCTATTTTTAGCAAAGTCATGCTAAAATTCACGGAAAATTTCAGCATGACCTTTGCTGAAAATAGGACATATGGAGTACCCGAATTTGCTGGAACGGAAGTTAATCGACATTCCAGCAAACTCAAGGGCCTCTCGGGTGGACAAGGCAAGAAAGGCCTCCATCACAACATGGAAAATACATTGGCATGTGAAGAGGTGAAACAATATATGCATCTCCAAGCAGTATCATATGGTCAGCAGCAGTTTGTGATATTGCCTAGGTGTTTTGGGATAGAACCTGTTAGTGTGTTGTTGCTAAGGTCCAAGTC
>NC_041390.1:24954755-24955269 GCF_002162155.2 Triticum dicoccoides
CGGGGCGGCGTCGGGGCATCGAGGCGGCGGGGTAGCGGCGGGGCAGCGGCGTCGGGAGAGGAGAGGGGAAGGGGATCGAGGGCGAGGGCGAGGGAGAGAGAGGGGATAGGGATGAGGGGCCGGGGAGGGAATATGGATGGGGCCGGGCACAATACTAATGGCGCACCACCCCTCGGTGCGCCATAAGTACATCCATACTAATGGCGCACCTCACCCAGGTGCGCCATTAGTATTTTTTTTCTTATAGCAATGGCACAATACTAATGGCGCACCACCCCTCGGTGCACCATAAGTACATCCATACTAATGGCGCACCTCACCGTGGTGCGTCATTAGTATTTTTTTATAAGACAGTAATAATTTTTTAAACTTGTTTAAATCATAACAGTAATATTTTTTTATAAGACAGTAACAGTAATATTTTTTTATAAGACAGTAATAATTTTTTAAAAAATATCATCAAACAGTAATGCCGGTGGAGCGGGGGAGGGTGCGCGGGGTGCGGGGGATCGGC
>NC_041390.1:24955279-24958817 GCF_002162155.2 Triticum dicoccoides
AGACAGTAATAATTTTTAAAAAAATATCATCAAACAGTAATGCCGGTGGAGCGGGGGAGGGTGCGCGGGGTGCGGGGGATCGGCGGCGGCGGTTGAGTAGGGGAGGGTTGCGGGGGGTCGGCGGCGGCGGTTGAGTAGGGGAATCGAGGGTGCGGGGGGTCGGCGGCGGCGGCCGGTGGACCGGGGGGTGCTCGGCGGCGAGGGCGACCGGATCTGGCGAGGTGGGATAGCAATCGAGATGGAGGGGGATCGAGATCGAGTGTCCATGAAATTTTAAAATATTCATGATAGTTCAAAAAGTGCCCATGAAATACAATCGAGAAATGAAGGCTACGATTTAAATACAATCGATCTTAGCTAGCTATCTGTTCACAATCTTCTTGCCCTTCTTTTTCGCAAATGGAGTTCTTCTGTGGAACAGACGTCCTTTATGTAGGGTGGTCCTGCTTCTTCTTGTGGTGTATGCTGCTACTTCATCATCGTCGTCATGTTCGATCCTCGGGTCGCCGTACTTGTCGAAGTCTTGCTCATTGGCTACTCCATCCATTCCGATGATCTTCCTTTTGCCTCTCCTCACGACAACATGACTGGGCTTTGACGGGTCAGTAATGAAGAAGCATTGGTCCACTTGGGAAGCCAGTACCCATGGCTCATTTTTCGCGGTGACGTTTGCGCCCGCGGTCTTGGATTTGGCTTCAGGTATAACCATGGTTGTGAAATACCGGTCTTCTTTTAGGACGCTCTTGGCCCATCTGACACGGAACATCGGGACCTTCTCTCCAGCGTAGCTCAGCTCCCAGATCTCCTTGATCCTTCCGTAGTATCTGTCCTTGTCGTTACCGGTGTAGGATTCCATCGTTACCCTGGAGTTCTGATAACCATCGCTCTTCATGTCCTTGGCCTCGGTGTAGAATGTGTAGCCGTTGATATCGTACGCCTCATAGGTCATCAGGTTGTGCTCGACGCCCTGTGACAAGGCGAATATGAGTTGTTCTTCCGCGGAAGAATCCTCATGTAAAGGGTACGACAGAAGCTTCTGCTTGAACCACCACGTGAAACATGAGTTGTGCTCTTTGAGTATATCTCCATCCGTCCTCTGTTGGCCTCGGTCATTCTACGTCTTCTTAATAAAGGTTTTGTGTTGTACCACCCAAGGATCGACCACGTCTATGTGTTGTAGCGCGACTAGGTTTGCTCTTTCAAAGTCGGCGAGTCGACCCTCGAAGTCGACATGCATTTCGCGACGACCCTCACGGTGACCCCATCCAGCAAGCCTGCCGAGGTGCCTGTTGACGGGCATACCAACGGGGTTCTCGATGCCTAGATAATTCGTGTAGTAGGAGATGCACTCTTCGGTCAGAAAGCCCCTGGCTATGCTTCCCTCTGGACGTGACATGTTGCGAACGTATCCTTTGATGACACCATTCATCCTTTCGGACGGCATCATGCTGTGCAGGAACGTCGGCCCGAGTTGGATGATATCGTCCACGATATGGACCAGCAGATGCACCATAACGTCGAAGAATGCGGGCGGGAAGTACATCCCAAGCTCACATAGTATCACCACGATCTCTTCCTGTAGCCTTCTGAGTTGCCTCACGCCAACAGACTTCCGAGAGATGACGTCGAAAAAGTTGCATAGGCCAAATAGGGTTTCACGGACGTGCGCGTCCATGATCCCACGGATTGCAACTGGAAGTATCTGCGTCATCAGCACGTGACAGTCGTGAGACTTCATCCCGCTGAACTTCAGCTTCGCTGGCTCTAGGTATCTGCTTATCTTCCCCGCGTAACCGTAAGGAAATTTTACTCCTACGAGGCAGGTGAAAAACTGCTCGATTTCCTCCTGACTTAGAGTGAAGCACGCAGGAGGGTAGTCATTTCCGGTCTTCTTGGCCTTCTTGCCTTTGCGACGACTTTCCGTGTCCTGCTTCGCCTCATCATCATCATCATGATCATCATATATAGCATGAAGCTCCTGCCTGATGCCCATTGATTTCAAGTCTGCCCTTGCTTTCGGCCCATCTTTGGTCCTCTCTGGCATGTTGAGCAGGGTACCAAGCAGACTCTCGCACACGTTCTTCGTGATATGCATGACATCAAGGCTGTGAGGCACATGGTGGATCTTCCAGTACGGCAAGTCCCAGAAAACAGACCTCGTTTTCCATACCTTCAGCAGCGGCTCTGGCGCCTTTTGCTTCTTTCCCGGCTCTGGCGCCTTTTGCTTCTTTCTCGGCAGTGGGTAGTCTTTCCAATTTTTCAACAGCTCGTCTATTTCCTCGCCGCTCCTCGTACGCGGGCGTCCTCGGGGTTCGGTTTCACCATCGAACAGATCCTTGCGTTTTCTCCATGGGTCATCGTCGCGAAGCCACCTTTGATGTCCCATGAACACGGTTTTCGAAGACCCGGGATCTCTATCTAGCTGGCGATACGTTGTGTCATCCATGCATCTGACGCATCCAGAAAATCCGTGGACCACCTGCCCCGCGACATATCCGTAACCGAGATAGTCGTGCACCGTCGTGAGCAGCGCGGCTCTCATGGGGAAATATTCTTTCTCTGCGGCGTCCCACGTATTGGCTGGCGTTTTCCACAGCGTGTCAAGCTCCTCTTTCAGTAGCCCCAGATACAGATTGATGTTGTTCCCTGGTTGTTTCGGTCCTTCAATTAGCATACTCATGTGAATGTACTTCCTCTTCATGCACAACCAGGGGGGAAGGTTGTACATCCACACAAACACACGCCAGGTGCTATGTGTGCTTCTCTGGCTGCCAAACGGATTGACTCCATCGGTGCTCGCGCCCAGCACGATGTTCCTTGGATCGTTCCCAAATTCTGGGTCTTCGAAGTTCAACGCTTGCCACTGGCTCGCATCCTTAGGGTGACTCAGCATCTTGTCTTTTTTATCTATATCCGGATCATTTGCGTCATCTTCTCGCTTCTTCTCCTCCCTATCTGCGTGCCAACGCAGGAGCTTTGCTACCTTAGGGTCCGCGAAATACCGCTGCAGACGAGGAGTGATCGGAAAGTACCACACCACTTTTCGAGGAGCTTTCTTCCTCTTCTTGTATCGAGTGACGCCGCACACCGGACATATGGTAGACTCCGTGTGCTCGTCCTGATAAATGATGCAATTGTTCATGCACACATGGTATTTCACATGCGGTAAATCCAGAGGACACACGATTTTCTTCGCCTCCTCCAAACTGGTCGGGAACTTGTTCCCCTTGGGAAGACGTTCGTGCCAGAATGACATGTTCTCGTCGAAGCATGCATCGGTCATTTTGTGTTTTACTTTCATCTCCAGAGCCATGAGCGTTACTTTCAGGCGGGTATCCTCGGGCCTGCATCCTTCATACAATGGAGTAACCGCGTCTAACTCAAGTTGATCCATCTTGGCTTTCTCTCGGGCGGCAGCTCTTGCGTTATCCGTCTGCTTGAGAAGCAGCTCTTGAATATGAGGGTCCTGCACCCAGCCCATCGATGGTCCAGCATCGTCTGCTCCGCCGGCATCATCATCTTCATGATCATGCCCGTC
>NC_041390.1:24958827-24986508 GCF_002162155.2 Triticum dicoccoides
AGACAGTAATAATTTTTAAAAAAATATCATCAAACAGTAATGCCGGTGGAGCGGGGGAGGGTGCGCGGGGTGCGGGGGATCGGCGGCGGCGGTTGAGTAGGGGAGGGTTGCGGGGGGTCGGCGGCGGCGGTTGAGTAGGGGAATCGAGGGTGCGGGGGGTCGGCGGCGGCGGCCGGTGGACCGGGGGGTGCTCGGCGGCGAGGGCGACCGGATCTGGCGAGGTGGGATAGCAATCGAGATGGAGGGGGATCGAGATCGAGTGTCCATGAAATTTTAAAATATTCATGATAGTTCAAAAAGTGCCCATGAAATACAATCGAGAAATGAAGGCTACGATTTAAATACAATCGATCTTAGCTAGCTATCTGTTCACAATCTTCTTGCCCTTCTTTTTCGCAAATGGAGTTCTTCTGTGGAACAGACGTCCTTTATGTAGGGTGGTCCTGCTTCTTCTTGTGGTGTATGCTGCTATTTCATCATCGTCGTCATGTTCGATCCTCGGGTCGCCGTACTTGTCGAAGTCTTGCTCATTGGCTACTCCATCCATTCCGATGATCTTCCTTTTGCCTCTCCTCACGACAACATGACTGGGCTTTGACGGGTCGGTAATGAAGAAGCATTGGTCCACTTGGGAAGCCAGTACCCATGGCTCATTTTTCGCGGTGACGTTTGCGCCCGCGGTCTTGGATTTGGCTTCAGGTATAACCATGGTTGTGAAATACCGGTCTTCTTTTAGGATGCTCTTGGCCCATCTGACACGGAACATCGGGACCTTCTCTCCAGCGTAGCTCAGCTCCCAGATCTCCTTGATCCTTCCGTAGTATCTGTCCTTGTCGTTACCGGTGTAGGATTCCATCGTTACCCTGGAGTTCTGATAACCATCGCTCTTCATGTCCTTGGCCTCGGTGTAGAATGTGTAGCCGTTGATATCGTACGCCTCATAGGTCATCAGGTTGTGCTCGACGCCCTGTGACAAGGCGAATATGAGTTGTTCTTCCGCGGAAGAATCCTCATGTAAAGGGTACGACAGAAGCTTCTGCTTGAACCACCACGTGAAACATGAGTTGTGCTCTTTGAGTATATCTCCATCCGTCCTCTGTTGGCCTCGGTCATTCTACGTCTTCTTAATAAAGGTTTTGTGCTGTACCACCCAAGGATCGACCACGTCTATGTGTTGTAGCGCGACTAGGTTTGCTCTTTCAAAGTCGGCGAGTCGACCCTCGAAGTCGACATGCATTTCACGACGACCCTCACGGTGACCCCATCCAGCGAGCCTGCCGAGGTGCCTGTTGACGGGCATACCAACGGGGTTCTCGATGCCTAGATAATTCGTGTAGTAGGAGATGCACTCTTCGGTCAGAAAGCCCCTGGCTATGCTTCCCTCTGGACGTGACATGTTGCGAACGTATCCTTTGATGACACCATTCATCCTTTCGGACGGCATCATGCTGTGCAGGAACGTCGGCCCGAGTTGGATGATATCGTCCACGATATGGACCAGCAGATGCACCATAACGTCGAAGAATGCGGGCGGGAAGTACATCCCAAGCTCACATAGTATCACCACGATCTCTTCCTGTAGCCTTCTGAGTTGCCTCACGCCAACAGACTTCCGAGAGATGACGTCGAAAAAGTTGCATAGGCCAAATAGGGTTTCACGGACGTGCGCGTCCATGATCCCACGGATTGCAACTGGAAGTATCTGCGTCATCAGCACGTGACAGTCGTGAGACTTCATCCCGCTGAACTTCAGCTTCGCTGGCTCTAGGTATCTGCTTATCTTCCCCGCGTAACCGTAAGGAAATTTTACTCCTACGAGGCAGGTGAAAAACTGCTCGATTTCCTCCTGACTTAGAGTGAAGCACGCAGGAGGGTAGTCATTTCCGGTCTTCTTGGCCTTCTTGCCTTTGCGACGACTTTCCGTGTCCTGCTTCGCCTCATCATCATCATCATGATCATCATATATAGCATGAAGCTCCTGCCTGATGCCCATTGATTTCAAGTCTGCCCTTGCTTTCGGCCCATCTTTGGTCCTCTCTGGCATGTTGAGCAGGGTACCAAGCAGACTCTCGCACACGTTCTTCGTGATATGCATGACATCAAGGCTGTGAGGCACATGGTGGATCTTCCAGTACGGCAAGTCCCAGAAAACAGACCTCGTTTTCCATACCTTCAGCAGCGGCTCTGGCGCCTTTTGCTTCTTTCCCGGCTCTGGCGCCTTTTGCTTCTTTCTCGGCAGTGGGTAGTCTTTCCAATTTTTCAACAGCTCGTCTATTTCCTCGCCGCTCCTCGTACGCGGGCGTCCTCGGGGTTCGGTTTCACCATCGAACAGATCCTTGCGTTTTCTCCATGGGTCATCGTCGCGAAGCCACCTTTGATGTCCCATGAACACGGTTTTCGAAGACCCGGGATCTCTATCTAGCTGGCGATACGTTGTGTCATCCATGCATCTGACGCATCCAGAAAATCCGTGGACCACCTGCCCCGCGACATATCCGTAACCGAGATAGTCGTGCACCGTCGTGAGCAGCGCGGCTCTCATGGGGAAATATTCTTTCTCTGCGGCGTCCCACGTATTGGCTGGCGTTTTCCACAGCGTGTCAAGCTCCTCTTTCAGTAGCCCCAGATACAGATTGATGTTGTTCCCTGGTTGTTTCGGTCCTTCAATTAGCATACTCATGTGAATGTACTTCCTCTTCATGCACAACCAGGGGGGAAGGTTGTACATCCACACAAACACACGCCAGGTGCTATGTGTGCTTCTCTGGCTGCCAAACGGATTGACTCCATCGGTGCTCGCGCCCAGCACGATGTTCCTTGGATCGTTCCCAAATTCTGGGTCTTCGAAGTTCAACGCTTGCCACTGGCTCGCATCCTTAGGGTGACTCAGCATCTTGTCTTTTTTATCTATATCCGGATCATTTGCGTCATCTTCTCGCTTCTTCTCCTCCCTATCTGCGTGCCAACGCAGGAGCTTTGCTACCTTAGGGTCCGCGAAATACCGCTGCAGACGAGGAGTGATCGGAAAGTACCACACCACTTTTCGAGGAGCTTTCTTCCTCTTCTTGTATCGAGTGACGCCGCACACCGGACATATGGTAGACTCCGTGTGCTCGTCCTGATAAATGATGCAATTGTTCATGCACACATGGTATTTCACATGCGGTAAATCCAGAGGACACACGATTTTCTTCGCCTCCTCCAAACTGGTCGGGAACTTGTTCCCCTTGGGAAGACGTTCGTGCCAGAATGACATGTTCTCGTCGAAGCATGCATCGGTCATTTTGTGTTTTACTTTCATCTCCAGAGCCATGAGCGTTACTTTCAGGCGGGTATCCTCGGGCCTGCATCCTTCATACAATGGAGTAACCGCGTCTAACTCAAGTTGATCCATCTTGGCTTTCTCTCGGGCGGCAGCTCTTGCGTTATCCGTCTGCTTGAGAAGCAGCTCTTGAATATGAGGGTCCTGCACCCAGCCCATCGATGGTCCAGCATCGTCTGCTCCGCCGGCATCATCATCTTCATGATCATGCCCGTCATCTGCTCCGGCATCTTCCTCATCATCATGTCCTGCATCTTCTACATGATGACTATGTACAGCATCACCGTCGTGATCATCTCCTGGGGATTCTTCGTCTTCTCGCCCGCCCGAGCCGCGGTGGTTATCTTGCTGCCCTTCCTCATTTCTTGCCCGGCCCCCATGGACAACTTCGTAGTCATCTTCATCACCTTGCCACCGATAGCCATCCATGAAACCACGCAAGAGCAGGTGGTCCCGCACCTGCCCGGATTCCGGGTCCGCAATAAGGCTCTTCAGCTTGCATGTTCGACACGGACATCTTATCTCCGTCTCGTTCTTTTGAAGCATCTCGGCCTTCGCCGGACATCAAAAACCCATTCACGATGCCTTCGGTCATCATGCGGACCACGGTCGCCTGCGGGGTAGAGCAAAACGATATTTTAGAACCAAGAAAAAATTTGGCATGACTTTCCCTAAAAATAGGACCAAAAAGAATGCTTAATGCCAAAATTCTCGCCAAAACGGAAATGAATCAACATTCTGGCAAAATATTGCCAACTATCGCATTTCAAATACCGGTACACCTCCAAACACAAACACATATGCAACACCACAAACATATGCAACACCACGAACATACATAGATCTAGCTAGGCCATAAAAAGTGAATGTGCACATTGTTGTAGGGAGAACAACATAAATATAGCTTCCCCCCTTACTTACCTATCAAAACAAGGTAATTTAACCACTTAAATTGAATGAATCTATGGTGGAAATGAGGTGAAAAAGAGGAGGCACCCGAGACAAGGAGGAGGTGGAGAGAATGAAGTGGGGAGAAAGTGAGTGTGGGTAAGAGAGGTTGTCCAAAATATCTTGTTGCTGCCCACTTACTAATGGCGCACCAGCTCTAAATGCGCCATTAGTAATCCAGGTTACTAATGGCGCACCTTCTGGTGGTGCGCCATTAGTAGTTTTGCAAAAAAACATATTAATGGCGCACGGTGGAACAGTGCGCCATTAGTAGTTTTGCAAAAAAGGGAATAAAAAATATAATAAAAAAACAACATTAGTGGCGCACTTTCCGACAGGTGCGCCATTACTGGTTACAACTAGTAATGGCGCACTGTGTCTGGATGCGCCATTAGTATGTTTGGACAGGCGCACTAGTTCAAAAAAAATTTGATACTAGTGGCGCACCCTGGGCCAGGTGCGCCATTAGTAGTTTCTACTCTAATGGCGTATCAGAAGGTGGTGCGCCATTAGTATATACTAATGGCGCACCACTTGTATGGTGCGCCATTAGTGTCAATCCCATCTATAGCCCTTTTTCTAGTAGTGACACTAGGGGCATGGGGGAAGAAGCCGACGACTCGCCATCTCTCAAATTTGATAAACGGTCGCAGAGAAGGTAATATTTTAAATTCAAAAAGCATTGCTTAGCGCATATGAACAAGTTTTCAGCGCACAGGACAAAACGAGCGAGTTTACTCAAAAATTACATCCCTGGAACATTCATCCGCCACAAGGCGGGCACCCTTCAGAACGCCCTCATAATACATCTCGGGCTTGCGATGCTCTTTCCCCGGTGGTGGCCCGTCCTTCACAAGCTTCTCCGCATCCAACTTGCCCCAGTTCACCTTAGCGCGGGCAAGGGCCCTACGGGCACCTTCGATGCAGACAGAGCGCTTGATGACTTTGAGCCTTGGACAGGCCTCCACTAGCCGCCGCACCAGCCCGAAGTAGCTCCCAGGCAGAGCCTCTCCAGGCCACAGCCGAACTATGAGGCCCTTCATGGCCTGTTCGGCCACCTTGTGGAGCTCGACCAGTTGCTTCAGCTGGTCGCTCAGGGGCATAGGGTGTCCGGCCTCAGCATACTGAGACCAGAACACCTTCTCCATTGAGCTGCCCTCCTCGGCTCGGTAGAATGCGGTGGCATCGGACACGCTACGGGGCAAATCTGTGAATGCTCCTGGAGAGCTCCGGATTCGGGTAAGTAACAAGTAACTCACTTTTACATGTTTGCTTTGCATAAAGAATGACATACCCGCCGCTTTCTTTTTCATCGCATCCAACTCTTGGAGGGCCTTCTGGGATTCGGCCTTGGCAGACTTGGCATTTTTAATTGCCGCCGCGAGCTCGGACGCTCACGTCTTTGAGTCAAGCCCCAAACTCTCATGTTTTTTCATGAGAGCATGGAGCTCTTGCCGTACCTCGCCAACCTGGGCCTCATACTTCTCCCGCTCGGTGCGCTCCGTGGCGGCCCTCTTCTCGGCCTCGGACAACGCTTGCTTAAGGGTCGCCACCTCAGACGTGGCCCCTACAATAGCAACGTTAATCCTGTCATTTTTTGCAATTGCACTTTTTATATATTTCAATAAGGTATCTCTTACCTTCCTTCTCCTCGAGCTGCCGCTTGGCAAGGCTGAGCTCTTGCTCGGACCGCTCGAGGTCCTGCTTTAGCGTACCCACCTCCGCAGTCAGTGCGGCAGACGCTAGCAGCGAAGCCTGCATACGCATATTGACTCATTTTTTGTTAGACTCCTGCGAATATCATTAGATCCTCTATTCGGCTTTTCTTTCCGAACGCCAAACTGAGCATCGGGGGCTACTGTCTATGCGATAATATTTTTACATATTCTTTACTTACCTCAAAGCCTGTTAAAAGGCTGACACAGGCTTCAGTCAGTCCGCTCTTGGCGGAATGAACCTTCTGGATCACCGCACTCATAACAGTGCGGTGCTCCTCGTCGATGGAGGCGCCGTTAAGCACCTCCAGCAAATTGTCCGGTACCTCCGGTTGGACGGAGGCCGCCGGCTCGGTAGGCTTGCTCCTCTTGGAAGGAGTCCACCTACCGGAGTTCAGAACCGTTGAAGGTTCCGGCATGGAGTCCGGCTCAAAGCCAGACTCGGAGCCCTTGGGGGATCTATCCCCTTTACTCCTGGAATCCAGGAGGTCGCCTTGCGGTGCCTCCGGGATCACCTCCTCCTGACTTGGACCTGTTGGGACAACACTTCGGCGTCGTCCGTAGGGCGGAGGGAGGTAGCCGGCGGAAGTGAATTCACATCCGACGAATCCAGGGAGCCGCTCGACGACTCGTCGATCCCGGCCTTGGGCGGACTGCATAATCATATTCGACATAAGGAAAAGCTGTGCAATAAAGGAATACTATGAATTACTCTGGTATCCAGATACTTACGATTTCGCCGGGCGCTTGGCCCTGTGCGGCCACTCCTCTTCGCCGTCGTCGGTGTCGGTGGAATAGTCCGGAGGAAGGGTCTTCCCCTTCTTGGACCCTTCGGCCTCCCCGGTCGGGGCGGCCTTCCTTTTCTTTCCTCTCCCCGTTGGAGGGGGGAGGTTTCTTCTTCCTCTTCCTCGTCTTCACGGGAGGAGCGCGTCTCGGATTCGTCGGATGATGAATCTGACACCTCCAGGCGTCGGGCACTCTTTCGAGTCCCTGTGGCCTTCTTCTTGGCCTTCTTCTCCGGCACCAAATAGGGTGCCGGAACCAGCAGCTTCGCCAAGCGAGCATCAGCTAGGTCTTCGGGCAAAGGAGCCGGACAGCTGATCTGTCCAGACTTCACCTGCCAAGCTTGTCAAAGGTAAGGGAGCTTAGATCCCGCATAGAGTCAAACTATGAAAAACTAATACCCTGTAAAAGGTAAAAATAGCTTACCGCACTAGCATGACGCTGCGTGCTGAATCAGCGATCCTCAAAAGCGGATGCGGGAGCCTCGGCGCCCTTGAATAGCGCCTTCCAGGCATCTTCGTATGTCGTGTCGAAGAGCCTGCTCAGAGTTCGGTGCTGCGCCGGGTCGAACTCCCACAGGTTGAAAGCCCGTTGTTGACACGGGAGGATCCGGCGGATGAGCATAACCTGGACTACGTTGACAAGCTTGAGCTGCTTGTTCACCAGGGCTTGGATGCATGTTTGCAGTCCAGTCACCTCTCCTTTGTTTCCCCACGACAGGCCCGTCTCTTTCTAGGAGGTGAGCCGCGTAGGGGGTCCGGACCGGAACTCAGGGGCTGCGACCCACTCAGGGTCGTGGGGCTCGGTGATGTAAAACCACCCCGATTGCCACCCCTTCAGGGTCTCGACAAAGGAGCCCTCGAGCCATAGGACGTTGGGCATCTTGCCCGCCATGGCACCTCCGCACTCCGCCTGGTTGCCGCGCACCACCTTTGGCTTGACATTGAAAGTCCTGAGCCATAGGCCGAAATGGGGGCGGATGCAGAGGAAAGCCTTGCACACGACGATAAACGCCGAGATGTTGAGGATGAAGTTCGGGGCCAGATCATGGAAATCCAGGCCATAGTAGAACATGAGCACCTGGACGAATGGGTGGAGAGGAAAGCCCAGTCCACGGAGGAAGTGGGGAAGGAATACTACCCTATCATGGGGCCTTGGGGTGGGGAGGATCTGCCCCTCTTCGGGAAGCCGGTGCGCGGTGTCGTTAGACAAGTATCCGGCCTTCCTCAGTTTTTTGATGTGTCCCTCCGTGACGGAGGAGACCATACACATGCCTCCCGCTCCAGATATGGCTGGAGAAGGTTGAGGTGGGAAGTGCGGACTTGGGCGCTGGAGCTCAAGTGCGCAGAAGATGGATAGGCAAAGGAGGAAGAAGGCATAGGTGAAAAGGTGGATCCTTATCCCCTTATATGGGCGGATACGGCTATGCGTCCCCACCAGCCTGATAAAACTCGCTTATCTCCGAAGCGCCGTAATCAATGGCGCGGTTGGGTTACCCACGTCCGTATTGATGAGAATCCCGCGAAATGAGGGGACATGATCTCTGCTTTGACAAGACGTGCCAAGGAAACCGCCTCGCGAAATGCGCTGAGGTGGAGGAGTAAAAATGATTCGAATAAAGGCTTGGCCGTAGTGTGATGTCACGCTACGGAATACGTTAGCGGATTAGATTTGTGTAAATATTATTCTCTCTACGGCAATATGTGGAAACTTATTTTGCAGAGCCGGACACTATCCTTTGTGTTCAAAATCTTCTATGAAGTACTTGGAGGAGGAACCCGCCTTGCAATGCCGAAGACAATCTACGCGCCGGACTCGTCGTCATTGAAGCCTGGTTCAGGGGCTACTGAGGGAGTCCTGGATTAGGGGGTGTCCGGATAGCCGGACTATATCTTCGAGCGGACTCCTGCACTATGAAGATACAAGATTGAAGACTTCGTCCCGTGTACGGAAGGGACTTTCCTTGGCGTGGAAGGCAAGCTTGGCGATGCGGATATGTAGATCGCCTACCATTGTAACCGACTCTGTGTAACCCTAACCCTCTCCGTTGTCTATATAAACCGGAGGGTTTTAGTCTGTAGGACAGAAGAAGAAGAACAATCATACCATAGGCTAACTTCTAGGGTTTAGCCTCCTTGATCTCGTGGTAGATCCACTCTTGTACTACCCATATCATCAATATTAATGAAGCAGGAGTAGGGTTTTACCTCCATCAAGAGGGCCCGAACCTGGGTAAAAACATCGTGTCCCTTGTCTCCTGCTACCATCCGCCTAGACGCACAGTTCGGGACCCCCTACCCGAGATCCGCCGGTTTTGACACCGACAGTGGTCGATAGAACTTGAGGGAATATTTGTTCTACCTTTAGCTCCTCGTTGGGTTCGACACTCTTACTTATCGAAAGAGGCTACAATTGATCCCCTATACTTGTGGGTTATCAAGACCTTTTTCTGGCGCCGTTGCCGGGGAGCCATTGCGTGGGGTGAATATTCTCGTGTGTGCTTGTTTGCTTTATCACTAAGTAATTTTTATTTGCTGTTCTTAGTTGTCCTCTATCTTTAGTTATGGATATGGAACACAAAATACCAAAAACAATTAGGTGTATTTGCTACTCATGGAGACGGGGAACCTCCAAAAACTCTCGATGCTGGTTATGTGAAAGATATTATGTACTACTTTGATAATCCTGAGAAAACCCCATTCAACTATGTAATGGGAGTAACGTTGGATCAACGTGAATACTTTAGGGATTATCGCTTGACTCAAAAAGGGAAACTATTATGGGATCAAATTCATATATTGAAGTGGTATGCTAGACAACTATGCTTAAATTATGATTATACTTGTTGCTCTAGGATGAAGGCTCCACACCTTCCCTTTTCATGCAAATTTAATGATAATAAAACCTTAGCTTCTTATGCTAATGGTATATATGATTACTATGATGTGAAACAAATAGAAGAATTTGTTGCTTTTATGGGTGCTTATGAAATTGAATCTATGTTTAAAGAGTTTGAAGATTTTGATGATGCTGCTTATAGACCTGAAAATTTAGCTATCCTCAAATATTGCTATGAGAATTATGAATACAATTCTGGAATTAATGCTCTTATTAAGAAAGTCTCCGTTGTCCAAGAAGAGACCAATATTTTGCAGGAGTCTATGGAAGAAGAAATTGATGAAACTGTGAGCTCATTGAATGAGAAAGATGAGGAGCAGAGCAAAGAACAAAAGGAGGAAGAGCGGATTAGCTACCCATGCCCACCTTCTAATGAGAGTAACTCTTCAACTCATACATTGTTTAATTCCCCTTCGTGCTTACCGAAGGATGATTTCTATGATGACTGTTATGATCCCTTTGTTTCTTTTGAAATGTCCCTTTTTGATGATGCTTGCTATGCTTGTGGCCAAGATGCCAATATGAATTATGCTTATGGAGATGAACTTGCTATAGTTCCTTATGATAAACATGAAATTGTTGCTATTGCTCCCACGCATGATAGTCCTATTATCTTTTTGAATTCTCCCAACTATACTATATCGGAGAAGTTTGTGCTTACTAAGGATTATATTGATGGGTTGCGTTTTACTAACACACATGATGATTTTGATAGATATAATATGCTTGTGCTTGCTGCTCCTACTTTCAAATATTATGAGAGAGGAACTATATCTACACCTCTGTATGTTTCCAACATGATAAAATTGCAAGAAACTGCTTATACTATGCATTGGCCTCTACTATGTTTGCATGAATTGTTCTTTTATGACATGCCGATGCATAGGAAGAGAGTTAGACTTCGTCATTACATGATATATGTTGCTTTGTGCTCACTACTAAATTACAAATCATTGCTAATTAAAATTGGCTTTGATATAACTTGGGATCCGGGTGGATTCACTACTTGAGCACTATATGCCTAGCTTAATGGCTTTAAAGAAAGCGCTGCCAGGGAGACAACCCGGAAGTTTTAGAGATTCATTTATTTCTGTTGAGTGCTTTCATAGTTGAAAAACAACAAAAATAAAGAGGGGAACCCAAAACTTTTCAAAAAGGAAAGTGAAAGTGAGAAAGACAAGCATTGTTGAAGTGGGAGAGCTCCTTGAACTTTGTTCATGCCCACGGAAACTTTTTGAATCTTTATTACAGAAACTTTTCAACAAAAATAATTATACCCTTGTACAATTCCATTGTATTATAAAAATAATGTGCCAAGGTTTGCCTTTAGGATGTTTACAATGCTTGTTGGTTTGTACGGTGCAGGACAGAAACTTTGGCTGTAGTGCGCGAATTTTAATGTTTTACTGGAACGTCAAATGGTTCTGATTCTTTTTGCAATGACTTTACGTACAAATGTTTTATTTTTTCAAAATTTGGCAGAAATTTTCAAGTATCAGAAGTATGGTGAATGTTCAGATTGTTACAGACTGTTCTGTTTTAGACAGATTCTGTTTTTGATGCATAGTTTGCTAGTTTTGATGAAACTATCGATTTATGTCAGTGGATTAAGCCATGAAAGAGTTATATTACAGTAGACACAATGAAAAAAAATGAATTGGTTTGCAACAGTACTTAGAGTAGTAATTTGCTTTATTATACTAACGGATCTTACCGAGTTTTCTATTGAAGTTTTGTGTGGATGAAGTGTTCGATGATTGAGAAGGTTTCGATGTGAGAAGAAGGAGGAGAGGCAAGGGCTCAAGCTTGGGGTTGCCCGAGGAACCCCAAGTAAATATTCAAGGAGACTCAAGCGTCTAAGCTTGGGGATGCCCCGGAAGGCATCCCCTCTTTCTTCAACAAATATCGGTATGTTTTCGGACTCATTTCATTCATGTGATATGTGCAAATCTTGGAGCGTCTTTTGCATTTACTTTTCACTTTTCTTTTATGGACATTGCTTGTATGAGATGGTCCTTGTTTGATTTATAGAATGCTCATTGCACTTCACTTACATCTTTTGAGTATGGCTTTATAGAATGCTTCATGTGCTTCACTTATATCATTTGAAGTTTGGATTGCCTGTTTCTCTTCACTTAGACAACCGCCATTTGTAGAATGCTCTTTTGCTTCACTTATATTTGTTAGAGCGTGGGCATACCTTTTGTAGAAAGAATTAAAACTCTCTTTCTTCACTTATATCTATTTAGAGAGATGACAGGAACTGGTCATTCTTATGGTTAATCATAAAATCCTACATGAACTTGTAGATCGCTGAATATGATATGTTTGATTCCTTGCAATAGTTTTGCGATATAAAGATGGTGATATTAGAGTCATGCTAGTGGGTAGTTGTGCATTAGTAGAAATACTTGTGTTGAGGTTTGTGATTCCCATAGCATGCACGTATGGTGAACCGTTATGTGATGAAGTCGGAGCATGATTTATTTATTGATTGTCTTCCTTATGTGTGGCGGTCGGGGACGAGCGATGGTCTTTTCCTACCAATCTATCCCCCTAGGAGCATGTGTGTAGTACTTTGTTTTGATGACTAATAGATTTTCGCAATAAGTATGTGAGTTCTTTATGACTAATGTTGAGTCCATGGATTATACGCACTCTCACCTTTGCATCATTGCTAGCCTCTTCGGTACCGTGCATTGCCCTTTCTCACCTCGAGAGTTGGTGCAAACTTCGCCGGTGCATCCAAACCCCGTGATATGATACGCTCTGCATATAAGCCTTATTATATCTTCCTCAAAACAGCCACCATACCTACCTATCATGGCATTTCCATAGCCATTCCGAGATATATTGCCATGCAACTTCCATCATCATCATCATATACATGACTCGAGCATTCATTGTCATATTGCTTTGCATGATCGTAAGATAGCTAGCATGGTGTTTTCATGGCTTGTCCGTTTTTTGATGTCATTGCTACGCTAGATCATTGCACATCCTGGTACATTGCCAGAGGCATTCATATAGAGTCATATCTTTGTTCTAGACATTGAGTTGTAATATTGAGTTGTAAGTAGATAAAAGTGTGATGATCATCATTATTAGAACATTGTCCCATGTGAGGTTATCAAAATAAAAGAGGCCAAATAAGCCCAAATAAAAAAAGAGGCCAAAGAAGCCCACCAAAAAAAAGAAAAAAAGAAGAAAATGAGAGAAAAAGAGAGAAGGGGCAATGTTACTATCCTTTTACCACACTTGTGCTTCAGAGTAGCACCATGTTCTTCATAGAGAGAGTATCCTATTCTTTCACTTTCATATACTAGTGGGAATTTTCATTATAAAACTTGGCTTGTATATTCCGATGATGGGCTTCCTCAATAGCCCGAGGTCTTCATGAGCAAGCAAGTTGGATGCACACCCACTTAGTTTCCAGTTTGAGCATTCATACACTTATAGCTTTTAGTGCATCCGTTGCATGGCAATCCCTACTCACTCACATTGATATATATTAACGGGCATCTCCATAGCCCGTTGATATGCCTAGTTGATGTGAGACTTTCTCCTTTTTTGTCTTCTCCACATAACCCCCACCATCATATTCTATTCCACCTATAGTGCTATGTCCATGGCTCACGCTCATGTATTGCGTGAAAGTTGAAAAGGTTTGAGAACGTCAAAAGTATCAAACAATTGCTTCGCTTGTCATCGGGGTTGTGCATGATTTGAATATTTTGTGTGGTGAAGATGGAGCATAGCTAGACTAATGATTTTGTAGGGATAACTTTCTTTGGCCATGTTATTTTGAAAAGACATGATTGCTTTATTAGTAGGCTTGAAGTATTATTGTTTTTATGTCAAATGATAGACTATTGCTTTGAATCACTCATGTCTTAATATTCTTGCCATGATTAGACATATGATCAAGATTATGATAGGTAGCATTCCACATCAAAAATTATCTTTTTTATCATTTACCTACTCGAGGACGAGCAGGAATTAAGCTTGGGGATGCTGATACGTCTCCGTCGTATCTATAATTTTTTATTGTTCCATGTCAATATTCTACAACTTTCATATACTTTTTGGCAACTTTTTATACTATTTTTGGGACTAACATATTGATCCAGTGCCCAGTGCTAGTTCCTGTCTATTGCATGTTTTTGGTTTCGCAGAATATCCACATCAAACAGAGTCCTAACGGGATAAAAACGGACGGAGTTTTTTTTGGAAAATTTGGAAGAAAGATCAACGCGAAACGGTGTCCGAGGTGGGCACGAGGTAGGAGGGTGCGCCCTACCCCCCAGGGCCCGCCCCTGACCCTCGTGGGCCACCCGTAAGGTGGTTGATGCCCTCCTTCGGCCGCAAGAAAGCTAATTTTTGGTAAAAAATCACGGCGAAGGTTTCAGTCCAATCGGAGTTACGAAACGGTGAAAGGGCACCAGAACAGAACATAGAAACAGAGAGAGAGATAGAGAGACAGATCCAATCTCAGAGGGGCTCTCGCCCCTCCCACACCACGGAGGCCAAGGACTAGAGGGGAAACCCTTCTCCCATCTAGGGAGGAGGTCATGGAAGAAGAAGACGAAGGGGCCCCCTCTCCCCTTCTCTTCCGGTAGCGCCGGAACGCTACCGTGGCCATCATCATCACCGCAAACTTCACCAACAACTTCACCGCCATCATCACCAAATCTTCCCCCCTCTATGCAGCGGTGTAACCTCTCTCTTACCCGCTGTAATCTCTACATAAACATGGTGCTCAACGCTATATATTATTTCCCAATGATGTATGGCTATCCTATGATGTTTGAGTAGATCTGTTTTGTCCTATGGGCTATTTGATGATCAAGATTGGTTTGAGTTGCATGTTTTATTATTGGTGATGTCCTATGGTGCTCTCCGTGTCGCGCAAGCGTGAGGGATTCCCACTGTAGGGTTTGCAATATGTTCATGATTTGCTTATGGTGAATGGCGTGAGTGACAGAAGCACAAACCCGAGTAAGTAGGTTGTTTGCGTATGGGATAAAGAGGACTTGATGCTTTAATGCTATGGTTGGGTTTTACCTTAATGATCTTTAGTAGTTGCGGATGATTGCTGGAGTTCCAATCATAAGTGCACATGATCCAAGTCGAGAAAGTATGTTAGTTTATGCCTCTCCCTCAAATAAAATTGCAATAATGATTACCAGTGTAGTTATCGATTGCCTAGGGACAAATAACTTTCTCGTGACAAAAAGCTCTCTACTAAAACTAATTTAGTTGTGTCTTCATCTAAACAGCCCCTAGTTTTTATTTACGCGCTCTTTATTACCTTGCAAACCTATCCAACAACACCTACAAAGTACTTCTAGTTTTATTCTTGTTCTAGGTAAAGTGAACGTCAAGCGTGCATAGAGTTGTATGGGTGGTCGATAGAAATTGAGGGAGTATTTATTCTACCTTTAGATCCTCGTTGGGATCGACACTCTTACTTATCAAAAGAGGCTACAATTGATCCCCTATACTTGTGGGTTATCAGGATGCACAAAATCTTAATGCGAAAGAACGTCACTTTATATTGCCACTGATATGAACCTTTATTATGCAGTCCGTCGCTTTTATTTCTTTGACATCACAAGATCGTATAAAGCTTATTTCCTCCACACCAATCAATCATACATATTTAGAGAGAAATTTGTATTGCTTGCACCGATGACAACTTACTTGAAGGATCTTACTCAATCCATAGGTAGGTATGGTGGACTCTCATGGCAAAACTAGTTTAAGGGTTTTTGGAAGCACAAGTAGTATCTCTACTTGGTGCTGAGAATTTGTCTAGCATGAGGGGGAAAGGCAAGCTCAACATGTTGGATGATCCATGACAATATACTTTATCTTAGATATAAGAAAACATAACCCATTACGTTGTCTTCCTTGTCCAACGTCAACTCTTTAGCATGTCATATTCTAATGAGTGTTCCCTATCATAAAAGATGTCCATGATAATATATTTATATGTGTAACCTCTCTTTCCTTATTACTTCCTATTAATTGCAACGATGACTAAAGCTATGTTTGTCAACTCCCAACAATTTTTTAATCATCATACTCTTTCTATGTGAAGTCATTACTCTCAATAAGATAAATATGATCTCTTTGTTTCCTTTTATTCTTTTCTCTTTCTTTTATTCACTCAAGATGATGGCAAAATAATCAAGCTCTTGACTCAACACTAATCTTTATTATATAGCTCACGGACTCGATTACATAGAGAGATCATAAAGCAAAAACTCAAAACTAGATCATGCCATAAACTCTATTATACTAGAGCAAGGTACTACTAATAGGATCGAACTAAGAAAAACGGTAAAGATAGGAGTGTGATGGTGATACGATACCGGGGCACCTCCCCCAAGCTTGGTAGTTGCCAAGGGGAGTGCCCATACCCATGTGATTATGTCTCCTTCTTTGTTGATGGTGAAGAAGGTGGAGGTGTTGTTGATGATGCGGGCTTATTGTCCATCTTCCAAGGCATAGGCTCACCATCATAGAAGGATGATCGAGTCTCCGGGATCCTCAAATCTGCAGCCAAACTCATCATTTTGAATCTATATTCATACTCACAGTTTTGGTTTTGCAGATCATAGATTTGGGATTGAAGGTGCTCGATCTTCTCATGAAGCTTGAAGATGGCCTCCCCATTGTTGTCAGCATCCAGCTTGTGGTTGCTGGTGACCTCCGCAATCATCATGTGGTTGCTGGTGACCTCCGCAACCCATCACGCATCTTAATGGTTTGAGGGTGTCACAACACCTCCGCAAGGTAAGGGTTGATAACCTTCTCGAAGAACTTGTCCTTGGGGCACTTGAAGAAGCCATGATAATCCAGATCTGGCAAAAAAACAGCTCGAAACAGGAACAGAGGATAATCGCGTGATACGGGAGTCAAAACCTTCGAGAGGTTATATAATGAATTTTTACCGACCAAAACACGTACTGTGCAAGAAAATGGAGTCCGGAGAGCACACGAGGTGCCCACGAGGTAGGGGGGCACGCCCAGGGGGGTAGGGCGCGCCCTCCACCCTCGTGGAGCCCTCGTGTCCTTCCCGGACTGCTACTTATTTTTCTATTTTTCTAAATATTCCAAAATGGAGAAATATTGCCTTAAAAACTGTTTTGGAGTCGGTTTACTTACCGTACCACTTACCTATTCCTTTTCGAAGTCTGAAACATTCCGAAAAGTCTCCCTTATGTATTCCTCCGGGGTTACGGTTTCGATAACATTAGTTTCAACATTTATAGGATTACCTGAGATATAATGTTTGATTCTTTGACCGTTTACCACCTTCGGATTTGTGCCTTCGAAGTTGTTGATTTTTATGGCACCGAAATGATAGACCTCCTCGATAACGTAGGGGCCTTCCCATTTAGAGATAAGTTTTCCTGCAAAAAAACTTAAACGAGAGTTGTATAGCAATACATAATCACCTACATTAAACTCACGCTTTTGTATCCTTTTGTCATGCCATCTTTTAACCTTTTCTTTAAACAACTTGGCATTTTCATAAGCTTGGGTTCTCCATTCATCGAGTGAGCTAATATCAAATAACCTCTTCTCACCGGCAAGATTGAAATCATAGTTGAGCTCTTTAATAGCCCAACATGCCTTATGTTCTAGTTCGAGAGGTAAGTGACATGCTTTTCCATAAACCATTTCATACGGAGACATACCCACAGGATTTTTATATGCAGTTCTATAGGCCCATAATGCATCATCAAGTTTCTTGGACCAATTCTTTCTAGACCTATTGACAGTATTTTGCAAAATTAATTTGAGCTCTCTATTACTCAATTCTACTTGGCCGCTAGACTATGGGTGATAAGGAGATGCAATTCTATGATTAGCATCATATTTAGCAAGCATTTTACGGAAAGCACCATGAATAAAATGTGAACCACCATCAGTCATTAAATATCTAGGGACTCCAAACCTCAGAAAAATAATTTCTTTCAGCATCTTAATAGAAGTGTTATGATCAGCACTACTAGTTGGAATAGCTTCTACCCACTTAGTAACGTAATCAACAACAACTAAAATATGTGTATAACCATTAGAGGCAGGAAAAGGTCCCATATAATCAAAGCCCCAAACATCAAATGGTTCAATAACAAGTGAATAATTCATAGGCATTTCTTGATGTCTACTAATATTACCAATTCTTTGGCATTCATCACATGACAAGACAAACTTATGGGCATCCTTGAAGAGAGTAGGACAATAAAAACCGGATTGCAATACCTTATGTGCAGTTCTATCCCCGCATGGTGCCCTCCATAAACTTTGGAGTGACACTTGCGTAGGATCTGTTCCTGTTCATGCTCAGGTACACAACGTCTAATATCACCATCTACCCCTTCTTTATAAATGTGGGTCGACCCAAAAGTAATGTCTCAAATCATAGAAAAACTTTTTCTTTTGCTGGTATGTGAATCTAGGTGGTATAAATTTAGCAACAATGTAATTAGCATAATCAGCATACCATGGAGTACTACGAGAAGCATTTATAACATTTAATTGCTCATCAGGGAAGCTATCATCAATAGGTAATGGATCATCAAGAACATTTTCTAACTTAGACAAGTTGTCTGCAACGGGGTTCTCAGCTCCCTTTCTATCAAGAATATGCAAATCAAATTCTTGTAGCAAGAGAACCCATCTAATAAGTCTAGGTTTAGCATCTTTCTTTTCCATAAGATATTTAATAGCAGCATGATCAGTGTGAATAGTTACTTTAGAATCAACAATATAAGGTCTGAACTTATCACAAGCAAATACAACTGCTAGAATTCTTTTTCAGTAGTAGCATAATTTCTTTGAGCATTGCCTAGAGTTTTACTAGCATATTGAATAACATTTAATTTCTTATCAACTCTTTGCCCTAGGACAGCACCTACAGCATAATCACTAGCATCACACATAATTTCAAAGGGTAAATTCCAATCAGGTGGCTGAACAATAGGTGCAGAGGTCAATGCTTTCTTAAGTATTTCAAATGCTTCTACACAATCATCATCAAAGACAAATGGTATATCTTTTTGTAATAAATTGGTCAGAGGCTAAGAAATTTTTGAGAAGTCCTTAATGAACCTCCTATAAAAACCGGCGTGACCAAGGAAACTTCTTATACCTTTGATGTCCTTGGGACATGGCATCTTTTCAATAGCATCAACCTTGGCTTTATCAACTTCAATACCTCTTTCAGAAACTTTATGCCCCAAGACAATACCTTCATTAACCATAAAGTGACACTTTTTCCAATTCAAGTCAAGATTAGTTTCTTCACATCTCTGCAAAACTCGATCAAGGTTGCTCAAGCAATCATCAAAAGAAGATCCATAGACGGAAAAGTCGTCCATGAAAACCTCACAAATCTTTTCACAAAAGTCGGAGAATATAGCCGTCATGCATCTTTGAAAGGTAGCAGGTGCATTACATAAACCAAAAGGCATACGTCTATAAGCAAAAGTACCAAAAGGGCAGGTAAAAGTAGTCTTTGATTGATCATTAGCTGACACAGGTATTTGAGAGAAACCAGAATAACCATCTAGCAAGCAATAGTGTGTATGTTTGCATAATCTTTCTAGCATTTGATCGATAAAAGGTAAGGGGTAATGATCTTTCTTAGTAGCTTTATTCAATTTGCGGAATTTAATTACCATCCTATAACCTGTAATAATTCTTTGCGGAATCAATTCATGTTTATCATTAGGAACAACAGTAATACCTTCCTTCTTAGGGACACAATGGACAGGACTTACCCACTGACTATCAGCAACGGGATAAATTATACATGCCTCAGGGAGCTTTAGTATTTCTTTTCTTACCACTTCCTTCATCTTAGGATTCAGCCTTCGTTGATGATCACGAACTGGTTTGGCATCTTCTTCCAAATTTATTTTATGTTGACATAGAGTGGGACTAATGCCCTTAAGATCATCAAGAGTATATCCAATAGCAGCATGGTGTTTCTTCAGAGTTTTCAATAATCTTTCTTCTTCATACTCCGAAAGGTTAGCACTAATAATAACAGGATATATCTTCTTTTCATCAAGATAAGCATATTTAAGAGTATCAGGCAACGGTTTAAGCTCAAACACGGGATCACCCTTGGGTGGAGGAGGATCCCCTAGGATTTCAACATGCAAATTGTGTTTCAGAATAGGTTCCTGTTTAAAGAATACTTCATCTATTTCCCCTCTTTCATTCATAAACATATCATTTTCATGGTCTAGCAAATATTGTTCTAAAGGATCACTAGGGGGAATGGCAATAGAAGCAAGACCAATAATTTCATCCTTACTAGGCAATTCTTCTTCACGGTGTTGTCTACTAAATTTAGAGAAATTAAACTCATGAATCATATCACCCAAACCAATAGTAACAACATTCTTTTCGCAGTCTATCTTAGCATTAACGGTGTTCAAGAAGGGTCTATCAAAAATAATGGGACAAAAGCTATCTTGTGGGGAACCAAGAACAAGAAAATCAGCAGGATATTTAGTTATCCCACACAAGACTTTAACATCACTAACAATTCCCATTACTGATATAGTATCTCTATTGGCAAGTTTAATTGTAACATCAATACCTTCTAATTCAGCAGGTGCAATTTCATGCCTAATTTCTTCGTATAAAGTATGCGATATAACACTAGCACTAGCACCCATATCACATAAGCCATGATAACAATGATCTCCTATTTTAACAGAAATAACAGGCACGCCTACCACAGGTCTATGTTTATCTTTAGCACAAGGTTTGGCAATTCTAACAGTTTCACCACAGAAACGAATAACATGCCCATCAATATTATCAGCCAAGAGATTCATGAGGCCGCCCACGCGTACGACGCGGTGGCGTGGCGCCGCAGGAGGCCACGCTCGCAGATGAACTTCTCAGACGCGGGGGTGCGCGAGCTGCAGGACCTCGCACCTCCCCTGCGGCTAGTCACCGAGGACGACCGCCGCATCCAACGGAGGTGGGAGCGCCACCTCCTCATCGCCGAAGCGGATGAGCACGCAATGGCAGTATGGTGTGAGCGCTTCCCGGAGGGTGTCGCCGCCGAGAATGAGTTTTGGGCGCACAGGAAGGTGGTGCGAGCCACAGAACGGGCGGACAGGCATAAGCGGAAGGCACTGGTGGACGCCCAATGCAAACTAGGAGCTGTGTCGACCTGGCGCGACAATGATCCTCGATGGGACGACGCATTTCTGTCGTTGGACTACACCACCGAGGAGGACGAAACGAGGAGTAGTTATCTAGTTTATCATCGACGTAATCTACTATATTTGCATCGTAGTATCGTTTTTATCTAGATTTATTTGTATCGTATGGACTAGCTTGTGATGCTGGGCTTGAACTTTGCTATGAATAGTTGTTTCATATTTTTTTTGTATCGTTTTTATCTAAATCTATATGTTGTTTCATATTTTTCGTCTGTGTTGCATCGTAGCACCACCTGCTCGTGCGTAGGATTTTGCAGCGCCTGCTGGATCTATAGCATTGCGTCTTATTTTACAGCGCCCGCTGAAGCAAGCGTCTTCCTACTGGCAAAAAAAAGCTATTTCGACACTGTAAAAAATAATTTAGCGTGTCACGTTGCACGCATGTTGAAGATGCTCTTATGCAGATGATACTGGCCAAATTTACGTGCAAATCACCGTTGACTTCCACTTACTTGATAAGGACGAGCGGCTGGATATAATTCCTTCATTCTACATGCCCTAAGAAGAAAGAGGAGGGTTGTGTTTCCGGGCCATTGGAAGGCGATGGTAGGCGTTGTGCAGATGGCTCACCTCTTCCTGATTCTTTCTTTTCTTAATCTTTTTTGGCGGGGGCACCTGCTCTTGATTCGGCACGGCCGGTTTGACAAACTCAAGCGTCAGGTTTCGCGCCGTTGCGGTGGGCTTTTTTTTTAACATAGTATGGACGCAAGCGTTTATACACACATGCATACACTGATCTCTATGAAGTACATGCATGCACACCTTATTCCTATGAGCATCTTTGAGAGACTGAACCGGCATATCATCTTGAGATTTACGAAATCACCGTAGGGACATCGTCGTCGACGGGAACATTTCCTCCTGTTCATGTATAATGTGTTGCCTAGTGTCTTATATCAGATCGGTTTTTTGGTTGCATTGATTAGAGCATGTACTTCTCCATGGTATCGGAGCCAAAAGGTTTTGAGTTCAAAACCGGCTGGCGCAATTAAAATTACAGCCCATTTTTAGTCCACGTTTAGGTCTGAGGGAGCCACACGTGAGGAGGGCCCCTCTGACCATCCAAGCACACATTGGTTCACGCGGTAGGCTCTCCTACTGGGTTCGAATAAGTTGCACACAACATGCAGCACACACATCCAAGTCCACGTAAACTCAACTTGGGTTTCTCACCAGCCATGCATGGTCGTTAGAGCATCTCCAACAACCGTTGTAAATATCGCGTGGGGGAGGGGGGTGGGGGGTTTACTATGTTTTAGTGCGCGCGGTGCGGTTTCGCGCGCTCCAGGAGACGCGGGAGATTTCAGTGCGTGGGAAAAAATCGCATACGCGAAAAAGCGTCTGGTGCGCTCTATAAAACACGCGCACCCGAGCCGGCCAACCGCACACTTGAGCGCCCCGCTGCCTTCTTGTTCCCCTCGCCGCCCCCTTCTTCCTCGCATCCGGCGCCCTGCCGCCGCCACCGTGCCCTTCTCTCGACGCCTTCTTCCCCGTCGACGACATGCCGCCACGCACCTGGAGCAGCTCCGGCTACTGCGGTGTCCACGTCCGCCCCTCTGGCAGGTTTTACGCAAAGATCCGTTCCGGTGGTGTGCGTCTCGGTCTCGGGACGTTCAAGACCGCGCACGAGGCCGCCCGCGCGTATGACACAGCGGCGTGGTGCCTCTCAAGGCCACGCTCCCAAATGAACTTCGACGGCACGCGGACGCGCGAGCAGGAGCAGGAACTCGCTCCTCTGCCGCATCTAGTAACCGACAGCGACCATCAGGAACACCGTAGGCAGCTGTGCCGCCTCCTCATCGCCGAGGTGGACGAGCAAGCCATGGCGGAGTGACGCCAGCGCTACCCGCAGGACGTCGCCAACGAGAATACCTTCTGGATGGAGAGGAGGGCAAAGCGGTGCGCGAAACCGGCGGACAGACGTCGACAGAACGCACTGGCGACATCGCAGGGCGAACTGGGAAAGGCGTCGTTTCTTGACGACAACGATCCTCGGTGGGATGACGCATTTCTGTCGTTGGCGACGAGGAGGACGACTCGGAGTAGTTTCTAGTTTAGTTGCATCATAGTTTTATCTATTTTGTTTGTATCGTAAGACTAGTTTGTGGTGTTGGGTTGAACTATGCTATTTGTATTGTTGAATTTTATTGATATGTTGTTTCAAATATTGTTCGTATATGCTTTGGTTGCTCGTACGCGCTGACTTTTTCAGCGCCTGTTAGAACGGCTTGCGCGCGTAATATTTTGCTGCAGCCGCTGAAACCAGTGCTTTGCTGTGCGTAAGAAATATACTGTTTCGACACTGTAAAAATTATTTTAGCGCGGAGCGCGTTGCGCACTTGTTAGAGATGCTCTTAGGCGGGACTCTATCGTGTGCTCACACGGCTGGGTTAATAGTAAAGTATGCAGTACGCAATGTGGATTCAGTTAACTTGAGCTGTGGTTAAAATTAAGGCATGCAGTTACATTCAGTACGGTGTGGTGAGTGCTTACGCTTTCAGCTCGAGCAGAAGTAAACTCTTGGTCAAACTTACTGAAATAGGCCTGAAGTATAGTAGTAGAAATGTGCATGAAAACAGTCTCGATCTGTCGGCCATGTCGGGCAGCGAATGACGCGACGAATCAGCCGCTTCATCCGGCACAATGACAGATCATACTTTCTGTAGATACCATGAGCATACACACAAGCAAGCACAACTAAGAGGCACCTTAAACCCGCTTCATATGTCTAGACGGACCGCCCGGTCCCTGTTCGATCACGATTTTCTGACCTAGACGGTTCATCAAACGGTGTTCAAACGCCTAGGTTGAACGACACTTCATATCCAGTTCAAATATGAGGCGGATAGAGAGCGCCCCGGCATGTCCGCCACGTCGGACCCGGCCGACGCTAGCCCATCCGACTCCACATAAATTCTTCCCATTCGCTCGTCGGACGAAACTCTAACCACTTCACTCCCCTCCGCCAGCCAAGCTCATCTCCAGCTCCTTCTGGTCGTCTCCGGCATGGCGGGCAGCGAATCCGAGTCCTTGACCTCCAGATCCGTTGACCCCGAGCTCAATCCGCGCGGCCCCGAGTAAGAGATGGTCGTCCGGCTTGCGCTCTGCCGCGCCCGGGAGGAGGCCCGTGCATGGCTGCACTCGGACTCCATCCGTCGAGAAACCATTGCGTCCACCCAAATGGCGCATGGATCGGGCACTAGGCCGGCCATAGCTGCCTCGTCGGACGTGCAACCCCTCCGGTGGCTCGCCGATATTCGGGACGCACCATCGTCCCATGAGGCCATGGCGCGGCGTGCCTGTCGTGCAAGGCACCGGACATGGGAGACGGCGGCAGCCCTCGCGACGGCGGACATTGGCAAGGCGGAGTCGCATTCTCCGGCGCCCCGTATGGTGCATCAGTCCGGGCGCCGCAACCGCATCTTGGTGGACATCGACGGCTCGTCCCTGGGCGGATCCATCATCGATCTGACGTCCACCGGCACCGATCGGGTTCCGGGCTCCGACGAGGAAGAGTATGGCATGAGAGACGGAGACGCCTTGAGTCCCATGAGCCGGCTCGTGTCCCATGCCGTACCCTACCTTGTTGGCAAACGGATCAACACTCTAAGAAGCGCAGCCAGCCGCCAGACATGGCCATGGCGGAGTCGGGCGAGCGAGGAGCGGAACCGGACGAGCTCCGCTTAGGTTTCACGTTGCATGTAATAATATGAAATTGAGGTTTCTACTATAAAATATCCGAATGTGGAATGTGACTGCCCGCGGACACGTCCGAACGCGTCTGTGGACATTTGAGGGGCCAGATTTGCAAATTCGGCTGTAGATGCTCTAACTCACTCTCTTCTTTCCTCCTGGGCCGTGCACACCCTATGCGCACAGTACAGCCAGCCACACGCAGTCCAAGTCGGCAAACACTTTCTCTCGCATGCAACCGCACTGTTGCGCCGACTCCCATATTTCTTCGATCGTCCTCGTATCTCCCAATCACAATCAGGTGTGTGTCTTGTACTGCACATGCATCAGCGCGAGTGTGATTACTTAGGGCATGTGAAATGGTTCTATATTAAGAATGCCATTTAAGATAAATAATAAGGTGGAGCAGACAAAAATCATGAGAAGAGGCTTGTCTTTTCTTATTTAAGAAAAGACAAGAGATGATTTTTTAGCATAATATGTCTCACCGTATTTTTAGGAATAGCTAATTATTAAAGATAAGGCTAAGAGATAAGACTATTCTAGATATGTTTTTTTGTCATCTTTAAATTACATGCAAGACTTAAGATAAGACTATTTTATCAACCATTATACATGCCCTTACCTATTGCGCATATAAAAAGGCCGGTGAGCTTCGACGGAACACATTAACCACGACGCGAAAAAATGACCATGAAGGAAAAGTGTGAATGCTGGGTTTCGAACTCAGGATCACACGTCGTTTTTTGTGCAGTAATGCAAGAACCACTAGACCAAAAACTTTCTGTTGTTTTGAAACTGGGAAAAGAGCTACTTAAACCGTTCTTTTATGAAACATTAACGTAAAATCTGAAAATTAGTTGAAAAGTTCATTGATTTTGAAAAACAAGTTCATCATTTTTCCTAAAGTTCACAAAAATGTAAATAGTTTCATCAATTTTGAAAAAAAAATTCATCAGTTTTTAAAAAAGTTCATTGATTTTTAAAAAAGTTTATGAAATTTGAAAAAAAGATCATTGAATTTGAAAAAAATTTATCAAATTTAATAAAAGTTCATCGAATCTGAAAAAGTTAATTGATTTTAAAATATAGTGCATTGAATTTGAAAAAAGTTCATCGAATTTGGAATACGTCCGTCGATTTTAATAAAAGTTCATTGAATTTGAAAAAAAGTTCACAAATCTGATAAAAAGTTCACGCATTTAAGGGGAAAAATGGAAATGAGAAAAGAAAAATGAAAAAGAAACAAGAAACAAGAAAAAAAACGTCCAGAAACTGACCAGCGTGTGGTTATCCTTGTGGTGAATGCACTGCACTCTGAGCGATCCAGGGCTCGATCCCTCGCTTGCACACGTTAATTTTTGCTTTGTTTTCAACAGGAAAAAAAAGAAACGGGCCGGTCCTGGGTGGCGCGGGCGTGCGGCGGGGGTGTGCGTCGATGCCTGTAACAGGCGCCGTTTTTGCTTTGTTTTCAACAGGAAAAAAAAAAGAAACGGGCCGGCCCAGGGTGGCACGGGCGTGCGGCGGGGGTGTGCGCCGATGCCTGCAACAGGCGCCGTTTAGGAAATGCCTCCATCCAGGGACCAGGGGTCTGGTTAAGCATTGAGCTCTCGTTTACTCCAAGATTTAACCCACATCGAATTGTGATTAGTTCTGCTACTTCTATACTCGCGAAATGCGGTAATAGATGAGTCGCTGCACCTAGGAACTTACCATGGTCGTCATGGGCAATGACACCACAAGATCCCGTGAACCTATCCGCATGAAAGAAGCATCGACATTTATTTTAATAGCTCCCAGGCTTCTTCCATACATGGTCCTACTTGCGAGTAGGCTGATTTGGAGTGTTTGCTCGTAAAAGATTTGTTGCTATATATGGGAGCGGGCGTACCAATCATAGAGTGTTCCCTCCTGGCACTAGAGTTTGCTAGTATCACTTTTCATCACAGTAGTAGAGAGGCCAATGAAGGAAATATGCCCTAGAGGCAATAATAAAGTTATTATTTATTTCTTTATTTTATGATAAACGTTTATTATTCATGCTAGAATTGTATTAACCGAAAACATAATACATGTGTGAATACATAGACAAACAGAGTGTCACTAGTATGCCTCTACTTGACTAGCTCGTTGATCAAAGATGGTTATGTTTCCTAACCATAGACAAAGAGTTGTTATTTGATTAACGGGATCACATCATTAGGAGAATTATGTGATTGACTCGACCCATTCTGTTAGCTTAGCACTCGATCGTTTAGTATGTTGCTATTGCTTTCTTCATGACTTATACATGTTCCTATGACTATGAGATTATGCAACTCCCGTTTGCCGGAGGAACACTTTGTGTGCTACCAAACGTCACAACGTAACTGGGTGATTATAAAGGAGCTCTACAGGGGTCTCCAAAGGTACATGTTGGGTTGGCGTATTTCGAGATTAGGATTTGTCACTCCGCTTGTCGGAGAGGTATCTCTGGGCCCTCTCGGTAATGCACATCACATAAGCCTTGCAAGCATTGCAACTAATGAGTTAGTTGCGAGATGATGCATTACGGAACGAGTAAAGAGACTTGCCGGTAACGAGATTGAACTAGGTATTGAGATACCGACGATCGAATCTCGGGCAAGTAACATACCGATGACAAAGGGAACAACGTATGTTGTTATGCGGTCTGACCTATAAAGATCTTCGTAGAATATGTAGGAGCCAATATGAGCATCCAGGTTCCGCTATTGGTTATTGACCGGAGATGTGTCTCGGTCATGTCTACATTATTCTCGGACCCGTAGGGTCCACACGCTTAAGGTTTCGATGACAGTTATATTATGAGTTTATGAGTTTTGATGTACCGAAGGAGTTCGGAGTCCCGGATGAGATCGGGGACATGACGAGGAATCTCGAAATGGTCGAGACGTAAAGATCGATATATTGGACGTCTACATTCGGACATCGGAAAACTTCCGAGTGGTTCGGGTATTTTTCGGAGTACCGGGGAGTTACGGGAATACGGGGGAAGAAGTATATGGTCCTTATTGGGCTTTAGGGGAGAGGGAGAGGC
>NC_041390.1:24986798-24993408 GCF_002162155.2 Triticum dicoccoides
ATTGGACTAGGGGGAGGGGCGGTGCCCCCTCCTTCCTTCTCTTCCCTCTTCCCCTTCCTTGTCTCCTACTCCTACTACTTGGAAGGACTCCTAGTTGGACTAGGAAAGGGGGAATCCTACTCCCGGTGGGAGGAGGACTCCCCTAGGGCGCGCCATAGAGAGGGCCGGCCCTCCCCTCCTCCACTCCTTTATATACGGGGGCAGGGGCACCCCATAGACACACAAGTTGATCTTCGTGATCGTTCTTTTAGCCGTGTGCAGTGCCCCCCTCCACCATACTCCTCGAAAATATTGTAGCGGTGCTTAGGCGAAGCCCTGCGATGGTAGAACATCAAGATCGTCACCACGCCGTCGTGCTGACGGAACTCTTCCCCGACACTTTGCTAGATCGGAGTCCGGGGATCTTCATCAAGTTGAACGTGTGCGAGAACTCGGAGGTGCCGTAGTTTCGGTACTTGATCGGTCGGACCGTGAAGACGTACGACTACATCAACCGCGTTGTCATAACGCTTTCGCTTTCGGTCTGCGAGGGTACGTAGACAACACTCTCCCCTCTCGTTGCTATGCATCACCATGATCTTGCGTGTGCATAGGAATTTTTTTGAAATTACTACGTTCCTCAACAGCCAATTCGGTCGCGGATGATTTAGCAAAACATTGTATTAGTTCTGGGAAGTCTGAAGCATGGGAAACTGTCATCCCTGACTTTATTTTTCACCATTATTTAAACAATCTAGCTATCATTTGATGAATAAAGTTTATGATGCTAAAAAAGCGTTAAGCTCTCGTGTCAACGAAATAGCTAGCTATTTTTTCTTTTTGAAATAACACAGTAGCTAGCTTTAATTTCGTCCAGGAGAAGCAAGCAAACAAACTCTAAACCGACCCGGACCCGGCATATATACCAGAATCGTGGCCGGTTTGTGGGCCTCCCGTTAACATTTACGGGCAAGGCCCTATTTAGCAGACCTACTCGGGCCTTTTATTTGGGCCATTCTGTAAAACGGCTGGAAAAAAACGCACTTCATCGGAGTGGTACAGGATCTGCTAGAGATGCTCTAAGATTAAGAAGATCATAGTGGAAGAATGAATTCAGAAGGTAGCTATTACATATTCACTGTGAAGTGTGAGTGTCTGTGGTTGATTTCGACACACCCAGCAAACACACATTCTCATGGAAAATTGAATGCCACATTACAAGGATACAAAATAAGTTACCTGTCTCTGTAACCTAATGTAAATTGAATGGAACATCTATCAGACTAAAATTAAGTTGTTGGTACTCACAAATCGGACATCCTTGATATAATGCCTTCTTTGCTTAATATAATTTGGAACCGGTGTGATCCATCGTGCGGGTGCTGCAACCCTGGGGAAAACAGCTTCAATCTTGATGGGAAAAGCTTCAACTGTCAGCAACATAAGGTGCTCCTAGCGGGAAACGAATGGGGAGCTGTGAATGGGGGTGAGGGGTCGTGCGCATGGCGGACAGTGCCACGGTCGCGGCCTGAGGCGAACTAGTGTGCAGCGGTCTAGCCGACGCGCGGTGGTGCGGGCGGGGCTTGGTGCTAGTGCCTGGTGGTGCGGGTGCCCTTGGAGTCCGCGTTGTGGGGAATAAGATGAGGTGAAAAAATGATTGAATAAGAGTGCTTCCGTTGCCTTTTTTTAGCAATGCACCCATTGCCTAGTACCCGCACGATCCAGCGATCGCAAGGGACGCGTGCGTCCGGTGTCCCGGTAGCAAAAGTTTCCCCTAATCAGAAGTGTGAGAAGAAGTAGAAAAACACAAGCAAATTTACCCATACCACAATTTAAACCATATGTAATAAGCAAGCATATATGGCATAAACAATTCATTATAGCAGAGATGGCAACATCGAGTAGCAGAGGATTTTGCAGTTGAGCAGCTGCAGTTCCGACAACTTTCGGTGGTTAAACGCCGTGTGAATCGTAGCTGGAGTTCTCGTCGGAGGAGAGGTTTCACAATGGAGGTGGATGGGGGAGAAATGGGCTGCAAACCCTAAATCGACCCAGACCTGGCATTACCGAAATCACGACATGTTTGCGGCCTTTCGTAAACATTTACGGGCCGGGCCCTTTTTAGAAGACCTGCTCAGGCCTTTTTTTAGCCATCCCGTAAAACGGCCAGAAAAGGCGCACTTCACCGAAGTTCTACGAGATCTGCTAGAGATGCTAAGATTAAGAAAACCACAGTGGAAGAATGAATTCAGGAGGTAACTATTACATAATCACTGTGCAGTGTGAGTGTTTGTGGTTGATTTGGACACACCCCAGCAAACACACATTGTCATGGAAAATTGAATATATGCCACATTACAAGGATACAAAAAAAGTTACTTGTCTCTGTAACCTAATGTAAATTGAATGGAACATCTATGAGACTAAAAGTAAGTTGTTGGCACTCACAAATCGGAAATCCTTGATTTCTTTAAGAAGTAGCAACATGATATTAAGCAAAGAAGGCATGATTGCCAGGATTTGTATTGAACGCCATCAATCAGAAGAGTGAGAAGAAGTAGAAAGACACAAGCAAATATACTCATATCACAATTTAAACCATATGTAATAAGCAAGCATATATATGGCATAAACAATTGACTATAAGTGCAGATGGCAACGTCAAGTAGCAGAGAATTTTCCACTTGAGCAGCCGCAGTTCCCGCCCGGGTCACCACGACGGCAGAGCAAATTGTGAAGCCTAGCTTTGTTTCATCGCCATTTTTCGATGATGATACGATGATCTGCCGCCTCCAAGTAGGCCAGTTCCACTGGTTTATAGATCATCATGTATCCAGCTGTAGATGCTCTTACACAGCTTACCTGAAAGATAGATAGACCATGTACAACGAGGCTGAACTGAGAAGTGGGGCGTGATATCTGCATGCACCAGGCCAATGTCTAGTCTAGAGCAAGTAACCAAGTTCCGCAGATGGTGGCATCAAGTAGCAGCGGATTTTCCGCTTGAGCAGCTGCAGTTCTCGTGTCACCTCGACGGCCATGAGGGAGAGAGCAAGTTTCGAAGGGTTTGTTTCATTGCCTCTTTCTACAACGATATGCCTGGAAATGCAAAATCTGCCTCCTCAAAAGTAGGCCAGCTCCACTGGTCTATAGAGCATCATGTACCCGGTGCGCTTGCACCACTCCACGGGACAGGCCTCCTCCCACACCTGCAGGATCGCCGGAGGTCTGGCCTCTATGTCGCAAGCGCAGAACCGGCGGGCCGTGGAGCAAAAGCCAAAGAGCAGCTGCCGGCCGCCGATGTCTGGGACCAGAATCGCCCGGCCCCGTACGGGCAGCTGCCAGGCCCCTTCCCTGCGCCACCAGCGGCGCACCGTGTCGAAGGAGAAGGTGCCCTGGTTTTGCAAGGAAATCCATACACGCGCGCTGGCAACAAAGTAGGGCGTCGCGGGCCGGTCGGGGCAGGTGGCTCCCGGAGGGCGCGCCAGGCCCAGCGGGTGGCTGCCGGAGGACCAGTGCGGATTAGTGCCTCGTAGTGGGTGCCCGGGTGGTCGTGTGTTAGGAACCCACTCACGAATCACTCGAATTACTCCATTATAGGAAGATTAAGCTCAGATACAGAGATTAAGGAAGGAGGAAGGGTACAGGAGGTAGGGGAAGAGGAGGCCGCCGTTGTCGTTTCTGATCCAAGCCCGGATGGCTGTTCGCTGTGCTTGGTCTGGATACTTGTAGTCTGTCCTCCTTCGATTGGCATCCAGCCAGGCCCAGCCCATGAGCTGATGGGCTTGCTGCTTGGGCTGCTACTGGTGGAAATTGGGTCGCTGACATCCCCTACCCCTTGAGATTCGGCTTGACCCCAAGCCGATGCCACCGAGGACCGTTCGGAATTCTGGTCACCACTCAACATTGCTTGATAGCGACCAGTTCCTTCCAGTGAGTGAGGAATCCACACTGATAAACTGTTGCCGCCTGGGTCCCAGGGCTGTTCAATGTTACATGCCCACGTCATTGCTTCCTTTGAGTCAAACTGGGCATTACAAGGTGATAATCCGGCAACAATCACGAGCCAATTAACGGCATAACAGAAAGCATGATGACTCCACGGGGGCTTGGGCAGAAAACATGGTAAAGGCTCATCTGATCCTTCAATGACGAGGTGCATACATTTTGTAGACCACACAACAGAAGAAGCAGCTCCTGCGAATGTAATGAAGGCATCCAGGGACGGATCATCGAAGTAGAGGGTGCAAGCAGCGGTAGAAGAATCATAACCACAGGGAACTCGTTGAATAAAGCCAGAGCAAATCAAACTTGTATACCCAAGTAGTTGTAGCTTTTTTAGGGCTGGAGCTGATGGAAGGAGCCAACTGGGATTGCAGAAATCAGTAGAGTGACAGCCATGCAAAGTAAAAAATAAACTGTGGAATAACTACAGTATCTGACATGACTTCGCTCACCAGCTGATAGTGCTCATTGTCGTATTGCTGACCATCTTCCTCATATAATAATTAGCTGGGCCACAGTGATTCAGTAGGGCAAACAGTAGACTGCTTTTTCGGGGTTGTAACAGTTTTCAGCGGCTGCTCTAAACAGAATGGAGAAAAGTGCATGTTCTTGTAGTGTACATGCTCTCCTGGTTGCATGATAAGTAGTTCTAACTTCATCAGAAGGATCCTACTTCCCACCAATGAGACGCAACAACATATGCAACAACTGCGGATGGATTCATTGCTCTTCCATGCATGATATTGGATTCTCCCCTTGTGAACTATGGCAATAAGCTGCCCAACGGAATGAACCAACATTTGAACAACCACCATGTACTAGTTCCCAGGGAGATATTCACATGACTTCGGGCTTGTGGCTGAATCAAACTAGGTAGGTAAGAGAATATTCAGAGAAGAACAAGGGTCGCTGCTATGTACTACTGGAGCAAAGGCACTAAGAACTGAAGTATCTGAATCACTCTTCTCCAGGTTCCTCACCAGAGTAAACTTCCTCGAATAGATTTCAAAAGAAGCATCATAATGGACAGAATATTCAGCACCGTCCCTCAGCGGCAAGATATAGCATGCGTCAGACTGTCGACCCTGATAACTCAATTTTCCTTGTTGTTCTGCTGCTGAGACTACCGGTCTCCTGTTACTACAATCCCAATAACTCAGACACCTAGCATGAAAAACAAAGGTTCCGGGGCCAAAAATCTCCTCCAGCTCTACCGTATGGAAACCTGCAGAGATATCAAATAACCAGCATTGCATCGCTTTTTGTAGGTGTCTCCTGATGCTTTTTACTTCTGAAAGATGACTCCTCGAGATAGCCTGCAACTGAATCATATTTGAGTGACCGGCACAGTCTTGGTCTGAATAGGTGATCCAAATGACTGATCTTATAAGTAATTTTCGGCAAGCACCACCAGGTTTCTCTCGTGAAATTTGGATCAATAGGACCATGAGCACAAAACTGAAATTCCACTGTCCGTGTCTCTGACCATAACTGTACTTCTTGGCAATTGTTTGAAAATAATGACCACTGTAGTTTCAACTGCACACTTTGGCAACACCTCAAGTATTCTTTCAAAGAATTCAGAGCAGCAGAAAAACGATCCCTCACATACGTAATTTTTGGCTGCGACCTTGTGTACTTCAGTTGCGCACCTTCGTGAAAGCAATCAATCGATGACCATGGGCATGATCTGCACATGCTCTCCTTGAATTTGATTTGTATAGCGTGATCAGCAATTAATTTGAGGAATGCCAAATCCCAACCGGAACGACCAGCTTCACACGATACTGGACTATCATCTTCAGGTTGATCTTTTGCATGAACTTTTTCTTTGCTCTGTACTGTTCTCACTTCCCCTGAACCAGTATCCTCAGTCAGTTTATCCTCTTCAACATAATCTGCATGAAGTACTGCAGTCATCTCCATCGCGCTACACTAGTAGAAAAGGGGCCAACGGTCCAGGCCGGGGCAGCCCATTAGTCCCGGTTCAGACCAGAACCGGGACCAATGGGGGCATTGGTCCCGGTTCGTGAGCCCAGGGGGCCGGCCGGGTCACGTGGGCCATTGGTCCCGGTTCGTCTGGACCTTTTGGTCCCGATTGGTGGGACGAACCGGGACCAATGGGCCTCGCTCCTGGGCCACCACTATTGGTCCCGGTTCATGCCACGAACCGGGACCAAAGGCTCCTCTTTAGTCGCGGTTCATGCCACGAACCGGGACTAAAGGTTTGGCCCAGAGTTTAGTCCCACCTCGCCAACCGAAGGGCGCCCACACCTGTTTATAAGCTCGTCCCTCTCTGCGTTGTTGAGCTCCTCTCAAAGTGAAAATAGATACACTTATAGAGGAAATTGGACCTAAATTCATAAATAGAAATTAATTATGAATTTATGTTTAATTTTCTCTATAAGTGCATCTATGTTCACTAACAGAGAAGTTTTTATTTTTTGTGACCTAAAAGAAAAAAGAAATCACTAAAAAAACTATAAGTATTTAGTTCTAAGTAGAAATGAAAAAATAAATAGTAAAGTTATTCATAAAGTAGTGATTCACACAAATCTTAAAAAATTCAAATTTAAACTATTCAAATTTTAACTATTCATAAACAAATTTTGTGACCTAAAATAAA
>NC_041390.1:24993522-24994769 GCF_002162155.2 Triticum dicoccoides
CCCCTCGTCTCCTGTTACCATCGATCCTAGATGCACAGTTCGGGGCCCCCTACTCGAGATGTGCCGGTCTTGACACCGACTGTAGTGCTTTCATTGAAAGATCCACTGTGCCGTCGACAAAAAATCTGGAAAAAAATACTTATATTAACAATAAGTATTTTGTTATAAGTAGAAACAAAATGAAATCAATAAAGCAACAAAGAAAACAAAGAAAAAGTGTGTTTTCAAATTTGAAAACTAATGGCATTAACAAAAAATTTATAATTTTTCAAAAACTAAAAGCATAAAGAATTAAAAAATAAAGCAAAAAACAAAGGAAAAATGAATAATGCAGAAAGCAAAACAAAAAATCTGGAAAAAAAATACTTATATTAACAATAAGTATTTTGTTATAAGTAGAAAAAAATAAAATGAATAAAGCAACAAAGAATAAAATTATCAAAGTATTTTCTGTTCAAATTGGAAAATTAATGACACTAACAGAAAGTTTATAATTTTTATTACCTAAAACCAAAAATAATAGCTGAAAAACTAGTAAGTATTTTGCTGTTAGTAAAAAAACAAAAAACTAGATTTTTTTTAAAAAAAAATGCCGCATACTGGGCCACCACAGCCTGCATACGGCTAGAAACCCGCTAGTTGGGCCAGGATGCAGGCCCACAGTAGGCCCAGTAGGCCCACAGGCACAGGGAGTGGATTTAGGCCCGTAAGCCTGCAGTAGAGAGGAGCTCGAAGTGGTCGGCTCCGCAGGGCTTATAAACCACTCCGAGCTCCTCTCGGCTAGCGAGGTGGGACTAAACATCCCAACGCACCGCGACAGTTCCAGTACACGCCCTTTGGTCCCGGTTGGTGGCACCAACCGGGATGAAAGGGCGCCTTTGGTCCCGGTTCGTGGCACCAACCGGGACTAAAGGCCGCCGCTTCCCGCCCTTTGGGCTGCCGAAAAGTGGCCTTTGGTCCCGATTCGTGGCACAAACCGGGACTAAAGGGGTGCATTGGTCCCGGTTTGTGCCACGAACCGGTACCAATGGCTTTGCTATATAAGCAAAGACTTGAGAAATTTTCACATTTCCCTCGCAGTTGCCCCCGACGACGCCGAGCACATCGACGCCGCCAGGCTGCCCCGAGGCCGTCCGCCGCCCCTGCCGTCGCCCCCGACCGCGCCGTCGCCGCCCCGTGCCCCCTGCCTCCACACCGTCGACGACGTGCCCCTCACCGTCGCCGTCCGCCGCCCCTGCCGTCGCCCC
>NC_041390.1:24995220-25010789 GCF_002162155.2 Triticum dicoccoides
TCAACGTCGTGCCCCTCCTCGTTGATCGCCGCCCCGGCTTGCGTAATTTCCTAATTTAGAATGTATAGTTAATTTAGTTGTATAGTTAGGATGTATAGTTAATTTAGATGTATAGTTAATTTAGTTGTACTTAATTTAGATGTATAGTTTAGATGCAGAAGTTAGATTTTTTTTTCTGTTCATATTTTTTTGGGTGATATTATTGTTGCATATGCAAAAGTTTGTGTGTTCATATATATGCAAATAATATGTCAATTTTTTCATAGAATTTTTATGATTTTTTTGTTGTAATTTTGTTCATAGAATTTTTATTTTGTTCATAGAATTTTTATTATTTTTTTCTGTTGTAATTTTGTTCATATTGTATAGGAATCTGAAAATTATGTATGATCAAAGTCATTTATGTATATGTTCATATTTAGAAGAAAAAGAAGGAGAGAAAAAAGGAAAATAAGAAGAGGAAGAAGGAGAAGAAGAAGAGGAGAGAAATAACAGGAGAAATAAATAAGAATATGAAAAAAAGAAAAAAAAGAGGAGAAGAAGAAGGAATAGAGGAGAAGAAGAAGAAAGAGGAGAAGAAGAAGGAAAGAAGAAGAATTCTTCTTCTTCTCCCCTATTATTCCTTCTTCTTCTCCTTTTTTTTTCTTTTTTTCTTCTCCTTTTCCTTTCTTCTTCTCCTCTTTTTTTCTTCTTCTTCCTCTTCTTATTTTTTGTTATCGGGTATGTCATTGTCGACATACCCCCCCTCCCCGATAACTTTTAGTAATTAGTACTACTTAGAAAGTGTTTAATGGAATTAGTTAGAACTAGGTAAACTGGTTTATTTTACTATAGAAGTAGTTTATTTTTAGGAAGAAAATTAATAGAACTAGTTTATTTTTTTAGTTAAAGCAATTATTCCCGCATCGACGTGGACGATGCCTATCCCGCATCCTCGTCGTCGAGTCGGCGGCGGACGACACCTACTTGACCAGATGGGCCATGTCCGGGACTGGGCTCCGCCGGGGTGGTACTGGGAGGCGCTACCTTCCGGGGGGCGTAGCTTGGTGAGGAGCCAGCCCGTCGTTGACCCGATCCTTGTTTGGTGTTGGTCGCGTGGGTCAGTGACGGTGCCGAGGCTTCCGGACACCGCGGAGGTGGTACGTCACCGTGTCAGCGAGGAGGATGAGCACGTCCGTCGCTACATGGTTGCGTTGGAGGGCAGGTTCGAGAATACCTCGCAGGTTCTTCAGGGATCTCACTGGAGCTATGATCTTGTGATGGTTCCTTCCCTTTGGGTGTCCACCGCCCGCGCCGATACCCGTCGGGCACTACGGTTCTAGCTGTACTGGCGATATGTATGATATACAGTATTCGACGTGTATTAGTGATAATATTCGATGTACGGACACATGGAGATGATGTAGTTTTTCTTATAATTGAAGGAATCCTAATTTGAATACTACTTTATTTTGCGATTTGATTTCTCTTATTGAATGCTCAAATTGGAGAGCACTATGCAAGGCATATGCATATGATTAGTTGAATAATAATGATCTAATTTAGTCTTTGAATTATGAGCGTATAGGAAATGTCATCATCGGACGACGAAAGTCTCCCGGGGGAGTGCGACTGGTGCCACGACGATCGAGGTTAGTGTGACAGGCCTCACCTGGACGATGGTCGGCGCTTCAGCATTAAGCTCGAGGAGACCTCCGAAGTTGAAACGGTACGCAAGGACGACAATTTTTTTTTTCATAATTAAGCATGACTTCAACTATTTCAACGTGTAATTTTCATCTTTTACAATTCGAGTATAGTTTATCCCATGCCATGCAAGACGCTATGTCTTGGAAAGGATGGATTTTGAAGACCATGAAAATTTTGAAACGAAGAAAATTCACCTAAGGACCCATCATGATGTGGATTTTGAAGTAAAGTTGTATAATGCTGAGAGCGTAACCCATTTTGGTTGCAAAAATTGGGAAGCATTTTGCAAATTGTATGGTTTTGATGAGGGTATGCTTGTCACCATGGATCTTGGTGATCCTGAAATCGAGCAAGACAATATGGACATTTGGGTCCTTGTTGATACTCCACCAGTTCTACCGCTATGTGAGTTTCTCAAACATAGTTAATTATTAATTAATTTATATTGTTCATTTCAAAATAGTTGACAGCTTATTTCCATTGACAGCTTATTTTGAAGTATCAAAGAATGTGCAGAAGACTACACCGATGGCTCTGAGTTAACTTGCAAGGAGAAAACTCATCTGGTTGGATTTTGTAATGATCTTGAGAATTACAATATCTACAATCGAACTCCTCAACATTATGGTCAATACGTACCACTAGTGCACGTGTTGAACTACGGTAACTACCATGGAGATACCTTAGTAAGATTTTTTACTATTACGACATCCGTGCATCTTTTTGCATACTTCTAAAACTAGTACATCATTGCTAACTACGAAGTTATTACTATGTTTTTCAACAGAGAATCCCAGAGGATTGTGTGCCTCATTTGATGTATCAGAATGGCGGCAGCCTTCGTGTTTTGAACATATATCCAGGTCATCCTACGAATCTCAACTGTCCATACCGGATTTCTAAAAGAAGTGGAGACATGACAATCAAAGGATGGAAAAAATGTATGGACAGTTGTAAGGAGCTTTTTGGAAACAAAAGGAAGCGAGGCGCTATAATTGGAGACAAGATGATCTCCATTCTTCATAATGGAGAGTCAGGGTCTATATTGTTTTATGCTATTTTACCTTAAGTGTGTTTAGGTCCTACCTGATACTGATGATCATGTGCTAAGAACAATTATGTAGGGTTGGGTTCGATGACTATGAGGATGATGATCGTATGACTTATTATTAATAACGAGTAGAAGTTGTATGATGATGCTTGATTAACTAGTAGGACTTGTTATTATATATGATGATGTATGATGCGAGCATGCATGAGTTATTATATATATATTTGCAGGTGAAATGAACATAGCAGTAGCGTAGGTAAACCAAGGATGAAGATATAAGAGATGACACTTCTTTCTATTAGCTAGCTAATAACAACCTAAAAATAACCCCTAAAACCTCAGCTCCAGCCAGCTGCTGACGCGTGGAAGCCTTTTGGTCCCGGTTTATGTCATCAACCGGGACCAAAGGCCCCCCTGCCTGGGCTGCCGGCAGCGGCCACGTGGAGGCCCATCTGTCCTGGTTCTGGTTTGAACCGGGACTAAAGGGTGAGGGTATTAGGAACCGGGACTAAAGGCCCTTATGAACCGGGACAAAAGGCCGGTTTTCTACTAGTGCTAGCATCTTGAATTTGTTCCTTTTCTTCAACATAGGAGCTGAGTGCATTAATCTCCTGAGAAACACGCACTGGACCAAGTTCTGTTGGAAATACTTGAGATGGCGCACACATGATTCCATGTGTACGTGATGCATCTTCCTTCTCATCATGGTTCAGCGAGGCATTATGCAAGAAAACAGTCTTCGCAGGATCTGTACCGCTACTGTCTGCATCGGTTCCATTACCAGGGCCCTCTCGGGGAACATGAGGTCGGAACGACGGCCACGGGCTAGGCCTGAAGAGGGATCCCATGTGATTGAACTGTACTTGTACAGGCGGGGGACATGGTTGATGTTCGAAGGAAGGCGGGCGCAGACGCTCAACGATGGCAGTGTCATGTGTCTTGTCGGTACTGTCGATGGTGGCGGTCAGAGGCTTCACCCAGTTGCCCACATAGGCGGGGCATTCTGCCAAGCACTTGGATGGCGTTGGTGCAACCAAGTTGCTGGGAACAAGGAGAACGACGATGTGGTCCGCCTCGCTCAAAACTTGGGTGGAGGTGTGGATGGAGGGAAGTGGCGAGTCGCCCAGCTCCCGTGCGCTGGTCTTGAGGTCGACGTCGGTGGTGGTTGCCACTGGGGTGGAAATCTCGGAGGCGACCACCCGGTGGATGAGGTCAGCCACGGGCTCCGGGTGGGCAGTTGTGGCAGCGTCGTGGACCTCGTTGACGCTGGCGATGGGGGCGACCTGGGTCAGGCACTCCGTCGAACAGGTGACGGGCACCATCTCGATGCAGACCCAGGGTGCATCATGGGCGACCGTGGTGGCCTCCTGGGCCTTGGTGATGGTGGAGAAGACGTCGGGGACGACCGCCGGGGCTCTGGTGTCGTCGGTGAGGCCGCCATCGGCTATCGTGCCCATGGGGCAAGCCGGCTGCGGGGTCGAGACGCCCGTGAGGATCTTCAACATCCGCGCGTGCTGCTTGTCCACGGCATCGTAGCGCGCCATGGTCCGTGCGTGGTAATCGTCCAAGTAGGCCTTCAGCTCCGGGTGCATGGTGGTGGAAGAAATTGATGAACTCAGAAAAAAAATTGGGCAAAAATTGGACGAACTCGGGAGAATTTGTGGCGAATCGGAATCGGAAGGGTGGAAGGAGGCTATGATGCCAGGATGTTAGGAACCCACTCACGAATCACTCGAATTACTCCATTATAGGAAGATTAAGCTCAGATACAGAGATTAAGGAAGGAGGAAGGGTACAGGAGGTAGGGGAAGAGGAGGCCGCCGTTGTCGTTTCTGATCCAAGCCCGGATGGCTGTTCGCTGTGCTTGGTCTGGATACTTGTAGTCTGTCCTCCTTCGATTGGCATCCAGCCAGGCCCAGCCCATGAGCTGATGGGCTTGCTGCTTGGGCTGCTACTGGTGGAAATTGGGTCGCTGACATCGTGCCACCACGTGTGCCCGGACATGAACATGTCGTCTCCGACTGGGAGCAGGACGGGGCGGCACTTGACGCCGTGCATGTCCGGGCCGGAAGAGGCCGTCTCGGAGTCGACGTTGTGGAACATCGTCCCGCGCTCACTTGAGGCGGAGATGATGATGTTGGTGCCGTAGGCGGCGAAGGCGAGGCTCTGGTAGTTCTCGGTGCGCGGGAAGCGGGCCACGGGGCGCGGAAAGCAACGCGGCTGTGGGGGGAATTCGTCGTCGTCATCGCCGTTGAAGAGGTGCTTGAGATTCAGCCTGTAGATAAAGTAGCCCTCCTTCGAGTCGTAGACCACGACGAAGGGCCGGATGCGGTGGCGTTGCCCGGCGGCAGCCATCGCTTCCCCACCCGCCGGAGAAGATCTCTGTTTCGGGGATTCTGGGGTAGGGCTGGTCTGGTCTCTCTCTCTTCTTCTTTTTTGACAGGTCCTGCGCGACCGGGCGGTGATTATAGGTAATAGATGCAATCGGAAAGTCTAATTCTTCAGCATACTTTATGTTCCTTATTTTTGTTGGGGTTTGCCGCCATGTGGACATGAAAGATACGAACTCCTACCGCCTTCGTTCCATAGTTAGCCTGACTTTCAAACAAAAAGTTAGCCTATTAAAAACGACTTATCTCTGTCTCTACTATACTTTAAAAATACACTTTATACAGTGTTTGTTTATCTACCACTACTGGAATTTTCATATACACCGGATGTTTGGCTCTTCGCCGAGAGTCAAACCACGGGCACTCGGCAAACATCCATATACCGAGAGCACCTATGTGTTGGAAGTGGCAGAAAATCACGCGAGGAATGATTACATGAGGGAGGATGCATGGTAGAAAATTGAAAACGGTATCAATTCTGCGCATCTGCCACGATCATCCCGTAAAAACCGGTCCGCTGTCCGAGACGGAGGTTCCGCACGTGAGGATCGCTCGCTCCGACTCGCGGTCACGAACGAGTAAATCCGCATCAATACATATCAGCGATATTCACATTATCCATGAGTAAATCAAAGTGCAGCATTGGAGGTCCTAGTTTTCAAACGTTCTATACATTATTTAGAAAGTCGAAGCAATTTTCGAAATATGCACGGGCAGCCAAAAATCTGGCTACAGAGTCTGTTTAAGCCCTCTTACCTTCTCTGGGTGGGCATTAATTCTTTGTGACATGCAAATCCCAATCTGTCTCTCCTTCCTCTCAATGCACGCGTATCCTTTCTCTCAAGATGTTTGATACACAAATAAACTACTTTTGTCTCATGGTATCATGTAGAACAAATTCTCATATATAATTGCTCGGTCAATTATTAAGGTAGACACTCAGTTTTTAGGATAGTCCTTCAACAAATTGCATGGGACAAAAAATAGTTATCCTCTCTATTCATGATTCACCACAACAACCAATATATCTGAATGCACAGAATTGCATGGCAATACTGGGCATATCGTAGATTGGCAAGTTATCAAATAAACTCTTGTTTGCAAGTTAAACATCATCGCTTTGGTATATCTCTGCCCAAAATGAAAGTCAATTTTTGAAAACTAAAAATAATAATCAAAAAACGTAGTGTTCCACAAAAAATAGAGGTCATACTTGCGGGCATATTTGGTGGCTCTAGAGCTATACAGAAATTTCTGCAATTTGTAAGTATTTTTTAAATCTCAGCATGGCGTAATCATCAATGTTGAGCCTCCTTCGGTATCTGCTCCATGTATGTTCAGAAGTAATTGAAATGTAGAGTTAGAAAATTCAAGATAATATGGGATCCAAACGAGCTTACTCCTCCTCGAGCAGCCTTGCGGAAACATCCCATCCCGTCCGCTCCGTCTGCCACCACCATCGGAATCTGTGCTACCGCCACAGGGTTTGAACTGCCTTGCGGTGTGCCAGAAGACGCATCCACAGCCGTAGCAGGACTCAAACTGCCCTGCGACACGCCGGTAGCAACGTCGGTCAAGAAGAAACCCATCGATGTTCTAAGCGCGGCGACCTGCCCAACAAACAAGACACACAATACTTTAGCAACAGAAAAGGAACAACAACATATTATTTGAATTTTCTGCGGCATTTCATTTGCATGTGCAACACAAACAATTATATTGTACAATTCTAGGAGACATTATTTCTCATTGCAAAAATGCAAACATCAAATTTTCTTGGGATTTATAACTACTTTTTCAAATAGATTCATTACACAGAATCTGCATTACCTTTGTACCATGCTGAGCATTACAATAAAGAATTGCATCAAGTCAATATATACAGACTACATATGCATTGCATTGTTTGTACTAAGCACCAATTCAACACGCTACACACAGTCGAGTGCGCAGATGAGGAGCGGCACCTTGGGTGGCGTTGGAGAGAAGCATGGGTCTCGTCGATCATGTGCCCATAGGGATGCTCATCAATGATCGCCATCGCGCCCCCTAAAGCACCGCCTCTGCAGTCCGAACCAAATCTGGAGTCGACGTGAATTAGGAAAAGGAAAGAGCTGTATTATCAACGGACCGATGTGATATGGAAGGGGATGTGAACGAGGTGCCTCTATTCTACAAGATAGTGGACACGCCTTGAACCAAAACGTAAGATGTAGTTGAATACATAGTTCACTTGAGCAGCCAAGACAAAATGATGTTGGAGCACATATTTCATTTCAGAATAACTTGGTTATTTCTTTTCATTCCAGAATAACTTGATCAATGTTGGCCAAGACAAAATGATGTTGGCCTACTCAAGTACACGACAGCCTAAGCTAGCCAGACTAAATTTTTTCATGTGCACGGCAGTCTAGCATTTTCATTTAACAGAAAACGATTTCATGTATCTAGGAGAAGCTTCTCTATATATAGTTTTCTTTCCACCCGAAACCATTTAGGCCGCACCTGGAATGCTAGATTTTTTTTCGACCCCTACAACTCTTTACACTTATATCATACCTGCCTGCAACAAATTCCGGGTGGGAAGATGGATTGTGGGGGAGGGGGAATTGATTACAAGCTGGATACCAGGATAATTTAGGATACCAGCAGAAAGAACACTTCTCAGAAACGACCATCCAAGCATGCGGTTGAAGTCTGCCGTTTTTTTCTATAAGGGGGTGTATTTTACAGTTGTATTCAACTTAAAAACGACGTTCCAATTGGGCCCTTAAATGGTTTTCTTTTGCTTTCCAAATTGTGCAGTATTTTGTTCACTTTTTTTTTGCTTACTTTGCAGCCATTATTCACATGTGCACTTGATTGTCAAGTGTTTATATAGATGTGAAGCTTTCACTGTTTGCTGACTTTGTAGCCATTTTTCTGACCATACAACGGATCGTCAGCCGTCCTCTCCGCTTACCACATGCACCCTCGTTAGAGCAACTCTAACATACCCCTTATAACCGCGACCCTTATAACCGGGATAAGGGCTGAGAAAAGCGTGTTTTAAGGGCCGAAATCGGTTGCGGCCAAACAGAGCCCGCAAACACAAGCGGTAAAAGAGAATACCCCGATATTCTCTTTTACCGCTCAGGTTTGCGGGCTCTGTTCCGCGCGCTGCCGATTTCAGCCCTCAAACCGTAAAACCACACAACGCATTTGACCGCGATTTTGACAAATAAAACACAAATTCCGAGAATTCAAACACAGTTTTAGCGACTAGTTTCCGTGCCACAACCCAAAAGACATCGCATCCATATCACCCCATCATCATCATCATCATCACAAAATGAAATCTTCACCGCCACCATTGGCACCACCACTTGCCGAACCACCACCGAACATTGGCACTGCATGGCCTCTTGCGGCTAGCCTCCTCCTCTCCAAGATCCCCAACCTTGCAATGCATGCCATTTTTTGGTAACCTCATCCATCTCATTTAGATTCATCATCATGATCTTGTTCTCCTCGGCAAGAAGCTTGGCCATGGCTTTGTTCTCGTCGGCCATGGCTCTTCTATGCTCAATAGCGGCCTTGTGCATGGTCTCCTCCTTGAGTAGTTTCCACTTATCTTGCTTCTCTTGAGCCTTCTTCTCGGCCAACTCCTTTTGTGCCTCCAATGTCTTGATCACCAAAAGCTCATTGGACTTGACCATGTGATCTAGCTTGTCCCGCAATCTCGAAGTCTCCGCTTCCTTCTTGGTCTTGTCCTTGGCCTTCTTGTTTCCATCGGCCTTGTTCTTGTTTCTTCGGCCATCGTAATCTTCATGATCATCATCATCAATCTTGGTGAGTGCACCTCTCTTCGGTGGGGATTCCTTGCCAATCAACTTCCACTTCTCGCTTTCTTTGAGAAGTTCCCAACATTGCTCAAGTTCAAATGCCTTTTTGCTGGAAGCTTCCATCTCCTTGTACCTTTCTTACGCAGTTTTCTCCTACAAAATGAAAACAATGTCAAATTATGCAACCTCTCCCACGGCTACAAAAGATTTGCACAACTTGGGACGTGAAAACCAACTCACATAGTCGGCTTCAACGGTACCACTTGGGTGCATTGTTGACTTGCTGCAAGCATGCGGCCCAACAGCTACAAATTGGCTGGATCACGTCCCAACAACCATGAAGAGACCGAAAGGTGCGTGGCATCTGGTTAGGGTACTTTGCCATCATGCGGAGCTATTGATCCTCGATCCTTTTCCAATACCGCTTGGAGGTTTGGTCGGTGTCGGTGCACGCATCAAGAGACACCGATTCCCGAGCCTTGATCAAGACTTTATCTTCCAATAGCGTGTAGTTCTTCGATCTCGCGCGGAACTTGCTTGCGCTTCGTCGAACACCCCCTCGTCAACGTCCTCCACATCATCGTCCTCCTCACCATGCCCGTGCACGCCATCATCCATCTCATTCTAACTGTAATCACCGGTCGGGGCTTGATCGATGTCGACGGGGTTGTCGTCCAAAATTTGCACGAAGTCAGCCGTCGCATCATGCAAACCGGCGCTGCAATTTCGCTCGACAAGTCACGAACACATGCAATGGACAAAAGTTAAAGAATTGGAAGCAATCGAAGCATCATACCTCGAGGCCATTCTATCGAAAACCTTGGGGGCGGTGGCGGCAGCGCCTTCGGCGGGCATCCTCGGGGCAGCTCTTGCCGGAGCTATCGGGGGAGGTGTTGGCGGGATCGATTTTGTGGTGGTCTTCTTGCGCTTCACACCCGCAACCTTCCCTTTCTTCACCGGCGCAGGACGCACTGGATTCACAGCGATGTGTGGTGGCGGGGGCGGCGGGCGCGTGTCTCTCAACGGGGCCTGCGCCAGTGCCGCCCTGAACGACTACGTTGCCCTCCCGCTTGCAGGGCGGGGCGGCAAAGCCTTGAACGGTGACGGGCGCGAAATCACCTGTGACAAGATCTGCCGAGGGAATGGCTCATGGATGGCATCCGCGGTGATGGCCGACGTCTGGGAGGCTTCCATGGCGGTGGAGGGAAGCCCGAGAAGGTGCTCCGGTGCGGGCGGAGGGAGGTGATTGGTGGCGGAAGGGCGGGGAGGCGGGAACTGCCACGCGGAAATGTCCCTCCTGCCAAATCTCGTAGCCGATACAGGTCAAGCTCGGGTCGGCCTCCCACCCCATGAATCCAAAGGTTGAGGGCGAAGTTTTTCCGTGCCCCGCAATTTTTTTATAAGTGATACGGTGTCTGATCGGATCACTTTCTTCACGAGAAACCGTAAACGGGCATTTATTTTGCAGGTTGGCGCATTTTAAGGGGTCTGCTAGAGTTGCTCTTAGTTGTGCACCTTGGAACTTTTTTCTGAGGTCTCGGTTTGCCTAGAGATTTACTCCCTCCATCCTATAATGTAAGACATTTTTTGACACTACACTAGTGTTAAAAAACGTCTTACATTATGAGACAGAGGGAGTATATCTCAAAAAGATACCTAAATTATTTTGTTTTTGCAATACTAAGTTGTCTGAGAAAATCTTATAAGTTGACTTCAGAAAAGTGAACCCTCAGTTCAGTAGAAAGTACAACTTACATTTTTTACTGAAATTGCAACTAAGCAGAGATGTATAGAGTGCACTTTTTACTAAACTAAAGTTGCTCTTCGTAAATCAACTAAGACATACGAATCAAGTTTGATTAGACGGACCCAATTAGTACTCCAATGTGGAAGTACTTACACAATCCATACTTTACCTTCTCCCACTGAAGAAAACACATAAATTTTTAGAAGATACTCCCTCCGATCCAAAATAAATGTGTTGTAATGTTCATCATGGTATAACATGTTCCAATGTAAATTTTTATGCAAAAATATACCATGTATCTAAAAATGACAGTCTGGTACAACTTTAGCAGTGAACAATGAGTTGTTCAGGTATACACTTTTTTCTACTATGCAAGTGTACATGTTATACCATGTGAATATCCTTCTAGAAAAATAATATCATGTGAAAGTAGATCAAATCAAGCTCCAGGTAACTTAAAAGTAGAATCGAGCTGGCCTACATCAAGCACATTGCAAATGAGCATATCTAATAATCAAATTATGTACGCAAAAGTAGAATCGATGGTCTATTAATGTTTGTACGTGATTAGTGTAAGAGTTTTCATTCCAATACCAAGTCTGACAAGCAAATGTTGTTGACCTATTGTTGAACCCAACTTGCAAGAGACATTTGTCAATGGTCCAATTTATACCGAAGAAGATTCCACCAATATGTTTTCGTAATAACTAGAATCCACTATTACAATATTTATGGAGTGCACGCTATAGAGATCCTTAACATGATATTTAGAAAATAGAATATAAAAATACACACACAAACAAATAAGTATATATGTATATACAATATAACTTATGCAATTGTAAAACAAAGACAAAAATTGCAAAAAAGTTAAAATTTAATATACGGAAAAAATTCAGTAATATACATTAAAATTGTACAACAAATAACACTATAAGCAGGAGAGTCTACATAACAAATGTTACAAAATTTATCACATAGTCTATTTCATATGTGACTGTAGGGTGACCAAAATAAAATACTCTCATTAGTTCATTAGTTTTTTTCCTGTTATTTGTGACAAGTTATATGTAAATACATTATGTGGTTACCTATGTGAACTAAGTAATAAAGAAAATATACTCATTATTAGAAAAATAAATGTAAAGACGTATGAAAGTTTAGTCCAATTTTTTTTGTTTTAATCTCATTGGGCCAAAAAGGAGAGTATAGATTATAGGTCACCCATTTCGGCGGTTCCCTTCTGGATTTGGACAACAACTCCATGAATCAGGAGCCTAAGGGCATCTCCAGCCGTTCGGCCCCCCAGGACGCCTAAAAATCGCCCCCTGGGGGCGCGCCGGCGCTAACCCGCGCACTGGGGGCGTGATACCCCCCAGTCGCGGCGCCCACGTTTTTAAAAAAAATTCAAATACGGCGCAAACACGACTGAAATTTAACGCAAACATCGGCGAGTTCGTTCAAACTTAAACATATTTTACAAAAAAAGAAAAAAAAACTTCGGCGGGCTACCCCGCCGCCCCCCTCGCCGCCCGCCCACGCGGTTTACATGCCGAGGAGGCGGTAGAACCGCGTGTAGTCGCCGCCGTCGTCGTCGTCGTCGCCGCCCCCGCCCCTGCCTGCGCCTCCGTCGTCCCTGCTGCATCCCTCCCCCGGTTGGCGCGGCGGGTTGGACGGTCCGGGGGCGTCATCGTCGTCATCGCTGTCGAGGACCACGACGCCGTGCTCGTCCTCGCGCCCACGCTTGCGGGCAGCGATCTCCTCCAGGGCCCGGCGCTGCCAGACCATCTTGTAGCGGAGGTAGTCGTCCCGCGCCCACCGCAGGGCGTCCTCGTCGGAGATGCCGCGTCGGGCTATCTCCTCGTACTCCGTGGGGAGGCCGCGCTCCGGCTTGGGCTTGACGAGGACGAAGCAGCCGGTGGGTGGGGAGGCGTTGGCGCCGCCGATGCGGACGCCGGAGCTGCGCGTGCGGGCACTGACCGGCGTGCCCTGGGGCTCCAGCTTGACGGGGCGGAGGTAGGGCGAGCCGCCGGACGACGAGGAGGACCCCCCAGTCTCCATGCGCCTCGGGGTCCAGGAGCTTCCCCGGCGGCGTGAGAAGGACGGGGGATCGGGGTACTCGAGGCGCAGCGTGTTGCCGCCCTCGATGTACTCGAGGACGGCCTCCAACGTGCGCCCGGGCACGCCCCACCACCGGCGCCGGCCGTTGGAGTTGAGCCTGCCGGAGGGCTCGACGCCGTTGGTGGCCTCGAGCTGCTCGGCGTGACGGCGGCGGAAGTAGGGCTCCCAGAGCGGGCTGTCGGGGACGTACCGTGGCCCCTCCCTCGCCGCCCGCGGTAGGGACGCGCAGATGCGTGCGATCTCCGCACGTCGCGCCGCCCCGGTGGGTGGTGGTGGCACCAGCACGCCGCCGGCGCTGATCCTCCACGCGCCGGGCACCCGCATGTCCGGCGGGACCGAGTACCCGGCCTCGTAAAGGAGGCGAGCCTCGTCTTCGTGGAGATGGCGGCGGCCAAAGCCGTTCGCCGCCGCGCCGTCACCAGGGAAGCGCTCGGCCATGGGTGCAGACGGCGAGAGAGAGGAGAGGGAGAAACGACGGCGAGAGAGAGGAGAGGGAGGAACGACGGCGGCGAGAGAGTGTGGTCGCCGAGCACGCTGGTACGCGTCTTATATAGGCCGAGACGCCGCCCGTACGCGTGGCCGCCGTGTGTACACGTGGCGGGCGAGGGAGGGCGAGGGACGCGCGTCGTCCGGCCTTCACTGCGCCGCCCGTGAGGCATCAATGGCGCAGGCTGACCAGCGCGGCAGCGCGGCAAGGCGGCAGCTTTGGCATTGATTCGCCGCGGGAAACGAGGCGATGAGGACGACGAAGGGGCGAGAAGAGAGCCGTGTCGCTGACACGGCGGGCTCGCGGCTTTTTTGCGCCAAAAAAGTTCCCCCGGCGCTCCCGGACGCCCCCAGCGCGCCGGGTTCGGCCTGGGTCCGCCGGCGCTGTTTTCGGCCCAGGCCGGCAAAAATCGGGCTCCTGGGGGCGTGACTGGGCCGATTTTTCGGCGCCGGCGCAGGAAAAACGCCTAGGGAGGCCTTCTTGGGGGCGCGGCTGGAGATGCCCTAATAGGATGCTTGTCCCGTCTATGATAATATTTGGCAAAGTTTGGAGATATCAAAAGTTTCTATTATTTGAAAATTCGTAGTGAGTGGGATCATCTTTGGTATTCAACCAATCAAGTGTGAAGGCGACAAGGAAGTTCCGGGGGAAGTCCAGAAGCCAGATGGAGGCGACAAGGCATGGGGGCGCGCCCTGCCCCCTTGTGGACCCCCTGCAGCTTCTTTTACCCTAGTTTTTGACCTATAAATTCACATATATTCAAAAAGCCCTAGAGCATGACCCGTAACAATTATTTCGCCACCGCAAGTCTTTGTTCCGCCGCGATCCCATATGAAGGCCTTTTTTGGTATTCTGCCGGAGGTGGAATCAAGAGGGCCTATGCCATAGTGGAAGAAAAGAAGTGGCCACCGGGGGAGCGTCGACACAGGCAGAGCTGCTTCACTGATAAAACTCAACTCGTGCTGGATAGTGGTGTCTCCACACCATGGCCGCCAAAGGCACACACGGTAACAACACTGCCCGACCATGGTGGCCCCTTAAAGCCGTAGGGTACAGTGCTGACCGCCATGTAACAACAAAAGGTCTATAGAAAGTCATTTACTAATCTGCCAACCTTTATAAGATGACATAACTGATCTTTTGATTATTTGGAATAGAATGCAAGACCTGCCAATGCAAATCGATAATACATGCCCACTCACCTCTTGTGAATGTTTTCAACGATAGACCCTACAGCTAGATAATTGTCGCATGTCAAAATCAATGGACGCCATCTTCCACCACTATGTGGCAGCCTTGCTTATGACGAACCTACAAAAGATGGAATTAATTAAGAAAAGCATCATGGGATTGAAGCTTGATAGTCACAAAATGCATGACTAATTTGTTGCAGAGGTACGTGACTACAGAGTTAAACATATTAAGCTTGGCATGTGCTTTCTAACTAATAATCACTTTACTGTCCTCCGTAACCTATACTGATATGGTATAACTAGAAGTACATACTTATTTTCTAAATTCAATAACTGAAAATAAATTATGAAGGCAAAAGAATGGTGGACAAAGTATTATAGATTAGGCATATCATATAACCTTCATTAGCATGCATGCTAGTACTAATCAAATTGGTTGCGTTTCAGGACGTACTATAGGAGTGCTCATGTGGGCATTGGCTGGTGGCTGAAATCTTATCATGAGATCATAGCATTCTTCTCTTGAGTTTTTCATTTTTGTTTCCATTTTCTTTCTTTTCCCTATACAATTGGTGTGCTCTTGCCCTTCCTCGGCCAATGAAAATGCAACTCTCATGTCTAGCCACTGACTGGGCGCGTCTGCGGACGTTTGACGAGGATTTGAGGGGGCCGGATGTAGATACTTAAGCCTTGTACAATGCAAGGTGCTTAGAAAAGGCGTTTGGAGAAATAAATCAGTCTTTTGATAAGCACCGGTGCTTATTTGTACATGGCAGACGCTTAATTAGGTGTCTCTCCTGTAGAAATAAGCACGGGTGCTTCATAAAAATCCGGTTTATTTTTCTAAGCACCTCTCTAAGCATCTAGTATTGTACAAGGCCTTAAGTGATTGACAACAATGACCCTCAATGACATGGCAATAACATATATGTTTTGTTAAGTCTCAGTCGACCGAGACTTAATGCTATATCAGTGAGATCTTACACTGAGATTCATGCAAAATTTTCTTTTCAGTTTTTTCTTTCTCTCTCTTGCATGTTACTCCCTCCGCCTATAATATAAGTGTT
>NC_041390.1:25010916-25022227 GCF_002162155.2 Triticum dicoccoides
GAGGAGGGGGGGGCAGTATGTCACTTGACTGAGACTTAGAGCATCTACAGTCGGACTTGGCAAATCCGGCCCCGTCCGCGAGCACTGACCGAGCACCCCTCAAATTAGCCACTTTGCATCCGTCTCTCTTATATTTCATCCCCTAGATCCATACAAAGCATGTAAAAGAAATCCTACGTATTACATCTACGTACTACCCTAGCTACTCTTCGTCGTCGGAGATGTCCACGACGACAGTGCCTGGCACCGGCCGGGCGGGCGGGTAGGAGGGCTCTGGCTCATCCTCCTCCTGCTCGACCTCATCCATGTAAGCGAACATCTCCGCCTCGTCCGCCTCCTCTTGCACCTCCATCTCTTGCCAGTGACGGCGTCTTGCCTCCGCATCCAACTCCGACCGGAGAGAATCGAGGATAGCCTGCTGCTCCGCCTGCAGATCCCGTCGCCGGTGTCCCTCACATCCTCCACCTCCAACTCCTCCTCCGTATCCACTGCATCCGGAGGTAACCCCGCAGCGATCCAGGCTTCGCGCCTAGCCCGGATCTACTGAAGGAGCTCGACCCGGCGCTCCAGCATCAGAAATGGATCGCTCCTCACTCGGCGGCGTGGGGGCATGGCTACTAGGCGGACGGGTTGACTGGAATGTGGCGGCAGTGGCGGACAGGAGGAGAAAAATGTGGATGGATGGTAAGATTTCGGTGCCGCCGGTCGACTTAAATAGCCGGGCAATGCACTACGCGGCGCCACCGGTCCGACGGAGGAGACGAGCTTCGGACCGCCAGTGCGTTTCCGGCTCGAAAAAACATGATTGGAGGCTGACCGGGCAGCCCGCCCGAGCATATAAGACGGATTTGAGATGTCCGGCTGTAGAGATGCTGCTAGTTAAATCCTAGCCACACCCATAACATATAGCCCAGCCAGCCGTTGTTGTATTATTTTTACTCGTGCTAGTCCTTATTAAGTGGAACTCGACGGTGATTGGCAGGTAAATCCGGCCAGTGACATCTGCGTATAAAACGGTATAAAATATCCGGTGTGAGGAAACAACGAGTCGTGCGTGCGTGCATGCATGCATGCATGCATGTGTGACTCCCGTCGCGTCAGCTATCCAACCAAAGTGAGGACGCACGAAGCACTTGATCCCCGTCGACGGCGCCGCAAGACATATCCGATCCTAAAGGCAGAAATATGGAATTTCCTGCATGCTTTTAGCCCGTCTCTTTTCTTGGTGCAACCAGACGGAAAACCTTAGCGCCGATGACCCCGAAAAGCAGCGGCGGTGTGCATGAGGATATCCACGAGTTAGCGTCACCGGACGGCGAAAGTGAGCAAGTAAGCTGGGATTGGCACGCAGGAGCTAGCTAGCCATGATAATTAATCAACGACATATGCCATGCTTTGGTAAAGAATCGGCGTCAGATAAAGGAGAGATGATAGGGATCATTCGGAGGAGGCATGTGGATGGCTCACCTGCTCGTGATTCGGCACGGCCGGTTTGACAAACCCATCTGTCTGGTTTCGCACGGCCGTTGCGGTAGGCTCTCCTACCGTCGGAACTAGGATTCGTAGTTGCACCCGACAGCACACGTCCACGTAAAACTCAACTTGGGTTTCTCACCCAACATGGTCGTTTCGTTAGGCGGGACTCGATCGATCGTGTGTAGGGGCTCACACGGCTGGATTACTAGTGATCATACGCGGTGTGGATTCAGTTAACTTTGAGCTGTGGTTAAAATTAAGCCATGCAGTTACATTCAGTACGGTGTGGCGAGTGCCTGTGCCTACGCTTTCCTCGCGTCAGCGCTGCAAGCTGAAGCAAAACTCTTGGTCAAACTTACTGAAGTAGTACAAGGCATCTAAAATAGGAACGTGCATGATGAAACAGCAGTGTCAATCTTTCGTCGCCACCCACACGTGCATGAAACAAAATGCAAAGCACACACGTTCGTTCCACGGACAAAATGACGGAGCACAACACACATACACACACAAGCAAGAAAATATATATCTCTCTCTCTCTCCCTCCTTTAATTTGGTCCTTTGTGGTGCAGCGAAAGAAAAAATGGCCAGCCACACACGAGTCGGCAAGCCAGGCACTTTCTCTCGCATGCAGCCGCGCCGTTGAGCGGCCGCCACTCACAGTCAGGTGATTACCTAGCTAGTGCGCATATAAATAGGCCCTGAGGCCTCTCCCGCTAGCCGCGGACTGCAGGCTCCAGGACACAGCAGGAGGATCCATCCATCCAGAGGTACGTCTAGTTAGGCGTCAAGCTCTCGTGTCAACACAAAGGCTACCTTTAGTTTCGTCCAGGAGAAGCACAAGCAAGCAAACTCTAGCTTCTTGCGGCCAGTTGAGGTATGTATGGCCGTCGTCGTCAGTTCTTTCTGCCACTGAACTTGCTCTTGCTAAATTCTCTAGCTACCTCGTTCCGTACGTGCTCTCCTTTTACCCCTTGGCCTGGATGGGTAAATGAAGTAGTGCCTTTGCCCCTTTTGATTTCAATACATACATCCATCCTTGTGTTGGTTCTGGGGTTATATCTATGGGGAGCGTACGTAGAATCTTCGTGTTTGATTGATTCCTCTTCCTGCTCTTTTAGTTATTAGTTTGGTCTTCTCACAAGTTCAACCAGTACAAATTACCTCATCAGCATGCATGCTCACTTTGTTGCTGCTTCCATTCAACCGCCCGCTTCCACATGCATGCAGATATATAGAAAGAGTAGAATGCCCGGTTGCTGCTTTGTTTTGTACTCCCTCCGGTCCTTTTTACTCTGCACATTGGATTTGCCGAAAGCCAAACTTTGCTAAGTTTGACCAAATTTATATTAGAAATTATTAGCATCTATAATATGTAATAAATATAATATGAAAATATATTTCAAGATGAATCTAATGATATTGGTGTTGTTATGTGAATGTCTATAATTTTTTGTATAAACTTGGTCAAAGTTGGATAAGATTGACTTCGGTCAAACCTAATATGCAGAGTAAAAAGGACCGGAGGGAGTACTAATATATGAACAACCACCCAAGCATGCATATGTAGTTAAGCAACAGGGTACCCACAGCTTAACGTGCGGTGACATTTCTTCTTCCATGGAGCATATATACCTCAGCTAGGAGCAAAAAAATACAAGGAAGCTAAACCAGTGTTCATGAAAAACTGGAGCATACCTTGTTAGTTAGGAGCAAAATCCATTCCGGTCGCTATAGCTAAACTAGGTACTCCAACTCATCAAGTATAGTCACTTGTTAGGATACTAGTGTTAGGTGTCTCCGTTTACCCACCAAAATGAATTGTGGACTATGCATGCAAATGCAATGCAATCGTGGCCCTGCCAGATGTCGACACTTGCCTTGGATGGAACGGTTGTTGATCAGTTGCTGTCACAAGAGTAGTGACCAAAGTGTTGCGGGAGCATATCCTGGTCCATGTTCTCCTCAATTAACTACTTTCTTCTTCTTTCTCGGTGGCGTTTCCTGTTATAGGACTACTAGTACAGTCTTGTTGGTGACCGGCCATCTGGATTCTGGAAGCACCATGAATAAGCTCATATAATGCGTCAGGCCCGCAGCATATGGTTATGCCCCATGTTTGCCGGAAAATAATAAGATTAGCACTATTCCCACCGATTCCAATTTTGCCGGCTTTCCTTCCAACTGGACTGAAACACCTGTCGACAAAATAGCAAAATTTTGACAGTTTGTATGCATGTGTACATATTCTGACATGTGCTGCCTTCAGGGTTCAAGGAGCTGCAGTGTCTGCATCGTTGCTTCGCTAGCTCGCAGGAGAAATTAAAGAATGTTGCGCGAGAGATGGCAGTGGCAGGGATGCATTTTCATTCTCGTCCTGCTTCTTCTCTCCAACACATCAGCGTCAGGTATGTACTATATTAAGCCTGTGCTCCGGCCGGTTTCAGTGCCCGTACTGTCGCACGGGTTCCATTCTCGCTTGCTTTCTGTCCTCCGAGCTAGATTCGTTACTTAACTCACATACATTCATTCCCGTACCTAGAGAGAGCATCGCAGAAAGAAAGAAAGTGTGCAGCAGCACAAAGGGACTTTAAATTAAGCTGCGATGCGATGCGATGCCTGTGCGTTTTCTTTCAAGACTCTTGTCTTGTTGAGTTGAGCAACACAAGCAAAAGCAAAAGCAGACGTGACACAACACGCGTCCAAGCTCAGGACTCGTGTTTAATAAGAAACTGAATGATGCGCCTGTCCTACCTACCTAACTATCTTATATTCTCGATCAGTGTTTCTCTTTGACACATGTAAAAGCCTTACCTTCAGGCTTCAGTTATCCTGATATTTTTTTACTCAAGCACTCAACAGACTGAACCCCAGGCCATGCGTGGCTGTAAGAGCATCTCTTGTCGAACCCTCGAAACCGCTTAGCTCTTTCAAAAAATTGTTTTGAAGAGTTAAACCGGACCTAGCCGAACCCTTATCCGGTTTATAACTCTTTTAAAAAATTAAGCGGTGCATCGGCTGGCACTTATATTTCAGTGGCTGCAACCGAGTCGTCAGGGGTCACCACCGCTGAATCAACATGGGGGGCCATCGTCGGATCGGCGTTGTGACTGGGAGAGGGCCACGCAGCCGCCCCGTGTTGGCGGAGCAGGCGGCTCACGCCTATGACATGACGGCGGTCCGCCTCCTTGTAGCCGAGGAAGATAAATTTACCCCTCGGCAGCAGCCCCGTCCAAAAATTCATCGCCGTCTATCCCCAAGTGATCTACGTACCACTGCGAGTTGCCGGAGAATCAAGGGCCTTCGAGAAGATCGACGAGGCCTACATAGCCGACCTCCGAGCGAATCATGCCGAGTTTGTCGCCGACGAGCTTCGGATCCACGATTTTCCGTCCAGTGACTCCAAATCCTGCTCCGGTAGTGGACAGGGAGAAAATCCTGTCCGAAGAAGATTAAGTTATTTAGTTTAGTGTGCTAGTGGTAGTTTTATTTTGTTCGAAACGAGTAGTTTAAGTTCATGCATGTTATGCAATGTATTGAAATAAATATATGTGGAAAAAGTTTCAAGGAGCTAAATTAAAAAAATTGGCCAGGAACTGTTCTTTTAAGTCCTCCAATATAAGAAGTTACCACTTAAAACCATTTGAGGGGCTAAAAATTTAAAGGGCAATGCTAGACCTACGTAAGGTCTGTTGTGTGTTTTACATAAACAATATTGCGGAGAAAGATTATTGGGTCGGTTAGAGGGAAGGGGCCCACCCCGTTAAAATCAGGGGGCCGAGAGGTTTATAGTATGGAAAATTACGTAGGCCTTAATAGGTGTAAGATTATTGAAATTTAAATTATTAGGGATCGACTAGAGAAGCTCAGATCCAATGATGAAGATGTGGTCAAACAAGAAAAAAATCTAAGCAGACCAGGCAATTACTGACAACTGAAACTCAACTTTACCTTCATGCATGATGGACAGGCACTTCTCTGGAGGAGAAGGACAACACGATCCTCCCGTCAAATTCTCCATCAGACTTCGCGAGAATCCTGCAATCTAAGCAGACCAGGCAAGCGCGGGTGTGCAGCGGAGAAGACCACCGGCTGCTGCGCTCCCTCGCCAACACCGGAGCGGAGGTCATGGTCACCATCCCCAACTCACATCTGCAGCACATGGCCGAGTTCCAGGAGGAGGCCCGGCTCTGGGTCGCCGCCAACGTGGCGCCGTTCCTCCCGGCGACCATGATCACGCACATCCTGGCGGGAGGCGACGCCCTGTCGTCCGTTTCCCCCGGGGACGCCGCCTACTCGCTGGTCCCCGCCATGCTGAACCTCCACGCCGCCCTCGTCGCCGCCGGACTTGACGGCCGCGTCAGGGTGTCTACCACGCTCTCCGCGGTGCCACTCGCCCCGTCTTGGTCCGCCGGCATCGCCGGGCGTGTCCTGCGGTTCCTGGGGGAGACCGGCTCGCCATTGTTCCTCCTCAAAGCTCACGCGTCTGAGGCCACCGCAGAAGCCAAAGTCGGCAACTCATACGCCGCGATGCGGGCGCTGGGCTTCTCCAGCATCCCGCTGATCACGGCGGAGTCGGCGGAGCTCGGTCTCACTGGGGCGCTGGTGTACCACAGCTACTTGTATGGCCGTCGTCCTGGCGGTGGCGGGAGGCGGTCGCTGGCGACAGGGACGTTCTGCGTGGCGCTCCAGAACGCAGACCCGACGGCCCTGCAGGCAGGCCTGAGCTGGGCGTGCGGGCAGGGCCAGGCCGACTGCTCCGCAGTGCAGCCCGGAGGGGCTTGCTACAAGCAGAACAACGTGGCGGCGCTGGCCTCCTACGCCTACAATGACTACTACCAGAAGAGCGCCAGCACCGGCGCCACCTGCTCCTTCAACGGCACCGCCACCACTACTGCCACTGATCCCAGTAAGCACCAACAAGAACCATTTCGATGCATAACCTTCTGTCCTGTACCACCATGGATGGCTGGCTGTTCTTGTTCTCTGATTCTTTCATGTTAATTGCTCATTGCAGGTTCAGGATCGTGCATCTTCGCAGGAAGGTGAGCACAGTTTCCCGTGATACCTGAAATAGTCAGCGCTCCCGCTCCTGCTCCCAGATTATTTCACAAATCTGACACGGTACCAATTTCATGCTTGCAGCACGATGGCAGGAGGCTCCACCTCTAACTCGAGCGTGCCAAGTGCCAGCCCTCCGACGAGCCTGGGCGCCCCTCCGTCAGACAATCTCACTCCTCCAGTCAGCTCAAGCCCTCCGTCCGACTTTGGCCCCCCGGCAGCCGACACGGCCCCTCCGACGAGCCTGGGCGCCCCTCCGTCAGATGATCTCACTCCTCCAGTCGGCTCAAGCCCTCCGTCCGACTTTGGCCCCCCGGCAGCCGACACGGCCCCTCCGACGAGCTTTGACGCTCCTGCAGGTGGCTTCGGACCACCGTCTGGCTTCGGTCCCCCGTCTGTGTTCGGCAGCCCGCCATCGACGTTTGGCCCGCCTGGGAGCTTAAACGGGAGCGGGAGCTTCGGGCCGAGCAGCACCCTCGAGCCTTACGGCGTCGGGTGCCGCCATGTCACCTCCTTGGCTGTCTCCACCCTTCTCTCCGCCATTGTTCTCGCCCTTCTTTGCGCGTCACCCGATCTAATGTAAATTTTCCGAGTGTGAATTTGGATTAGCTATACAGAGCTAACACTGTCGTTAGCTATTACTATTACATCGTATGTTCTTGGTCTTGTAGATGTCAGATTCAATGTTTAGGAATCGTATCGTATGTATATATATATATATGATTTGCAGAGTATTTGGCATTGCACTTGAGAATAACCTGGGTACATACCTGGGTAGTTAGCCTGACATGTTTTGGATTGGGAATAGTTTCAGTTCGCTTGTGAAAAAAAAGGAGCTTCGGCGCGATGACTTTAGACATGCAACTTCTGAACCGACTGGCCATTTCTCTTCCCCGGATGAAGTCAACTTTCAGAGTTCAAACCGTGTCTCCAGCGTCCTCTGGATGGTCGGCAGCAACCGCATTGTTGAAACAAAAGTGTTATAAGGAGCTGAAAAGCAACAAGCTAATGATTACCAAACTTACTAGTTTACATCAGGATGATTGCTCCAAGCAAGTTTCCGATAGGCTGGAACAGGACATGTTCTTAGAACCAACACAGAAAGAAAAATTTACAGGTGTGTTCAGAGTATTGCTTACCAACCTCATATTTCCATTAATACGAAATACTAAACAAGTGAAAGAATCAGCTAATGAGTTGATGAAAGTGACATTAAAAGCATTCATTTGAGTCCAAACAAAATGGCCCTAGAGGTCATGGCATACTTTGCACCAAAGACTAATGATCCAATTACATGCTAATGGTGCAGGATATTACTTTACCATTTACCAATGATACATACCTTAATACAGTACTGATTTTATTTTACATGTAGATTGTATATGAATAAAAGAGAATCAAAATTGGAAGTTGGAAATCAACTATGAAAGGTTTGCATATCCGATAATCATAAGAATTTATATGGGGAACAGCAGGATAACTAAGAAAAATGGTTTAAACTGGAGTGAAACAAAACTTGATCTGGTTCTATGCCAAACAAATACTCCCTAGTGTAGTGTCAAAAACGCTCTTATATTATGGGACGGAGGCAGAAGTTCACTTTTTATGTGAGCAAGTGCTAGATTTTTATTCAACGGATGGAGGTTGTTGGACTACAGGCAGGAAAAAAAAAATACTAAACTAGACATTAACCGGCGAACCTCCTTCCAAGCAGAAACTTCTTCCTAGATGTATGCAATCAAGGAGAAGAGTGCTCCCCTTGCCTGAAGACTCAGTCTATTTCTTTCTAGCCATATCAACAACAAAAATCAGAAGCTTTGAGGTTTTCTGTCCTTCAGGAAATTGTGTTCAGGAAATCTGGCCCTAAAAAAACAACCTTCATGATGACACCAGGGTTTTCAAAGATAAACAGGAGAGACTGTCCAGTCCAGGCTCCGGCTGCGAACTACTGCTAACAGAGCTGATTCTGTGTGGCACAGAGCGCAGGAGATGGACGTGGTAAACATATACTCACTACATCTGTTTCCAACTGAATACTTCAGTTTTGAAAGGCGAAAAATTGATAAGATAGCCATAGGACTGTTGCACTTGTCAAGTCTTTTCCCCAATATCTTTACTCTTTCTGGCATTTGCTAATTCTTGTAACCTGTGGAAAAGTCAAAGGGTATTTAGAAGAGCACAATGTCACTTGTGATTCAATAACAGAGCAATATGTAAAAAACAACATTATCTTCATAAGCATATCAGTATTCAGAGAATCTTAAGAAACCATATACCTTTTATGTTTTTATAACCTTGTATGAAGTATTTTTATCGCCAATATACTCTCATCTGCACACTACATCCACCCTGCATCAAATGCACATCTATTATTAATAATGAACTCAATCTTAATATTTCATCTATCTTTGGTCCTGTCCTGCTGATCAATAACATTAACAGAACTTCAAGGTAAGAACCAACCTGAATTGCGTAGGAAAACCTGATAGGTAGCCTTGGCTAGCAATACAACATAGTGGTAGCTTAGTAGATAAAACAGCACAATCATACTTTCAAAACAACAACCAGGTTAATCAAGTATCCAGAGACCCAGTCAAGTGAATCTTAAACTATTCAGATGTTTCTCTGTCATAAGCTCTGCAGGGTCATTCAGCGCACTGGTGACAGCTTTCTCCCATGCACTTGACTCTAGAGCATTCACCTTCGCCAGACGGCATAACACTGACTCTAGCAACACTGCATCCCCTTCCCTCTCAATTCCCTGAATGAACTTGGTCGCACCATCCTTGCTTGGCGCAAAACCCTTAAAGGTCATCTCATCCAAAACCTGATCTGCTTCATGAAATGCCCCAGCAACACACATGCCATCAAAGAGCATTCTGTACGTCACCACATCAGGAGGGCAGCCCCTTCTAGGCATATCCTCAACCAACTCATTTGCATCCTGCCACCGCCCCAACTTGCACAGCCCAGCAACCAACGTGTTATAACTCACTACATCTGCCTTGCACCCGCTGTTCTGCATGTCATCAAGCACCGCGAACGCAGCATCCAAATCGCCCTCATCCTCACAGAAACCTGCGATCATCGCATTGTGCACCACTCTATCAGCCTGAATGTCCCTACCCTTCATCTCTTCCAGCAAACCAACCACTTCCCCTTTCCGGCCACCCCTAAACAACGCCCTAACCAAGGTCGCATAAATGGCGGGATCCAGCACAAGATCTGCGTCGGCCACCATCTCCTCTTTGAACCTAACCGCCTTGTCCACATCCCCCCTCTGACAGAGCCCCTTCATCAAGCTGGCATACACATGAGCATTTGGCCTCACATTGTACTGCTCAGCCATGGCGTCCTTCACGTCGAACGCCTCCTCGAGACGACCACAATCGCAAAACGCGGCAACCAGGGTGCCAAACGTGACGACGGTCGGGGCGATCCGCCGCTGCAGCATTTCGTCGAACAGGAGGCGGACGTGGTCGACCGAGCCACCAGACGCCGCAGCCGCGCGGATGAGGATGTTGTAGGTGCACGCGTCCGGAGGGATGGCGGCGTCCCGGCAAACAGAGAGGAGCTCGGCGAGGGGCGTGCTGCAGACGGCGAGGGCGTGCAGGAGGGCGTTGAGGGCGCGGGTGGTGCGGGGGCCGGGGAAGGCGGGGTGGGCGAAGGCGCGGCGGGCGGCGGCGGGGAGGCGGGCGCGGCCGTAGGCGGATATGACGCAGCGGAGCAGGGGCTCGCGAGGCTGGAGGGAGGAGGCGCGGAGGCTGGAGAGGAGGGACTCCATGGCCGGGAAGTGCCGCGCGGCGGCGAGCTTGGAGATGATGAGGTCGTAGCAGCGAAGGGAGTAGCGGAACGGGGTGGAAACAGGGGTGGTCGGCGGGCTGAGGAAGAGGCGGAGCGCGGCGGAGGGGTCGCGCTCGCGTCGGAGCGCTGCGGCGAGGTGGTACGACGAGAACTTGGTGCCGGCCATGGCGGCGTTCGGCATCTCTCCCGAACTGCTAAGGAATTTTGGAGGGGCTATTGGCCTGGTCAGAAATACAGTACAAGTTTTTCAACATGACGGCCGGATATTCAATTTGGCTCTAGGAGCATGCTCCTGCGTGTCGAAAATGGATTTTACAAAATTTGAATAAAAAATAGATATGCTCATTGTCACACCCAAATGGTACATGCGAATTTGCAGGTGGAAAATTTAAGCATTTTGACATGTAAAAAAAATCGAACACCAAATGTTACCTCGAAAATTTAAGCACATTTACCACACTAATATGAACATCTAAATTTTTTCAAAAGTTTATTTTTCTTACTATTTATTTTGATTTTACTGTTCATCAGGGAGCATATGACAAAAATCCGTGTCTGGCAGCGTGTACCTATGCTATTTCGTCTTTTCTTTTGAAAAATGTTTGTGCCCGACCGACTGGCCGAAACTTCAGCCGGTGGCATGTGAGCCACGGGATCGAGGCTCACCATACATCTCGCAACATCCCCCGCCCACCTTATCTTCTTTCTCTCTCTATCTTCTTGTCCCGATTTCGGGACGTCTGGAATGCGAATCCACTGCGGATTTTCTGTCTTGTAATTCAAAACAGATACATCATGTAGTGTAAATGCTCGTTTCTTATTTGAAAACTATTCATCGTATATTTTAAAATCTTAATTGCGTAATTAAAAATGTGATGTATTTTAAAAATATTTGTCTCTGATTAGAAATTTGTTAATTGCATAATTTCGAAATGCTTATATTTTATTTAAAAATTGTTATTCATGCACT
>NC_041390.1:25022853-25039880 GCF_002162155.2 Triticum dicoccoides
CAGGAAACTATTTAAAATTATTCACAGTGTAATTAAACATGTTTATGGCATATTTTAAAATAAACCCTTCTTTGTTAGAAAAGTTTTCATCGTGTATTTAAAAATGTTTATTATTTATTAAAACAAATATTCATCACATATTATAAAATGCTCCTATATTTCAAAAAATATATGCAGTGAGTGTTAAAAATGGTCATCACATATTAAAAATATGTTCACCATTTATTTTCAATAAAAAATCCATCATATAAATTCTACTTTTATGGTGTATTAAATCTTTTTACTTGCTATTGACATCAGGTCCATAAAAGTGAAAGTAGGACTGGGGGAGAAAAGAGTAATAAGCATCAAAATAAGATCACATATTTAAAACATGTTTGTATAATTTAAAATTCACACATTTTAAAATTGTTATCAGAAAATAAAATAAAGACAGGAAAAGGAAGACTGGAAACAGGAAAAAAGGAAAAAAGGAAAAGGAAGAAAAAGACAGGAAAATACAAGGCATAAGTAAGCACAAAAATAACTTAATGAATAAAAAAATATGAAAACTAATTGAACGACGAAGTAAAGAAAAAAACCACACGCATCTACGCGCAACGGACGGAACAGTAGGTGAAAAAGCCAGCCTCTCTACCAAAACCAGAATATAAGAACCGGACAAACAGGAAAGGGAGCGCCTGTACAACGCGGTACGCGCCGGCAGCCACGGGAGCGCGTACCCTCGCTGCTCCCCCGCGCGCCCTCATGGGCCGGCCCATGTGCGGGGCGGGGAGCCCCTTGTTTTTTTTGCCTTTATTTTTCTGTTTTCAGCTTTATTTCATTTTGAAAAATAATTTAGGATTTCAGAAAAAGTTGCAAAATGTGCAATTGTTCGTGAATTCAAAAATTGTGCACGATTTCAAATTTATTCAGGAAATGATAAAATCTCACGGATTCAAAAATTGTTCGCAATTTCAAAATTGGTATTCTTCTACTCAAAAAATGTTTACAATTTCGAAAATAAATTCATGAATTTCTCGAAAAGTTATCACAATATTGAAAAAATGTTCATGAATGTTGAAACATGTTCACAAATTTGAAAAAAGGTTCGCTATTTCAAGAACTATTAAGAAACCCAAAAATGTTCGTCAAAAACAAAAATGTTTCTGAATTTAAAAAATTGTTCGGAAATTTCAAAAAATGTTCACCATTTCCAGAAAAATGTACTCAATTTCAAGGAATGTTCGAGAATTATAAAAAATCATGATTTCATAAAATGTTCACGAATTTAAAAAATGTTCACGATTTCGGAAAAAAATGTTCAGGATTTCAAAAAATGTTCACAATTTAAGAAAATTTGTTCGCAAAATTGATACATGGCCGAACTTTTTTTTGAGCTGGCCATGGTGGAAATGGATCCGGGCGACCTGGGAGCGGCGCTTTTGTCTCTCGACTCTTGTACCAGCCGCCCCCAATTCCTCCTTCAGGCAACCTTCAGGCGCAGCATCCCGCAATTGGCTTTGGAGCACTTCAGTCTGGTCAGATGGACAATGGTGCTTTGGGTAGTCATCAGTATTCCGGAACTAGTAATAATCCACCTAATCAGCAAGGGCAGGGGTATGCTCATTCCGGCTTCAATTCAAATCAACCTGGTGCTACCAGTGGGCCTGCAAGTGCTGGGAACGACGGATCACAGATGACATGCTACAAATGCGAGAATCTCGGTCATGCCGGTAAGGACTGTCAGACCGTGTTATTTTGCACAAATTGCGCCAAGTATTCACATCCCTCGCGCGAATGCTCCTTCCTGTCGCGACCTAAACCTGTTGCTAGCTTGGTTGGTAGTGCCGCTGATGGTTTGCAGATGTTCTCAGCAAGGACCGGAAAGAAGCTTGGAGCCGGATAAAAACAAGGACGCTATAGCTGTTGTTACTGTGAAGAATGCGAACCTCACCACATCACAGCTCGCTAGCTCTTTGAGCATGATGTTCTAGTGGGAGGGATGGGAGTGGATGGCTAGACCTTACATCATAGACAGCTTTCTGGTCAAATTCCCTTACGTGGAAAAAATCGATGAAATGAAGGGTTTCGATTCCTTTCGTCTGATTGGAATGTCAGCTGATATCAAAATAGTAGATAGATGGACTAACTCTTCGGCCGCAGCTTTCAAATTGTATGTCTGCTGGGTTAGAATAACAGGGGTTCCCCAGACATTGGAGCACTACCGGGGTTTTTGTGAAGGCGGTTCTCTCATTGGTTCTGTTTTAGAATTGGACATGGAGCTCTATGGGCAATCTGCAGTTCTCAGGGCTAAGATTGGAGTTATGGATCCTAGGAATATACCCTCTAGTGCTCCTCTGAATGGAAGTTGTTTTATCTTCAACATACACTTGGCTGGAAGACATAGTGGAGGAGGGTGGACCTATGGAGGGTGGTATCCTGGTTAGCCATCCTAGTCGTCCTGAATCATCTCATAACATTACAGAGAAAAGACCGAGAGAGCAAAGTAACAGAGAGGGTGTGGGATGTACCCAATCTTGATACTGCGGCCGGAAAGTCGGATAAAGGGAACACTACAGTTTCAACAGAGGATGTGATTCTGAGTCAATATGAACTTGATAAGAACCTGGTTGCTGAAAATGAGGTGAGGCAAAAATTACTTGACAAAAAGCGGGATGCTGAAAGAGCTCTCTCTGGTATGAAGCAAGTTAATGCTGAGTTTGCTAATAGCGCTGCTATGTTGGAGGATTTCATAGAAGTGTTTGACATCCAAAAGGAAGAAGAGTTTGATTGCACTCAAGACCCAGTTGACTTTGTTAGGAGGCTTGGGAGTAGCTCTCGAAAAGTTAAAGAAATCAATGCCAATGTTGAGAGTGAGATGATTGCGGAGGAAAATGAGAATCTGCTATTGGCGCAAGATAAGGAAAATAGGAGCCCTTGTCTCATTAGCTCCACTCTGGCCACGACCGCTCCCAGGAGAGAAGTGAGTCAGAAGCATGTTCCCTTCTCTGACAAAGCTGATGTGTGTTTGCAATACCCCTTGCAAGACCTTTGTGATGCCGATGCAGTCAAAAAGCAGAAAATGAGGGAGGCTGAAGCGAGAGTTCAGAGAGCAAAAGACAAGGCGACGCTTGATGAAGCTGCTATAGGAGAAGGAGTGATAGGCATAAGAATAGAGATGAGGGGCAGACTATGGACAAGGCTACTGAGATGGCAAAGAAGAAGAATCTAGAAATGGCACCAGGTAATACTCCTACTGTTTTAAATACAATGCCTAGTTTCATTTCACATATCACATGATGTATTGGTGTTAGTCTAGGAAAAACTCCTGAGGAAACAGATGGTACTATTTCTATGATCAAGAGTTTAGAGAAAACTAGAAGTGACTTATTCTTTGCTAATAAGAGAAAGGAAAAAGATAGAAATGTGGATTTAGAATCAAAATTGGAGAGTTTTGATCCAAATGATATTAGAAATTCGTTATCCGTATGGCGGGGCTTAGTGTGGGCCAAAGGGGGCAATGCCCCCCCCCTACCAAATTTATTTCTTTGTATAAACACATAGTAATATTTAGGGATAATTTTTGGGAAAACTTTAATAGAATGCACTAGATTAGGCCCCTAAACTCTATTTAAGACTCATTTAGCCCCCTCTCAAATCACGTTGAAGCTCCACCACTGATTATCCGACTTAGATTCTGATGCTGAGGAGGGTGAGGAGCTTAGAGATGAATTAGTGTTGTTATCTTTGCTGTATAAATCAAGAAGTAGACAGACTTGCACTGGGGGATTCAGTGTTAAGCCTAGGGTTAGATGCAATGCAACAAATGTTACATAATTGCTCGGTTCTTATGGCGGGCCTATTTTGGAATGCTAGAGGGCTGGGTGAACCTGAAAAGAGAAGATACTATATTAGTCATATCTGGTGTATAGTGTATCTGATACATTAACTTTTGTGTGTGCAGGTGGTTGATACACCAATGCTGCGTACCAAATTCCTCTACCTTAAGCACCTGACCATTATTTTGAGATTAGGACCAAACGGTGCCGGGACATATGACTATTTTTCTCTGGTTTCTTTCCTGAATGCTTCCCCTTCCTTGGAGACTTTGACATTAGATGTAAGGCAGTGGTGCTGTTCTTTGATTTCATCCTGCGAAGCCATCAGATCAGTCTTTGTCTAGTTAACTGAATCATATTATCCTTTTTTATTGTCAGGTGAGCCAGCGACATATGGTGCATGAATCGATTTTTGCGGATTCTCAACCGAGGCACATGCCTGAACACCGCCAAGGCTGCCTCAAGAGCCTAAAGATCAATGGTTTCAGCTCTGCAAAGTGCTTGATTGAACTGACATGTTATATCCTCAAGAACGCGGTGTCACTCGAGTGCCTTACACTGGATACACTTTATGGGCAGAGGTGTGATGATGAAGGCGATTATGATTGGTGTATTCCCATGCCGGATAGTGTTCTTGTGGGAACGCCTAGCTAGGGCGCTCTCGGCTTCATCTGGAGTTAAGTTGACTGTTATGGAGCCTTGCATCTAGTGCCATGCTAGAGGACTACGGCGGGTATTGTCACAGTCGTGCAATGGTGCCGTTTCAACTTAGTTTTAAATGAGCCACATTTTGTTTGTTAAACTATTTATGGCTGTGGCTCAGTGTAGTAGAGCAAATCTTTAATCTACTTTTGGATGGAGCATGTTTTTCCCCTTAAGTATCAGACCTATTCAATGTTCAACTTTTGTAATGTGGCATGTTGATCTGTGTTTTTCGTCGAATGTTGAAATATTTAGTTGCAAGGACACGATGATTATGAAAGAAAGTACCCAAAATGTATCACAGTGGAGCAATAACCCCCTGAAGTCTAATTCTGATTTATTTACATGTACAAAACAGAAGGTAGGGCAGGTCTGACTTGCATTGCTTTAAGCCAAGCCAAATATTTGATGGCCCGCTAGTGGAGGTAGTGGAATTTGGGTAGAGGAAGGGGAAGAACAGTGGAGAGGGGATGAGATTCAAAAGGTTACTCCATCAGTTGCAAAATAATTGAAGCTCTAGGTTTGGCTCGAGTCAAATTTGCTTAAGTTTGACTAACTCTATAGAAAATACAACACTAAATACACATGGTATGAAAATAGATTTCATGAGACCAGTTTGGTGTTCGAGGTGTTAATGGATTTTCCTATAGACTTGATCAAACTTGAATAAGTTTGACATAGAACAAATCTAAAACTTCAATTATTCTGGAACAAAGATAGTAAGCTTGAGTTCACATAATTTCTCAGTTAATCGATAGTGTACAGGACCGCACACGGCCTTTTTTAAACCCGCTCTCACACACTTATAAGTGGGACCTCTGGCCCATAGACCCCTCACAAGTCACAAGTACCAGTAAGAAGCAACTTCACCCTACCTGATGGGGAAGTGGATCCTCTGACATTCAGTAGGCAAGTTAGGCAGCTATTGTGGCCTTCATGTGTAGAATAGAGAAGGCAAGTCAGAGAGATGGCATTGTCCATATAATACTGTTTACCTATGATTATCGTGTACAAATCACTGTTAATAAATCTGTTTTTTTTATAGCATTGTTCATGGAACTATGCTACCTCTTGAGCACTGTGTTGGTTTTCCCTTGAAGAGGAAAGGGTGATGCAGTAAAGTAGCGTAAGTATTTCCCTCAGTTTTTGAGAACCAAGGTATCAATCCAGTAGGAGGCCACGCTCAAGTCACTTGCACCTACACAAACAAATAAGAACCTCGCAACCAACGCGATAAAGGGGTTGCCAATCCCTTCACGGTCACTTACGAGAGTGAGATCTGATAGGGATGATAAGATAATATTTTTGGTATTTTTTATGATAAAGAGTAATAGTAAAGAAAGCAAGTAAACAGTAATGGAAATAATGGGAGATTAATATGATGGAAATTAGACCCCGGGGCCATAGGTTTCACTAGTGGCTTCTCTCAAGATAGCATAAGTATTACGGTGGGTGAACAAATTAGTGTCGAGCAATTGATAGAATTGAGCATAGTTATGAGAATATCTAGGTATGATCATGTATATACGCATCACGTCCGTGACAAGTAGACCGAAACGATTCTGCATCTGCTACTATTACTCCACACATCGACCTCTATCCAGCATGCATCTAGAGTATTAAGTTCATAAGAACAGAGTAAGGCTTTAAGCAAGATGACATGATGTAGAGGGATAAACTCATGCAATATGATATAAACCCCATATTTTTATCCTCGATGGCAACAATACAATACGTGCCTTGCTGCCCCTGCTGTCACTGGGAAAGGACACTGCAAGATTGAACCCAAAGCTAAGCACTTCTCCCATTGCAAGAAAGATCAATCTAGTAGGCCAAACCAAACTGATAATTCGAAGAGACTTGCAAAAGAAGATTCAAATATTGTTCATAGATAATCTTGATCATAAACCCATAATTCATCAGATCTCGACAAACACACTGCAAAAGAAGATTACATCGAATAGATTTCCAAGAGAATCAAGGAGTGTCGGTGTCAAAACCGGCGGATCTCGGGTAGGGGGTCCCGAACTGTGCGTCAAGGCCAGATGGTAACAGGAGACAAGGGACACGATGTTTTTACCTAGGTTCGGGCCCTCTCGATGGAGGTAATACCCTACTCCTGCTTGATTAATATTGATGATATGGGTAGTACAAGAGTAGATCTACCACGAGATCAAGGAGGCTAAACCCTAGAAGCTAGCCTACGGTATGATTGTTGTATGATGGAGTTGTCCTACGGACTGGAACCCTTCGGTTTATATAGACACCGAATAGGGTTAGGGTTACACAGAGTCGGTTACAATGGTAGGAGATCTTGAATATCCGCATCGCCAAGCTTGCCTTCCACGCCAAGGAAAGTCCTATCCGGACTTGGGACGAAGTCTTCAATCTTGTATCTTCATAGTCCTGGAGTCCGGCTGAAGGTATTGTCCAGCTATCCGAACACCCCCTAATCCAGGACTCCCTCAGTAGCCCCTGAACCAGGCTTCAATGACGACGAGTCCGGCGCGCAAATTGTCTTCGGCATTGCAAGGCGGGTTGCTCCTCCGAGTTCTTCAAAAAGATTATAAACACCAAGAATAGTGTCCGGCTCTGCAAAATAAGTTTCCACATATTGCCATAGAGAGAATAATATTAACACAAATCAAATCTGTTGACGTATTCCGCAGTGCGTCATCACACTACAGCCAAGTCCATTACTCAAATTGTTTTTACTTTTCCACCTCAGCACGGTTTGCGAGGCGGTTTCCTTGGCACGTCTTGTCAAAGCAGAGATCGTGTCCCCCCTTTTACGGGATTCTCATCAATACGGACGTGGGTAACCCAACCGCGCCATTTATCACGGCGCTTGGGAGGCAAGCAAGTTTTACTAGGCTGGTGGGGACGCACAACCGCATCCGCCCATATAAGGGGATAAGGATCCACCTTTTTACCTACGCCTTCTTCCTCCTTTGCCTATCCATCTCCTGCGCACTCAAGCTCCAGCGCCCAAGCCCGCATTTCCCACCTCAACCTTCTCCAGCGATGTCCGAAGCGGGAGGCAAGTGGAAGGTCTCCTCCGTCACGGAGGGCGACGTCAAAAATCTTAGGAAGGCCAGATACTTGTCCAAAGACATCGCGCACCGGCTTCCCGAGAAGGGGCAGCTCCTCCCCACCCCAAGGCCCCATGAGAGGGTAGTATTCCTTCCCCACATCCTCCGCGGACTGGGTTTTCCACTCCACCCATTCGTCCGGGGGCTCATGTTCTACTACGGCCTGGATTTCCACGATCTGGCCCCAAACTTCATCCTCAACATCTCGGCGTTTATCGTCGTGTGCGAGGCTTTCCTCCGCGTCCGCCCCCATTTCGGCCTCTGGCTCAAGACCTTCAACGTCAAGCCCAAGGTGGTGCGCGGCAGCCAGGAGGAGTGCGGAGGCGCCATGGCGAGCAAGATTGCCAACGTCCTGTGGTTCGAGGGCTCCTTCGTAGAGACCCTAAAGGGGTGGCAAGCCGGGTGGTTTTACATCACCGAGCCACGCGACCCGAAATGGATCGCAGCCCCCGAGTTTCGATCCGGACCCCCCACGCGGCTTATGTCCTGGAAAGAGACGGGCCTGTCGTGGGGTAACAAGGAAGAGGTGACCGGACTGAAAACATGCATCCAGTCCCTGGTAAACAAGCCAATCAGGCTTGTCAATGTAGTCCAGGTCATGCTCGTTCGCCGAATCCTCCCGTGTCCACAATGGGACTTTACTCTGTGGGAGTTTGACCCGGCGCAGCACCGAACCCTTAACAGGCTCTTCGACACGACGTATGAAGACGTTTGGAAGGCGCTGATCAAAGGCGTCGAGGCTCGCGCATCCGCTTCCGAGGACCGCGGATACAGATCATAGCATCACGCTAGCGAGGTAAGCTATTTTCACCTTTGACAGGATGTTAAGTTTTTTCATAGTTCGACTCTATGCGGGATCTAAACTCCCTCACCTTTGACCGGCTTGGCAGGCGATATCCGGACCGATCCACTGTCCGGCTCCCTTGCCCGAAGACCCAGCCCCTGCTCTCCTAGTGAAGCTGCTGGTTCCGGCGCCTTATGTGGTGCCGGAGAAGAAGGCCAAGAAGAAGAAGGCCACGGGGACTCGAAAGAGTGCCTGTAATGTGGTGATGTCGGACTCGTCATCCGACGAGTCCGAGACGCCCTCCTCCCGTGAAAACGAGGAGGAGGAAGGAGAAACCTCTCCCCCTCTAGCGGGGGGAGGAAAGAAAAGGAAGGCCGCCCCAACGGGGGAGGCCGAAGGGTCTAGGAAGAGAAAGACCCCTCCGCCGGACTACTCCCCCGACGCCGAAGACGACGAAGAGGAGTGGCCAGACAGGGCCAAGCGTCCGGCGAAATCGTAAGTTCGGATATCAGAGTAACTCATGATGTTCCTTTGTTGCGCAGCTTTCCCTAATGTCGATCATAATTATGCAGCCCGCCCCGGACCGAACCCAACGAGTCATCAAGCAGCTCCCTGGATCCATCGGAAGTGAACTCAGTTCCGCCTGCTGCCTCCCCCCGCACTGCGGACGACGCCGAAGTGGCGTCGCGACAAGCTCCGGGGCAGGAGGAGGTGGTCCTGGAGGAGCCGCGAGGCGACCTCCCGGACTCCAGGAGTAAAGGGGACAAGACCCCCCAGGGCTCCAAGTCCGGCTTTGAGCCGGACACCGCGCCGGAGACTTCAACAGTTCCGGACCGCGGTAGGCGAACTCCTCCCAAGAGGAGCAAGCCTTCTGAGCCGGCGGCCTCCGTCCAACCGGAGGCGCCAGACAATTTGCTGGAGGTGCTTGACGGCGCCTCCCTCGACGAGGAGCACCGTACTATTATGAGTACGGTGATCCAGAAGGTTCAGTCCGCCAAGAGCGGACTGACTGAAGCTTGTGCTGTTGGGGAACGCAGTAATTTCAAAAAATTTCCTACGCATACGCAAGATCATGGTGATGCATAGCAACGAGAGGGGAGAGTGTTGTCTACGTACCCTCGTAGACCGCAACGGAAGCATTGACGCAACGTAGAGGAAGCAGTCATACGTCTTCCCGATCCGACCGATCCAAGCACCGTTACTCCGGCACCTCCGAGTTCTTAGCACACGTACAGCTCGATGACGCTCCCCGGGCTCCGATCCAGCAAAGCTTCGGGGATGAGTTCCGTCAGCACAACGGCGTGGTGACGATGATGATGTTCTACCGACGCAGGGCTTCGCCTAAGCACTACAACGATATGATCGAGGTGGAATATGGTGGCAGGGGGCACCGCACACGGCTAAGGAACGATCACGTGGATCAACTTGTGTGTCTAGAGGTGCACCCGGCCCCCGTATATAAAGGAGCAAGGGGAGGAGGCGGCCGGCCAAGGTGTGGCGCGCCAAGGGGAGTCCTACTCCCACCGGGAGTAGGACTCCTAGTTGGACTAGGAGAGAGAGGGGGGAAATAGGAGGAAGAGAGGAAGGAAAGGGGGGGCGCCGCCCCCCTTCCCTTGTCCTATTCGGACTAGGAAGGGGAGGGGCGCGCGGCCACCTCTTGCCTCCTATCCTCTTCTCCCTTAAGGCCCATGTAGGCCCAATAACCCCCGGGGGGGTTCCGGTAACCCCCAGTACTCCGGTAAAATGCCGATTTCACCCGGAACAATTCCGATGTCCAAATATAGGTTTCCAATATATTAATCTTTATGTCTCGACCATTTCGAGACTCCTCATCATGTCCGTGATCACATCCGGGACTCCGAACTAACTTCGGTACATCAAAATGTATAAACTCATAATAACTGTCATCGTAACGTTAAGCGTGCGGACCCTACGGTTCGAGAACAATGTAGACATGACTGAGACAAATCTCCGGCCAATAACCAATAGCGGGACCTGGATGCCCATATTGGCTCCTACATATTCTACGAAGATCTTTATCGGTCAGACCGCATAACAACATACGTTGTTCCCTTTGTCATCGGTATGTTACTTGCCCGAGATTTGATCGTCGGTATCCAATACCTAGTTCAATCTCGTTACCGGCAAGTCTCTTTACTCGTTCTGTAATACATCATTCCGCAACTAACTCATTAGTTGCAATGCTTGCAAGGCTTATGTGATGTGCATTACCGAGAGGGCCCAGAGATACCTCTCCGACAATCGGAGTGACAAATCCTAATCTGGAAATACTCCAACCCAACATCTACCTTTGGAGACACCTGTAGAGCTCCTTTATAATCACCCAGTTATGTTGTGACGTTTGGTAGCACACAAAGTGTTCCTCTGGTAAACGGGAGTTGCATAATCTCATAGTCATAGGAACATGTATAAGTCATGAGGAAAGCAATAGCAACATACTAAACGATCGGGTGCTAAGCTAATGGAACGGGTCATGTCGATCAGATCATTCTACTAATGATGTGACCTCGTTAATCAAATAACAACACTTTGTTCATGGTTAGGAAACATAACCATCTTTGATTAACGAGCTAGTCAAGTAGAGGCATACTAGTGACACTAAGTTTGTCTATGTATTCACACATGTATTATGTTTCCGGTTAATACAATTCTAGCATGAATAATAAACATTTATCATGATATAAGGAAATAAATAATAACTTTATTATTGCCTCTAGGGCATATTTCCTTCAGTCTCCCACTTGCACTAGAGTCAATAATCTAGATTACATAGTAATGATTCTAACACCCATGGAGCCTTGGTGCTGATCATGTTTTGCTCGTGTAAGAGGCTTAGTCAACGGGTCTGCAATATTCAGATCCGTATGTATCTTGCAAATCTCTATGTCTCCCACCTGGACTAGATCCCGGATGGAATTGAAGCGTCTCTTGATGTGCTTGGTTCTCTTGTGAAATCTGGATTCCTTTGCCAAGGCAATTGCACCAGTATTGTCAAAAAAGATTTTCATTGGACCCGATGCACTAGGTATGACACCTAGATCGGATATGAACTCCTTCATCCAGACTCCTTCGTAGCTATGTACTCCGCTTCACATGTAGATCCCGCTACGACGCTTTGCTTAGAACTGCACCAACTGACAGCTCCACCGTTTAATGTAAACACGTATCCGGTTTGCGATTTAGAATCGCCCGGATCAGTGTCAAAGCTTGCATCAACATAACCTTTTACGGTGAGCTCTTTGTCACCTCCATATACTAGAAACGTATCCTTAGTCCTTTTCAGGTATTTCAGGATGTTCTTGACCGCTATCCAGTGATCCACTCCTGGATTACTTTGGTACCTCCCTGCTAAACTTATAGCAAGGCACACATCAGGTCTGGTACACAGCATTGCATACATGATAGAGCCTATGGCTGAAGCATAGGGAACATCTTTCATTTTCTCTCTATCTTCTGCAGTGGTCCGGCATTGAGTCTAACTCAGCTTCACACCTTGTAACACATGCAAGATCCCTTTCTTCGCCTGATCCATTTTGAACTTTTTCAAAATCTTGTCAAGGTATGTGCTTTGTGAAAGTCCAATTAAGCGTCTTGATCTATTTCTATAGATCTTTATGCCTAATATGTAAGCAGCTTCACCGAGGTCTTTCATTGAAAAACTCTTATTCAAGTATCCCTTTATACTATCCAGAAATTCTATATTATTTCCGATCAGTAATATGTCATCTACATATAATATCAGAAATGCTACAGAGCTCCCACTCACTTTCTTGTAAATACAGGCTTCTCCGAAAGTCTGTATAAAACCAAATGCTTTGATCACACTATCAAAGCGTTTATTCCAACTCTGAGAGGCTTGCACCAGTCCATAAATAGATCGCTGGAGCTTGCACACTTTGTTAGCTCCCTTTGGATCGACAAAACCTTCCGGTTGCATCATATACAACTCTTCTTCCAGAAATCCATTCAGGAATGCAGTTTTGACATCCATCTGCCAAATTTCATAATCATAAAATGCGGCAATTGCTAACATGATTCTGACAGACTTAAGCATCGCTACGGGTGAGAAGGTCTCATCGTAGTCAACCCCTTGAACTTGTCGAAACCCTTTTGCGACAAGTCGAGCTTTGTAGACAGTAATATTACCGTCAGCGTCAGTATTCTTCTTGAAGATCCATTTAGTCTCAATTGCTTACCGATCATCGGGCAAGTCAACCAAAGTCCATACTTTGTTCTCATACATGGATCCCATCTCAGATTTCATGGCTTCAAGCCATTTTGCGGAATCTGGGCTCACCATCGCTTCTTCATAGTTCGTAGGTTCATCATGATCTAGTAGCATGACTTCCAGAACTGGATTACCGTACCACTCTGGCGCGGATCTCACTCTGGTTGATCTACGAGGTTCAGTAGTATCTTGTTCCGAAGTTTCATGATCATTATCATTAACTTCCTCACTTATTGGTGTAGGTGTCGCAGAAACAGTTTTCTGTGATGTGCTACTTTCCAACAAGGGAGCAGGTACAGTTACCTCCTCAAGTTCTACTTTCCTCCCACACACTTCTTTCGAGAGAAACTCCTTCTCCAGAAAGTTTCCGAATTTAGCAACAAAAGTCTTGCCTTCGGATTTGTGATAGAAGGTGTATCCAACGGTTTCCTTTGGATATCCTATGAAGACACATTTCTCCGATTTGGGTTCGAGCTTATCAGGTTGAAGCTTTTTCACATAAGCATCGTAGCCCCAAACTTTCAGAAACGACAACTTTGGTTTCTTGCCAAACCACAGTTCATAAGGCGTCGTCTCAATGGATTTTGATGGTGCCCTATTTAACATGAATGCGGCCGTCTCTAGAGCGTATCCCCAAAACGATAGCGGTAAATCAGTAAGAGACATCATAGATCGCACCATATCTAGTAAAGTACGATTACGACATTCGGACACACCATTACGCTGTGGTGTTCCGGGTGGCGTGAGTTGCGAAACTATTCCACAATTTTTCAAATGTACACCAAACTCGTAACTCAAATATTCTCCTCCACGATCAGATCGTAGAAACTTTATTTTCTTGTTACGATGATTTTCAACTTCATTCTGAAATTCTTTGGACTTTTCAAACGTTTCAGACTTATGTTTCATTAAGTAGATATACCCATATCTGCTTAAGTCATCTGTGAAGGTGAGAAAATAACGATATCCGCCACGAGCCTCAACATTCATCGGACCACATACATCTGTATGTATGATTTCCAACAAATCTGTTGCTCTCTCCATAGTACCGGAGAACGGTGTTTTAGTCATCTTGCCCATGAGGCACGGTTCGCAAGTACCAAGTGATTCATAATCAAGTGGTTCCAAAAGTCCATCAGTATGGAGTTTCTTCATGCGCTTTACACCGATATGACCTAAACGGCAGTGCCACAAATAAGTTGCACTATCATTACCAACTCTGCATCTTTTGGCTTCTACATTATGAATATGTGTATCACTACTATCGAGATTCAATAAGAATAGACCACTCTTCAAGGGTGCATGACCATAAAAGATATTACTCATATAAATAGAACAACCATTATTCTCTGATTTAAATGAATAACCGTCTCGCATTAAACAAGATCCAGATATAATGTTCATGCTCAACGCTGGCACCAAATAACAATTATTTAGGTCTAATATAGTAATACTAATCCCGAAGGTAGATGTAGAGGTAGCGTGCCGACCGCGATCACATCGACTTTGGAACCGTTTCCCACGCGCATCGTCACCTCGTCCTTAGCCAATCTTCGCTTAATCCGTAGTCCCTGTTTCGAGTTGCAAATATTAGCAACAGAACCAGTATCAAATACCCAGGTGCTACTGCGAGCATTAGTAAGGTACACATCAATAACATGTATATCACATATACCTTTGTTCACCTTGCCATCCTTCTTATCTGCCAAATACTTGGGGCAGTTCCGCTTCCAGTGACCAGTCTGCTTGCAGTAGAAGCACTCAGTTTCAGGCTTAGGTCCAAACTTGGGTTTCTTCTCTTGAGCAGCAACTTGCTTGCCGTTCTTCTTGAAGTTCCCCTTCTTCTTCCCTTTGCCCTTTTTCTTGAAACTAGTGGTCTTGTTGACCATCAACACTTGATGCTCCTTTTTGATTTCTACCTCCGCAGCTTTCAGCATTGCGAAGAGCTCGGGAATAGTCTTGTTCATCCCTTGCATATTATAGTTCATCACGAAGCTCTTATAGCTTGGTGGCAGTGATTGGAGAATTCTGTCAATGATGCAATCATCTGGAAGATTAACTCCCATATGAATCAAGTGATTATTATACCCAGACATTTTGAGTATATGCTCACTGACAGAACTATTCTCCTCCATCTTGCAGCTATAGAACTTATTGGAGACTTCATATCTCTCAATCCGTGCATTTGCTTGAAATATTAACTTCAACTCCTGAAACATCTCATATGCTCCATGACGTTCAAAACATCGTTGAAGTCCCGATTCTAAGCCATAAAGCATGGCACACTGAACTATCGAGTAGTCATCAGCTTTGCTCTGCTAGACGTTCATAGCATCTGGTGTTGCTCCAGCAGCAGGCCTGGCACCCAGCGGTGCTTCCAGGACGTAATTCTTCTGTGCAGCAATGAGGATAATCCTCAAGTTACGGACCCAGTCTGTGTAATTGCTACCATCATCTTTCAACTTTGCTTTCTCAAGGAACGCATTAAAATTCAACGGAACAACAGCATGAGCCATCTATCTACAATCAAACATAAACAAGCAAGATACTATCAGGTACTAAGTTCATGATAAGTTTAAGTTCAATTAATCATATTACTTAAGAACTCCCACTTAGATAGACATCCCTCTAATCCTCTAAGTGATCACGTGATCCAAATCAACTAAACCATGTCCGATCATCACGTGAGATGGAGTAGTTTCTTTGGTGAACATCACTATGTTGATCATATCTACTATATGATTCACGCTCGACCTTTCGGTCTCCGTGTTCCGAGGCCATATCTGTATATGCTTGGCTCGTCAAGTATAACCTGAGTATTCCGCGTGTGCAACTGTTTTGCACCCGTTGTATTTGAACGTAGAGCCTATCACACCCGATCATCACGTGGTGTCTCAGCACGAAGAACTTTCACAACGGTGCATACTCAGGGAGAACACTTCTTGACAATTTAGTGAGAGATCATCTTATAATGCTACCGTCAATCAAAGCAAGATAAGATGCATAAAAGATAAACATCACATGCAATCAATATAAGTGATATGATATGGTCATCATCATCTTGTGCATGTGATCTCCATCTCCGAAGCACCGTCATGATCACCATCGTCACCGGCGCGACACCTTGATCTCCATCGTAGCATCGTTGTCGTCTCGCCAATATTATGCTTCCACGACTATCGCTACCGCTTAGTGATAAAGTAAAGCATTACATCGCGATTGCATTGCATACAATAAAGCGACAACCATATGGCTCCTGCCAGTTGCCGATAACTCGGTTACAAAACATGATCATCTCATACAATAAAATTTAGCATCATGTCTTGGCCATATCACATCACAACATGCCCTGCAAAAACAAGTTAGACGTCCTCTACTTTGTTGTTGCAAGTTTTACGTGGCTGCTACGGGCTTAAGTAAGAACCAATCTCACCTACGCATCAAAACCAATGATAGTTTGTCAATTTGACTCCGTTTTAACCTTCGCAAGGACCGGGCGTAGCCACACTTGGTTCAACTAAAGTTGGGGAAACAGTCACCCGCAAGCCACCTTTGTGCAAAGCACGTCGGGAGAACCGGTCTCGCGTAAGCGTACGCGTAATGTCGGTCTGGGCTGCTTCATCCAACAATACCGCCGAACCAAAGTATGACATGCTGGTAGGCAGTATGACTTATATTGCCCACAACTCACTTGTGTTCTACTCGTGCATATAACATCAAACCATAAAACCTAGGCTCGGATGCCACTGTTGGGGAATGCAGTAATTTCAAAAAAATTCCTACGCACACGCAAGTTCATGGTGATGCATAGCAACAAGAGGGGAGAGTGTTGTCTACGTACCCTCGTAGACCGCAACGGAAGCGTTGACGCAACATAGAGGAAGTAGTCGTACGTCTTCCCGATCCGACCGATCCAAGCACCGTTACTCCGGCACCTCCGAGTTCTTAGCACACGTACAACTCGATGACGCTCCCCGGGCTCCGATCCAGCAAAGCTTCGGGGATGAGTTCCGTCAGCACAACGGCGTGGTGACGATGATGATGTTCTACCGACGCAGGGCTTCGCCTAAGCACTACAACGATATGATCGAGGTGGAATATGGTGGCAGGGGGCACCGCACACGGCTAAGGAACGATCACGTGGATCAACTTGTGTGTCTAGAGGTGCCCCCTGCCCCCGTATATAAAGGAGCAAGGGGAGGAGGCGGCCGGCCAAGGTGTGGCGTGCCAAGGGGAGTCCTACTCCCACCGGGAGTAGGACTCCTAGTTGGACTAGGAGAGAGAGGGGGGAAATAGGAGGAAGAGAGGAAGGAAAGGGGGGGTGCCGCCCCCCTTCCCTTGTCCTATTCAGACTAGGAAGGGGAGGGGCGCACGGCCAC
>NC_041390.1:25040155-25115718 GCF_002162155.2 Triticum dicoccoides
ACCCCCCGGTACTCCGGTAAAATGCCGATTTCACCCGGAACAATTCCGATGTCCAAATATAGGCTCCCAATATATTAATATTTATGTCTCGACCATTTCGAGACTCCTCGTCATGTCCATGATCACATCCGGGACTCCGAACTAACTTCGGTACATCAAATGTATAAACTCATAATAACTGTCATCATAACGTTAAGCGTGCGGACCCTACGGTTCGAGAACAATGTAGACACGACTGAGACAAATCTCCGGCCAATAACCAATAGCGGGACCTGGATGCCCATATTGGCTCCTACATATTCTACGAAGATCTTTATCGGTCAGACCGCATAACAACATACGTTGTTCCCTTTGTCATCGGTATGTTACTTGCCCGAGATTCGATCGTCGGTATCCAATACCTAGTTCAATCTCGTTACCGGCAAGTCTCTTTACTCATTCTGTAATACATCATTCCGCAACTAACTCATTAGTTGCAATGCTTGCAAGGCTTATGTGATGTGCATTACCGAGAGGGCCCAGAGATACCTCTCCGACAATCGGAGTGACAAATCCTAATCTCGAAATACGCCAACCCAACATCTACCTTTGGAGACACCTGTAGAGCTCCTTTATAATCACCCAGTTACGTTGTGATGTTTGGTAGCACACAAAGTGTTCCTCCGGTAAACGGGAGTTGCATAATCTCATAGTCATAGGAACATGTATAAGTCATGAAGAAAGCAATAGCAACATACTAAATGATCGGGTGCTAAGCTAATGGAATGGGTCATGTCAATCAGATCATTCTACTAATGATGTGACCTCGTTAATCAAATAACAACACTTTGTTCATGGTTAGGAAACATAACCATCTTTGATTAACGAGCTAGTCAAGTAGAGGCATACTAGTGACACTAAGTTTGTCTATGTATTCACACATGTATTATGTTTCCGGTTAATACAATTCTAGCATGAATAATAAACATTTATCATGATATAAGGAAATAAATAATAACTTTATTATTGCCTCTAGGGCATATTTCCTTCATGTGCTAGCCTTCTAACAGGCTTTGAGGTAAGTAAAACTATGTAAAAATTGTACCGCATAGACAGTAGCCCCTGATGCTCTGTTTGGCGTTTGGAAAGAAAAGCCGAATAAAGGATCTAGTAAATTTCGCAGGAGTCTAACAATAAAGAGTCAATATGCGTATGCAGGCTTCGCTGCTATCCACCGCCGCACTGACTGCGGAGGTGGGTGTCCTGAAGCAAGACCTCAAGCGGACCGAGCAAGAGCTCGGCCTTGCCAAGCGGCAGCTTGAGGAAAAAGAAGGTAAGAAATACCTTACAGAAAAAGTGCCTATAGAGAGGCGTGATTGCAAAAAATAGCAGGATTGTACTGCTTATTGTAGGGGCCACGACTGAGGTGGCGACCCTCAAGCAGGCGCTGTCCGAGGCCGAAAAGAAAACGGCCGCGGAGCGCACCGAGTGAGAGAAACTTGGGGCTCAGGTCGGCGAGGTGCAGCAAGAGCTTCAGGCTCTCATGAAAAAACATGAGAGTTTGGAGCTTGAGTCAAAGACGCAAGCGTCCGAGCTCGCGGCGGCCCGTGAGACTGCCAAGTCTGCCAAGGCCGAAGCCCAAAAGGCCCTCCAAGAGTTGGAGGAGATGAAGAAGATAGCAGCGGGTAACGCATTCTTTATGCAAAGCAGAAATATAAAAGTAAACTACTTGTTACTTACCCGAATCCGGAGTTCTCCAGGGGCATTTGCAGATCTTCCCCGCAGCGTATCCGCCGCCGCCGCATTCTACCGAGCTGAAGAGGACAGCTCGACGGAGAAGGTGTTCTGGTCTCAGTATGCTGAGGCCGGACACCCTGTGCCCTTGAGTGACCAGCTGAAACAGCTGGTCGAGCTCCACAAGGCGGCCGAAGAGGCCATGAAGGGCTTCATAGTTCGGCTGTGGCCCGGAGAGGCCCTGCCTGGGAGCTACTTCGGACTGGTGCAGCGGCTGGTGGAGGCCTATCCAAGGCTCGAGGTAATCAAGCGGTCCGTCTGCATCGAAGGTGCCCGTAGGGCCCTTGTGTAACGCCCCGAGACCGATGTGCCAGGTGTCCGCCAATTATTCGTTGTTGTTGCCTTGTCATGTGCTTGCTGTTGGAGAACGTTGCAGAAAACAAAAAATTTCCTACTCGTTTCACCAAGATCATCTAGGAGTTCATCTAGCAACGAGTCACGAGATGCATCTACATACCTTAGTAGATCGCGAGCGGAAGCGTTCGTTAGAACGAGGTTGAAGTAGTCGTACACGACGTGATCCAAATCACCGATGACCAGCGCCGAACGGACGGCACCTCCGCGTTCAACACACGTACGGAACGGGAGACGTCTCCTCCTTCTTGATCCAGCAAGGGGGAAGGAGAGGTTGAAGATGATCTAGCAGCACGACGGCGTGGTGGTGGATGCAGGGTGTCACGACAGCAGGGCTTCGCCGTGTACTACGAGAGAGGGAGAAGTAACAGGGGAGAGGGAAGCACCAAAAGCGTGGGGATCAAGTCCCTCCTCTCCCCCACTATATATAGGGGTGCCCAGGGGGAGCCGGCCCTGGTAGATGGCATCTACCAGGGGGGGCGGCGGCCAGGGGTGGGGGGCTTGCCCCCCAAGCAAGGGGGGCGCCCCCCTTTAGGGTTCCCCCCCAACCCTAGGCGCATGGGCCCTTGGGGGTGTGGCGCCCCAGCCCACTAAGGGATGGGTTCCCACCTATTTCAGCCCATGAGGCCCTCCGGGATAGGTGGCCCCACCCGGTGGACCCCCGGGACCCTTCCGGTGGTCCCGGTACAATACCGGGTACCCCGAAACTTGTCCCGATGACCGAAACTGCACATCCTATATATAATTCTTTACCTCCGGACCATTCGGGAACTCCTCGTGACGTCCTGGATCTCATCCGGGACCCCGAACAACATTCGGGTTACTGCATATACTTATCTTCACAACCCTAGCGTCACCGAACCTTAAGTGTGTAGACCCTACGGGTTCGGGAGACAAGCAGACATGACCGAGACGACTCTCCGGTCAATAACCAACAGCGGGATCTGGATACCCATGTTGGCTCCCACATGCTCCACGATGATCTCATCGGATGAACCACGATGTCGAGGATTCAATTAACCCCGTATGCAATTCCCTTTGCCAATCGATATATTACTTGCCCGAGATTCGATCGTCGGTATCCCAATACCTCGTTCAATCTCGTTACCGGCAAGTCACTTTACTCGTACCGTAATGCATGATCCCGTGACCAGACACTTGGTCACTTTGAGCTCATTATGATGATGCATTACCGAGTGGGCCCAGTGATACCTCTCCGTCTTACGGAGTGACAAATCCCAGTCTTGATCCGTGTCAACCCAACAGATACTTTCGGAGATACCCGTAGTATACCTTTATAGTCACCCAGTTACGTTGTGACGTTTGGTACACCCAGAGCACTCCTACGGTATCCGGGAGTTACACGATCTCATGGTCTAAGGAAAAGATACTTGACATTGCAAAACTCTAGCAGACGAACTATACGATCTTTATGCTATGTTTAGGATTGGGTCTTGTCCATCACATCATTCTCCTAATGATGTGATCTCGTTATCAATGACATCCAATGTCCATAGTCAGGAAACCATGACTATCTGTTGATCAACGGGCTAGTCAACTAGAGGCTCACTAGGGACATGTTGGTGTCTGTTATTCACACATGTACTACGATTTCCGGATAATACAATTATAGCGTGAACAAAGACAATTATCATGAACAAGGAAATATAATAATAATGCTTTTATTATTGCCTCTAGGGCATATTTCCAACAGTCTCCCACTTGCACTAGAGTCAATAATCTAGTTACATTGTGATGAATCGAACACCCATGGAATTCTGGTGTTGATCATGTTTTGCCCTAGGGAGAGGTTTAGTCAACGGATCTGCTACATTCAGGTCCGTATGTACTTTACAAATCTCTATGTCTCCATCTTGAACATTTTCACGAATGGAGTTGAAGCGACGCTTGATGTGCCTTGTCTTCTTGTGAAACCTGGGCTCCTTGGCAAGTGCAATAGCTCCAGTGTTGTTACAGAAGAGCTTGATCGGCCCCGACGCATTGGGTATGACTCCGAGGTCGGTGATGAACTCCTTCACCCAAATTGCTTCATGCGCTGCCTCCGAGGCTGCCATGTACTCCGCTTCACATGTAGATCCCGCCACGACGCTTTGCTTGCAACTGCACCAGCTTACTGCCCCACCATTCAAAATATACACGTATCCGGTTTGTGACTTTGAGTCATCCAGATCTGTGTCGAAGCTAGCGTCGACGTAACCCTTTACGACGAGCTCTTCGTCACCTCCATAAACGAGAAACATCTCCTTAGTCCTTTTCAGGTACTTCAGGATATTCTTGACCGCTGTCCAGTGTTCCTTGCCGGGATTACTTTGGTACCTTCCTACCAAACTTACGGCAAGGTTTACATCAGGTCTGGTACACAGCATGGCATACATAATAGAACCTATGGCTGAGGCATAGGGGATGACACTCATCTCTTCTATTTCTTTTGCCGTGGTCGGACTTTGAGCTGAGCTCAATTTCATACCTTGTAACACAGGCAAGAACCCCTTCTTAGATTGATCCATATTGAACTTCTTCAATATCTTATCAAGGTATGTACTTTGTGAAAGACCTATGAGGCGTCTCGATCTATCTCTATAGATTTTCATGCCTAATATATAAGCAGCTTCTCCAAGGTCCTTCATTGAAAAACTCTTATTCAAGTAGGCCTTAATGCTGTCCAAGAGTTCTATATCATTTCCCATCAAAAGTATGTCATCTACATATAATATGAGAAATGCTACAGAGCTCCCACTCACTTTCTTGTAAACACAGGCTTCTCCATAAGTCTGTGTAAACCCAAACGCTTTGATCATCTCATCAAAGCGAATGTTCCAACTCCGAGATGCTTGCACCAGCCCATAAATCGAGCATTGGAGCTTGCACACCTTGTCAGCATTCTTAGGATCGACAAAACCTTCCGGCTGCATCATATACAATTCTTCCTTAAGGAAACCATTAAGGAATGCCGTTTTGACGTCCATTTGCCATATTTCATAATCGTAAAACGCGGCAATTGCTAACATGATTCGGACGGACTTTAGCTTCGGTACCGGTGAGAAAGTCTCATCGTAGTCAACCCCTTGAACTTGTCGATAACCCTTAGCGACAAGCCGAGCTTTATAGATGGTCACATTACCATCCACGTCTGTCTTCTTCTTAAAGATCCATTTATTCTCTATGGCTCGCCTTTCAACGGGCAAGTCAGTCAAAGTCCATACTTCGTTTTCATACATGGATCCTATCTCGGATTTCATGGCTTCTAGCCATTTGTCGGAATCCGGGCCCGCCATCGCTTCTTCATAGTTCGAAGGTTCACTGTTGTCTAACAACATGATCTCCAAGACAGGGTTGCCGTACCACTCTGGTGCGGAACGTGTCCTTGTGGACCTTCGAATTTCAGTAGGAGCTTGATCAGAAGTATCTTGATCATTATCATTAACTTCCTCTCTTGTCGGTGCTGGCACCTCAGGAACATTTTCTTGAGTTGCGCCATTTTCCGGTTCGAGAGGTAATACTTCATCAAGTTCTACTTTCCTCCCACTTACTTCTTTCGAGAGAAACTCTTTCTCTAGAAAGGATCCATTCTTGGCAACAAAGATCTTGCCTTCGGATCTGAGGTAGAAGGTATACCCAATAGTTTCTTTTGGGTATCCTATGAAGACGCATTTTTCCGACTTGGGTTCGAGCTTTTCAGGTTGAAGTTTCTTGACATAAGCATCGCATCCCCAAACTTTTAGAAACGACAGCTTAGGTTTCTTTCCAAACCATAATTCATACGGTGTCGTCTCAACGGATTTCGACGGAGCCCTATTTAAAGTGAATGCGGCAGTCTCTAAAGCATAGCCCCAAAAAGATAGCGGTAGATCGGTAAGAGACATCATAGACCGCACCATATCTAATAAAGTGCGATTGCGACGTTCGGACACACCGTTTCGCTGAGGTGTTCCAGGCGGCGTGAGTTGTGAAACTATTCCACATTTTCTTAAGTGTGTGCCAAACTCGTGACTCAAGTATTCTCCTCCACGATCTGATCGTAGAAACTTGATTTTCCTGTCACGTTGATTCTCGACCTCACTCTGAAATTCCTTGAACTTTTCAAAGGTTTCAGACTTGTGCTTCATTAAGTAAATATATCCATATCTACTCAAATCATCAGTGAGGGTGAGAACATAACGATAGCCACCGCGAGCCTCAACACTCATTGGACCGCACACATCGGTATGTATGATTTCCAACAAGTTGGTTGCTCGCTCCATTGTTCCTGAGAACGGAGTCTTGGTCATTTTACCCATAAGGCATGGTTCGCACGTGTCAAATGATTCATAATCTAGAGACTCTAAAAGTCCATCTTTATGGAGCTTTTTCATGCGTTTGACACCTATGTGACCAAGGCGGCAGTGCCACAAGTATGTGGGACTATCATTATCAACCTTGCATCTTTTGGCACTCACATTATGAACGTGTGTAGTATTACGTTCGAGATTCATGAAGAATAAACCATTCACCATAGGAGCATGACCATAAAACATATCTCTCATATAAATAGAACAACCATTATTCTCCGATTTAAATGAGTAGCCATCTCGAATCAAACGAGATCCCGATACAATGTTCATGCTCAAAGCTGGTACTAAATAACAATTATTAAGGTTTAAAACTAATCCCGAAGGTAAATGTAGAGGTAGCGTGCCGATGGCGATCACATTGACCTTGGAACCATTCCCGACGCGCATCGTCACCTCGTCCTTTGCCAGTTTCCGCTTATTCCGCAGCCCCTGCTTTGAGTTACAAATGTGAGCAACTGCACCGGTATCAAATACCCAGGAGCTACTACGGACACTAGTAAGGTACACATATATTACATGTATATCACATATACCTTTTGTTTTGCCGGCCTTCTTGTCTGCTAAGTATTTAGGGCAGTTCCGCTTCCAGTGACCGCTTCCCTTGCAATAAAAGCACTCAGTCTCGGGCTTGGGTCCATTCTTTGGCTTCTTCCCAGCAGCTTGCTTGCCGGGCGCGGCAACTTCCTTGCCGTCCTTCTTGAAGGCTTTCTTACCCTTGCCCTTCTTGAACTTAGTGGTTTTATTGACCATCAACACTTGATGTTCCTTCTTGACTTCTACCTCCGCTGATTTCAGCATTGCAAACAACTCAGGAATGGTCTTTCGCATCCCCTGCATGTTGAAGTTCATCACAAAGCTCTTGTAGCTTGGTGGAAGCGACTGGAGGATTCTGTCAATGACCGCATCATCCGGGAGATTAACTCCTAGCTGAGTCAAGCGGTTATGTAATCCAGACATAGTGAGTATGTGCTCACTGACAGAACTATTTTCCTCCATCTTACAGCTGAAGAACTTATCGGAGACTTCATATCTCTCGATCGGGCATGAGCTTGGAAAACCATTTTCAGCTCTTCGAACATCTCATATGCTCCATGTCTCTCAAAACGCTTTTGGAGCCCCGGTTCTAAACTGTAAAGCATGCCGCACTGAACGAGGGAGTAGTCGTCAATACGTGTCTGCCAAGCGTTCATAACGTCTTGGTTCTGTGGGACGGGAGCTTCACCTAGCGGTGCTTGTAGGACGTAATCTTTCTTGGCAGCTATGAGGATGATCCTCAGGTTCCGGACCCAGTCCGTATAGTTGCTACCATCGTCTTTCAGCTTGGTTTTCTCTAGGAACGCGTTGAAGTTGAGGACTACGTGGGCCATTTGATCTACAAGACATATTGTAAAATATTTTAGACTAAGTTCATGATAATTAAGTTCATCAAATCAAATTATTTATGAACTCCCACTTAGATTAGACATCCCTCTAGTCATCTAAGTATTACATGATCCGAGTTAACTAGGCCGTGTCCGATCATCACGTGAGACGGACTAGTCAACGTCGGTGAACATCTTCATGTTGATCGTATCTTCCATACGACTCATGCTCGACCTTTCGGTCTTCTGTGTTCCGAGGCCATGTCTGTACATGCTAGGCTCGTCAAGTCAACCTAAGTGTTTGCATGTGTAAATCTGTCTTACACCCGTTGTATGTGAACGTCTGAATAAGACACCCGATCATCACGTGGTGTTTTGAGACAGCGAACTGTCGCAACGGTGCACAGTTAGGGGGAACACTTCTTGAAATTAATATGAGGGATCATCTTATTTACTACCGTCGTTCTAAGTAAACAAGATGCAAAACATGATAAACATCACATGCAATCAAATAATAAACGTGACATGATATGGCCAATATCACATAGCTCCTTTGATCTCCATCTTGGGGCTCCATGATCATCCTGTCACCGGCTTGACACCATGATCTCCATCATCATGATCTCCATCATCGTGTCTCCATGAAGTTGCTCGCCAACTATTACTTCTACTACTATGGCTAACGCGTTTAGCAATAAAGTAAAGTAATTTACATGGCGTTTCTTGATGACACGCAGGTCATATAAAAGAATAATGACAACTCCTATGGCTCCTGCCGGTTGTCATACTCATCGACATGCAAGTCGTGATTCCTATTACAATAGCATGAACATCTATACATCACATATAGATCATTCATCATTCATCACAACATTGGCCATATCATATCACAAAGCACTTGCTGCAAAAACAAGTTAGACGTCCTCTAATTGTTGTTGCAAGTTTTACGTGGCTGAATTAGGGTTCTAGCAAGAACGTTTTCTTACCTACGTGAAAGCCACAACGTGATTTGTCAACTTCTATTTACCCTTCATAAGGACCCTGTTCATCGAATCCGCTCCAACTAAAGTCGGAGAGACAGACACCCGCCAGCCACCTTATGCAACTAGTGCATGTTAGTCGGTGGAACCGGTCTCACGTAAGCGTACGTGTAAGGTTGGTCCGGGCCGCTTCATCCCACAATACCGCTGAAGCAAGAAAAGACTAGTAGCGGCAAGAAAGTTGACAAATCCACGCCCACAACAAATTGTGTTCTACTCGCGCAAGAAGAACTACGCATAGACCTAGCTCATGATGCCACTGTTGGAGAACGTTGCAGAAAACAAAAAATTTCCTACTCGTTTCACCAAGATCATCTAGGAGTTCATCTAGCAACGAGTCACGAGATGCATCTACATACCTTAGTAGATCGCGAGCGGAAGCGTTCGTTAGAACGAGGTTGAAGTGTCGTACACGACGTGATCCAAATCACCGATGACCAGCGCCGAACGGACGGCACCTCCGCGTTCAACACACGTACGGAACGGGAAACGTCTCCTCCTTCTTGATCCAGCAAGGGGGAAGGAGAGGTTGAAGATGATCCAGCAGCACGACGGCGTGGTGGTGGATGCAGGGCGTCACGACAGCAGGGCTTCGGCGTGTACTACGAGAGAGGGAGAAGTAACAGGGGAGAGGGAAGCACCAAAAGCATGGGGATCAAGTCCCTCCTCTCCCCCACTATATATAGGGGTGCCCAAGGGGGCGCCGGCCCTGGTAGATGGCATCTACCAGGGGGGGGCGGCGGCCAGGGATGGGGGGCTTGCCCCCCAAGCAAGGGGGGCGCCCCCCTTTAGGGTTCCCCCCCAACCCTAGGCGCATGGGCCCTTGGGGGGTGGCGCCCCAGCCCACTAAGGGCTGGGTTCCCACCTATTTCAGCCCATGGGGCCCTCCGGGATAGGTGGCCCCACCCGGTGGACCCCCGGGACCCTTCCGGTGGTCCCGGTACAATACCGGGTACCCCGAAACTTGTCCCGATGACCGAAACTGCACATCCTATATATAATTCTTTACCTCCAGACCATTCCGGAACTCCTCGTGACGTCCTGGATCTCATCCGGGACCCCGAACAACATTCGGGTTACTGCATATACTTATCTTCACAACCCTAGCGTCACCGAACCTTAAGTGTGTAGACCCTACGGGTTCGGGAGACAAGCAGACATGACCGAGACGACTCTCCGGTCAATAACCAACAGCGGGATCTGGATACCCATGTTGGCTCCCACATGCTCCACGATGATCTCATCGGATGAACCACGATGTCGAGGATTGAATTAACCCCGTATGCAATTCCCTTTGCCAATCGATATATTACTTGCCCGAGATTCGATCGTCGGTATCCCAATACCTCGTTCAATCTCGTTACCGGCAAGTCACTTTACTCGTACCGTAATGCATGATCCCGTGACCAGACACTTGGTCACTTTGAGCTCATTATGATGATGCATTACCGAGTGGGCCCAGTGATACCTCTCCGTCTTACGGAGTGACAAATCCCAGTCTTGATCCGTGTCAACCCAACAGATACTTTCGGAGATACCCGTAGTATACCTTTATAGTCACCCAGTTACGTTGTGACGTTTGGTACACCCAGAGCACTCCTACGGTATCCGGGAGTTACACGATCTCATGGTCTAAGGAAAAGATACTTGACATTGCAAAACTCTAGCAGACGAACTATACGATCTTTATGCTATGTTTAGGATTGGGTCTTGTCCATCACATCATTCTCCTAATGATGTGATCTCGTTATCAATGGCATCCAATGTCCATAGTCAGGAAACCATGACTATCTGTTGATCAACGGGCTAGTCAACTAGAGGCTCACTAGGGACATGTTGGTGTCTGTTATTCACACATGTACTACGATTTCCGGATAATACAATTATAGCGTGAACAAAGACAATTATCATGAACAAGGAAATATAATAATAATGCTTTTATTATTGCCTCTAGGGCATATTTCCAACACTTGCGTGTTGCATCTTGTCATGTCATCATATGCATTGCATCATCATGTTTTAAAAACTTGCATCCGTCCCGGCCTCCTCGTTCTCTCCGTTGTCCGTTCTGAGCCCATACACACTTGCACACGCCCGCGGCATGTCCGAAATAGTATTTTATAGGTGGCCGGAAAATGTTCTCGGAATGGGATGAAAGTTGGCGTGCGGTGTTGTTTTGTTGTTAGTAGACCGCCTGCCAAGTTTTCATCGCGTTCGGAGTCCGTTTGACGCCCCAACGGATAACTATAGCGGCAGTATAGCCGGTCTAACGTCGGACGTTTTCGGTCTCCGGAAACAATCGCCGGGCCTCTCTCTTCTCTTCTCTCAGCCTGAGGACTTCTGCACAGCCCACTACCTACCGCCAGGCCCTACCTAATCTCTCTCGTCAGCCCGCAGCCCTCCTCGCGCTTTTGTCCAAAAAGCTGTCCCGGACCCGACCCGGGCTGTCGCCACCGCTGTGCCCAGATCAACCCCAAACATCTACAAAACGTCACCGTTTTCTTATTTGGTCTCCCTAAGCTTTTTTTCGCGACCGTCCGTTTAAGATCGGAGGGACCAAATGCCCCTATCCAAAAAACCTTTTGCTATATATATCAGACCAGACCCTAAATTTTAGGCCTCATGTCCCATCCATCCCATCATTGCGCCGCCATCCTCCTTGGATCCCGCAGCGCCTCCCCTGGTCTCCTCCTTGTTATCCCCATCGACCCAATCCCCCACACCACCAATCCCCTTCCTTAGGATCCATCCCCTCCCGATCCACCAACCACACAGCCAGGCTCCTCTGCCTCCATCGATCCACCGCCCGCTCCTCACGTCGCTGGAACCCTCGCCCGAGCGCCTCGTCCCGTGCCTCGATCCAGGATGGATCGGGAGCAGCTCTGCCCTTCGCTCGCTGCCGCAGGCGACCACCTTCGACCAGGTCGCGATGCCACATGGCCCTCTCTCTCCCTTCCCTTTCCTTTCCTTCCCTCACTAGCTCTCTCCCTCCCTCTGTTGCCGCAGGGGACCACCGGCGTCATTTGGAGCTTCCGCTGCCGGCGTCGATCATCGATGGGCACGCCGACCCCGGATCCTGCCACTACGGCCTCCTCCCCGCTGGATCCGAGGGATCCCATCCTCCCCGCTTCGTCCCGTTGCCGGAGTCTGCAAGCCGCCGCCGCTCGTCCTCGTCGGGAGGAGGACGACGCCATCTACGTCGCTGGCCTCGTCCACACAGGCAGGCCACGTCCCCGTGAGGCCCGGCCGTCTCTCCTCGGCCCAGTCCGCTCGACCTCCGCGTGAAGCCCATCTCCAGACGCCTGTCTCCTGTGCACGTGGGCCGCGGCCTGGCAAGCCGGCCCAGCCACTCACCAACGCCTCCCCAAGGCCCCTCGCCCCTGCAGGCCTCCCTCCAGTCTCCTGTGCACCTGGGCCAACAGGATTCAGCCCATAGCTGTTTTTTTCTGTGCACTACGAATTTGTCCAATTATCCAGAGATTGCCAGTTTTGCAGAATAGTCCCCCATGTTCATGCATTTAATAACTCACCAACCGTGCATCGGATTAAAATGGTTTATATATGAACTTGCTCAGAATTTTTTGTAGATTAATAATATCCAACTTTCATCTATGTTTGAAATGTTTAAAATGATGTTTGCTTAAATTTGCTCCTATGCCATGTTAAAATGATTTAATTCATAACTAAATAACCGTAGCTCCGATTTAAATAATATTTATATGTAAATGGGGTAGAATTTTGCCTAGTTTAACATGGTGGCATCATCTTGCATGTTTAACAACTCTAAAATTGTGTTTAGGGCAGAACAGTACCAAACCTAATTTTTGCATATCGGGATTTACCGGAATTGTTGTTCGTTGCTTCCGGCCTCATTTAAACTTGCCTAGATAGGTAGTTTTGTTGTGCTTCACCTCTTGCCATGCTAATAAACATTTAATATTGTTGGGTACATAAACGAGAGAGAACTAAATAATTGATGTGGTGTTTTGTCAATATGCATCTCGTTGCATATTGAACTCCACTTAATTTGTAGAATTGTTTGTGCATTTTGCCATGCCATGCTTCATTAAACCGGACATGCATCATACTTGTTTGCGCATCGTGCCATGTTGATGTGTTGGTTGTTTACTATGTTGTGTGCTTCTTTTCCGGTGATTGCTTCTTCGGGTTGGTTCCGGTAACGTCGCGTTTGTGAGGACCCGTTCGTCTACGTTCGTTTGTCTTCTTCATGGACTTGTTCTTCTTCCTTGCGGGATCTCAGGCAAGATGATCATACCCTCGAAATCACTACTATCTTTGCTATGCTAGTTTGTTCGCTCTTTTGCTATGCCATTGCTACGATGCCTACCACTTGCTTGTCAGCCTCCCAAATTGCCATGTTCAGCCTCTAACCCACCTTGTCCTAGCAAACCGTTGTTTGGCTATGTTACCGCTTTGCTCAGCCCCTCTTATAGCGTTGCTAGTTGCAGGTGAAGATTGGAGGCCGTTCCTTGTTGGAACATTTGTTTACTTGTTGGGATATCACTATATATCTTATTTAATTAATTCATCTATATACTTGGTAAAGGGTGGAAGGCTCGGCCTTATGCCTGGTGTTTTGTTCCACTCTTGCCGCCCTAGTTTCCATCATATCGGTGTTATGTTCCCGGATTTTGCGTCCCTTACGTGGTTGGGCTATAATGGGAACCCCTTGACAGTTCGCCTTAAGTAAAGCTTTTCCAGCAATGCCCAATGTTGGTTTTACCATTTGCCACCTAGCCTTTTTCCCTTGGGAGTCGCGCATCCGGAGGGTCATCTTTTTTTTAACCCCCTCGGGCCAGTGCTTGTCTAAGTGTTGGTGCGAACTGGGTAGACTGTGGGGCCACCTCGAGGAAACTTGAGGGCTGGTTTTACTCGTAGGATGTCTCATCCAGTGTTGCCCTGAGAACGAGATATGTGCAGCTCCCATCAGGATGTCGGCGCATCGGGCGGTGTTGCTGGTTTAGTTTTACCCTGTCGAAATGTCTTGTTGTACCGGGATACCGAGTCTGATCGGAATGTCTCGGGTGGAGGTCTATTCCTTCGTTGACCATGAGAGCTTGTCATGGGCTAAGTTGGGACACCATGCAGGGATTTGAACTTTCGAAAGCCGTGCCTGCGGTTATGGGCAGATGGGAATTTGTTAACGTCCGGTTGTAGAAAACCTGAAGTCGACCTTAATTAAAATGAATCAACCGCGTGTGTAACCGTGATGGTCTCTTTCCGGCGGAGTCCGGGAAGTGAACACGGTTGTTGGAGTTATGCTTGACGTAGGTAGTCCAGGATCACTTCTTGATCATACTTTTATCGACCGTGCTTTGCCTTCTCTTCTCGCTCTCATTTGCGTATGTTAGCCACCATATATGCTAGTCGCTTGCTGCAGCTCCACCTCATACCTTTACCTTACCCATAAGCTTAAATAGTCTTGATCGCGAGGGTGCGAGATTGCTGAGTCCCTGTGGCTCACAGATACTTCCAAAACCAATTTGCAGGTGCCGATGAGTTCGTGCAGATGACGCAACCAAGCTCAGGAGGAGCTCGATGAAGATCTTATCCTTTATGTTGTTTCGTTCTAGTCGATCGGTAGTGGAGCCCAGTTGGGGTCGATCGGGGACCTTTGTCGCATTTGGGGTTCTTCTTTTATTTTGGTTCCGTAGTCGGACCCTGAGTGTATTTGATTGATGTAATGCTTTATTCATGTAATTGTGTGAAGTGGCGATTGTAAGCCAACTATGTATCCTTTTCCTTATTATATTACATGGGTTGTGTGAAGATTACCTCACTTGCGACATATGCCTTCAATGCGATTATGCCTCTAAGTCGTGCCTCGACACGTGGGAGATATGGTCACATCGAGGGTGTTACAAGTTGGTAATCAGAGCCTTCCCCGACCTTAGGAGCCCCCATTGCTTGATCGTTTTTAGCAGCCGAGTTGTGTCTAGAAAAATGTTTTGAGTCTTCTAGGAATTATATATCGGAGAGTTTAGGACTTCTTTTTATTTCCCAGTCTCCTCATCGCTCTGGTAAGGCATCCTGACGTAGAGTTTTGACTCTTCTCTTCTCAAATTTCACTAAAAAAAATTTAGGATCACGCAGGTATCTTGGAATCGTTCCAATGGTTTTATGATGAGAACATTGTCTTGGTGCCTCCTGTCAGGGGTTTTGTGGAAGTGTCCCGGGGAGTTGAGCTCTAAGGTGTTGTCATCATAATTTTATCGTTGCAATTCTGGTATACTTGAGATATGTTCGCGACATCGAAAATCTCCTTTATGCAGTTCGTTGGTTAGATAACCTCGACGCCACCCAGTACTGGGGCGGGAGTTCGGGAGTATTGCCATAACTTGTATAACGGATGCTTTTCGAAGGTTGAGGTAGATGGTTTCCGAAGGTTTCTTGGTTATGTGTTGAAGGATGGATACAGCTGGATGTAGTTATTGCTAGTTTGGGTGAGATATTATGCTTCCCCTGTATCCCCAACACCTGATTGCATAACCGGAAAGTTTCGGGAGTTTCATAGGTGGGAATTCAAGTAGCTCTTAGGATTTCTTTCCGACAGATGTATGATATGAAATTGCGGTTCGACGTCTAGTGGTCCGCCTAGTCACGGTCGATTTTATAGTGGTCTCGTTGTGTCTTAAAGAGTCCTTGGCTATGCCGACTCGGGGACGCTTCGTATGTCATGTGCACTGTCTTGTACATGATGGTGCTGTACGATCGAGCCCGTGTAGGTCCCACCATGAAAACTTCGGACGAAATCTCTATCATATGTTTGTTCCGGCCTATTTTGCAAGCCAATTATTTGTTTTTGTTTTGAGTTGTGGTATTCGAGTTGCTTCGAAGTCAAATGTTGATCCCATACCTTTCCTAAGCGGTGTTCTCATATTTCTATGTGAATACTAATCTTCCTTGATCATTGAGTTTGTCATGTCAATTTCTTTTAAACCGGCGTGTTTCTCTTCAAGTGGATCCGATCATTTCAACTCCCGCAAGATCAATTATCACTTCTTCTCAACGGTGTTTGTTTCATTCGTCCCAAGCTGCCTTTGTTTTTCCCTCCCTCCCACCCTTGTTTCTTCGAGGAACCATATTTCTTATTCAAGTATCCTTTTATTCATGTGAAGTCTCTCCATTCTTTTCTATCAATATTCTTATTCGGTGATTCTCATAAAGATTCTAACGGAGTTTCTAGTTCATCATTCTTCATTCTTTTCCTTCTCCGGTGTTGCCAATTAAAGCTTTCGGTGTTGATCATATCCTTTTCCTCGTTTCAAATGCTTTCTCATGCCGGTGTACCTCATATTCATTCACTTCTCGCTATTTAATTGTTCCGGAGTGCTCAAGATATCTCGAAGATTCGTGTTTCCACTCTACATTCGTTCAACCTATTTCGAGATTGTTATCTCATTCATGTCATTTAATTAAACCGATGCAACCTCTCCTCTAAATCACGGTGTTTCTTTTGAGTGGGCCCTAACCCACAGGTCTTTTCCCAGGATCTTACCTGACTCTTCTTATTTTCCCGGAGGTATTCGCAAATTTCTTTTCGAAGTTTGACGCAAGAATGAATTATCATCAGTCAAATGTCCTTCTCCAAGATCTTTCAAATTAATTTCATCGTTGATTCAACTTTTATATTCTTCTTTATTCCGGAGTGCCTCAATAATTCATGGTGGTGTTTCTCGTCGTCATTCTCATATTTTGAAGACCGAAGAAGAGTTTCTCTCATTTTTGATCCATTCTCTTCAAGATTCGTGATTCTAACTTGTTGCCATCCTCTCGTAACTGTTTTCATCGTGAGAATTCTTTACACCGTTCCGGAGAAATTTAAGAGTCTTCTCAGTTTGTTATCCAGAGTCCATCAAGTCAGGTTTATTCATTCTCATCTTTCACTTATCATTCTCCGATCTTACCGGTGCAGCGTTCAAGTGATCTCTAATCGGTCCATGATCTATTATATTCACTTGTATCTAAATTCTCTCAAGCATCTTCATCCATTTGCTAATTCTTACCGGTGTTTCCTTATCTTTACTTTGTTCATAATCAATTCTTCCGGTGGTTCGTTCAAGATTTCTCTTCCTTTCTTATCATATCAATTTTATTCGTTGTTTCAACCCTTCCGGTGGTTCGTTCAATACCTTCCCAAGTCTGATGTTATATCTCTCTTAATCTTTTCTACAAGAATAAGTAATATGCCAAATCCGTTGATTGTCATCAATTTAAATTGGTGAAGGATAAGAATAATGTAATTCTTTCTCTTGTTTCATCCAAGTGATTAATTCCTTATTTCGGAGGTTCATCCAAATTCTTGGTTCCAATTGTTCATCTTCTCTTTTCCCGGAGTTCCAACCTTTTTCAACTATTTCATCGCGAGATCCAACAAAATCATTGCAAGGATTCACCTTGTGTTTTCAATTTCTCTTTCTTTTATTCTTTTGTTACCGGAGTTCTTCATGGAGGTTCTACATGATGGTTCATAAAGGATTTAATCACTTCTCGAAGTTTTCATCGAGATTCTTTTCTAAGGAGCTCAAGTTTTCTTCATCTTGCAATCCGGAGTGCAATTCTTTCTACCATATTACCGGAGGTGGTATTGTGTCATTCTTGATAATTTGAGTTCATGTTTTCATGATTCACATGCTGTCAAGATTGGGATATTTTAAATCCATCAACCTATTCGTTGGTATTGTCTTGGGTTATATTTCACCTAAAGCCTTCCCTAAGGATGGTTGTTATTATGGTGCTTATATATGATCCAAGTTTTTCATTTATCCTCCCGGTGAAATAGTTTCTTGTCTCCTTGTTCTTATCAATCCAATTCTTCTTCCCGTGAGTGGCAGGTTGTCACCTCATAATTTGAGAGGTATTCCATAAGACCATATCAAGCTTATTATTTTTCGTTGTGGGTTTTCCAACAACTCCGTTCTAGCTTCTGTTGTAACCGTGCTCTCTCAAAATATTGTTTTCCTTCGTTCACTCCATTCCATTCTTATTTTTGTTCCGGAGGCATTGTGATGTTCATCTTTTCAACCCATCATGTCGTTTTGTCAAAGATCATGATTGTTCCATGCCTATACTTTTATCTGAGTGTTGTGTCCTCTTTACAAGTATCCTCTCATCTTGTCAAGTTCAATTCCTTCCATTTACAGACGGAGTGCTGTCCAAATTATATCATTCTTATTCCTACTCTATCTTGTGTTAACCGGAGTATTGTGCCCCTTTGCTCAAGTTCTTTTCGCCTTATCAAGCCTTGCATCTCTTTTCTACCGGAGTGCTGTCCGAATTTGTTCTTCCTTATTAATCTTCCCTACCGGAGTGCTTTCAACTTGTTCTTCCTTGTCCCTCTTTTCTAACGGAGTGTTTTCAAATTTGTCATCCCCGTTGTAATCTTTTCTTCAAATGGCTTAACCTTTTCAAGGTTCTTTGGTTTCACTCGTTTGTCAAAGAAGCAACTTAGTTTTTACCTTCTCTCTTCTCTTCCGTTGTTTCCCTCCGGTGCCATTCTAGATCTCGGGACGAGATCCTCTCATAGTGGTGGAGTGTTGTAACGCCCCGAGACCGATGTGCCAGGTGTCCGCCAGTTATTCGTTGTTGTTGCCTTGTCATGTGCTTGCGTGTTGCATCTTGTCATGTCATCATATGCATTGCATCATCATGTTTTAAAAACTTGCATCCGTCCCGGCCTCCTCGTTCTCTCCGTTGTCCGTTCTGAGCCCATACACACTTGCACGCGCCCGTGGCATGTCCGAAATAGTATTTTATAAGTGGCCGGAAAATGTTCTCGGAATGGGATGAAAGTTGGCGTAAGGTGTTGTTTTGTTGTTAGTAGACCGCCTGCCAAGTTTTCATCGCGTTCGGAGTCTGTTTGACGCCCCAACGGATAACTATAGCGGCAGTATAGCCGGTCTAACGTCGGACGTTTTCGGTCTCCGGAAACAATCGCCGGGCCTCTCTCTTCTCTTCTCTCAGCCTGAGGACTTCTGCACAGCCCACTACCTACCGCCAGGCCCTACCTAATCTCTCTCGTCAGCCCACAGCCCTCCTCGCGCTTTTGTCCAAAAATCTGTCCCGGACCCGACCCGGGCTGTCACCACCGCTGTGCCCAGATCAACCCCAAACATCTACAAAACGTCACCGTTTTCTTATTTGGTCTCCCTAAGCTTTTTTTGCGACCGTCCGTTTAAGATCGGAGGGACCAAATGCCCCTATCCAAAAATCCTTTTGCTATATATATCAGACCAGACCCTAAATTTTAGGCCTCATGTCCCATCCATCCCATCATTGCGCCGCCATCCTCCTTGGATCCCGCAGCGCCTCCCCTGGTCTCCTCCTCGTTATCCCCATCGACCCAATCCCCCACACCACCAATCCCCTTCCTTGGGATCCATCCCCTCCCGATCCACCAACCACACAGCCAGGCTCCTCTGCCTCCATCGATCCACCGCCCGCTCCTCACGTCGCTGGAACCCTCGCCCGAGCGCCTCGTCCCGTGCCTCGATCCAGGATGGATCGGGAGCAGCTCTGCCCTTCGCTCGCCGCCGCAGGCGACCACCTTCGGCCAGGTCGTGATGCCACATGGCCCTCTCTCTCCCTTCCCTTTCCTTTCCTTCCCTCACTAGCTCTCTCCCTCCCTCTGTTGCCGCAGGGGACCACCGGCGTCATTTGGAGCTTCCGCTGCCGGCGTCGATCATCGATGGGCACGCCGACCCCGGATCCGGCCACTACGGCCTCCTCCCCGCCGGATCCGAGGGATCCCATCCTCCCCGCTTCGTCCCGTTGCCGGAGTCTGCAAGCCGCCGCCGCTCGTCCTCGTCGGGAGGAGGAGGACGCCATCTACGTCGCTGGCCTCGTCCACACAGGCAGGCCACGTCCCCGTGAGGCCCGGCCGTCTCTCCTCGGCCCAGTCCGCTCGACCTCCGCGCGAAGCCCATCTCCAGACGCCTGTCTCCTGTGCACGTGGGCCGCGGCCTGGCCAGCCGGCCCAGCCACTCACCAACGCCTCCCCAAGGCCCCTCGCCCCTGCAGGCCTCCCTCCAGTCTCCTGTGCACCTGGGCCAACAGGATTCAGCCCATAGCTGTTTTTTTCTGTGCACTATGAATTTGTCCAATTATCCAGAGATTGCCAGTTTTGCAGAATAGTCCCCCATGTTCATGCATTTAATAACTCACCAACCATACATCGGATTAAAATGGTTTATATATGAAACTTGCTCAGAATTTTGTGTAGATTAATAATATCCAACTTTCATATATGTTTGAAATGTTTAAAATGATGTTTCTTAAATTTGCTCCTATGCCATGTTAAAATGATTTAATTCATAACTAAATAACCGTAGCTCCAATTTAAATAATCTTTATATGTAAATGGGGTAGAATTTTGCCTAGTTTAACATGGTGGCATCATCTTGCATGTTTAACAACTCTAAAATTGAGTTTAGGGCAGAACAGTACCAAACCTAATTTTTGCATATGGGGATTTACCGGAATTGTTGTTCGTTGCTTCCGGCCTCATTTAAACTTGCCTAGATAGGTAGTTTTTTTGTGCTTCACCTCTTGCCATGTTAATCAACATTTAATATTGTTGGGTACATAAACGAGAGAGAACTAAATAATTGATGTGGTGTTTTGTCAATATACATCTCGTTGCATATTGAGCTCCACTTAATTTGTAGAATTGTTTGTGCATTTTGCCATGCCATGCTTCATTAAACCGTACATGCATCATACTTGTTTGCGCATCGTGCCATGTTGATGTGTTGGTTGTTTACTATGTTGTGTGCTTCTTTGCCGGTGATTGCTTCTTCAGGTTGGTTCCGGTAACGTCGCGTTTGTGAGGACCCGTTCGTCTACATTCGTTTGTCTTCTTCATGGACTCGTTCTTCTTCCTTGCGGGATCTCAGGCAAGATGATCATACCCTCGAAATCACTACTATCTTTGCTATGCTAGTTTGCTCGCTCTTTTGCTATGCCATTGCTATGATGCCTACCACTTGCTTGTCAGCCTCCCAAATTGCCATGTTCAGCCTCTAACCCACCTTGTCCTAGCAAACTGTTGTTTGGCTATGTTACCGCTTTGCTCAGCCCCTCTTATAGCGTTGCTAGTTGCAGGTGAAGATTGGAGGCCGTTCCTTGTTGAAACATTTGTTTACTTGTTGGGATATCACTACATATCTTATTTAATTAATGCATCTATATACTTGGTAAAGGGTGGAAGGCTCGGCCTTATGCCTGGTGTTTTGTTACAGTCTTGCCGCCCTAGTTTCCATCATATCGGTGTTATGTTCCTGGATTTTGCGTCCCTTACGCGGTTGGGCTATAATGGGAACCCCTTGACAGTTCGCCTTAAGTAAAGCTTTTCCAGCAATGCCCAATGTTGGTTTTACCATTTGCCACCTAGCCTTTTTCCCTTGGGAGTCACGCATCCCGAGGGTCATCTTTTTTTAACCCCCCCGGGCCAGTGCTTGTCTAAGTGTTGGTCCGAACTGAGTAGACTGCGAGGCCACCTCGAGGAAACTTGAGGGCTGGTTTTACTCGTAGGATGTCTCATCCAGTGTTGCCCTGAGAACGAGATATGTGCAGCTCCCATCAGGATGTCGGCGCATCGGGCGGTGTTGCTGGTTTAGTTTTACCTTGTCGAAATTTCTTGTTGTACCGGGATACCGAGTCTGATCGGAATGTCTCAGGTGGAGGTCTATTCCTTCGTTGACCGTGAGAGCTTGTCATGGGCTAAGTTGGGACACCCTGCAGGGATTTGAACTTTCGAAAGATGTGCCCGCGGTTATGGGCAGATGGGAATTTGTTAACGTCCGGTTGTAGAAAACCTGAAGTCGACCTTAATTAAAATGAATCAACCGCATGTGTAACCGTGATGGTCTCTTTCCGGCGGAGTCCGGGAAGTGAACACGGTTGTTGGAGTTATGCTTGACGTAGGTAGTCCAGGATCACTTCTTGATCATACTTTTATCGACCGTGCTTTGCCTTCTCTTCTCGCTCTCATTTGCGTATGTTAGCCACCATATATGCTAGTCGCTTGCTGCAGCTCCACCTCATACCTTTACCTTACCCATAAGCTTAAATAGTCTTGATCGCGAGGGTGCGAGATTGCTGAGTCCCTGTGGCTCACAGATACTTCCAAAACCAGTTTGCAGGTGCCGATGAGTTCGTGCAGACGACGCAACCAAGCTCAGGAGGAGCTCGATGAAGATCTTATCCTTTATGTTGTTTCGTTCTAGTCGATCAGTAGTGGAGCCCAGTTGGGGTCGATCGGGGACCTTTGTCGCATTTGGGGTTCTTCTTTTATTTTGGTTCCGTAGTCGGACCCTGAGTGTATTTGATTGATGTAATGCTTTATTCATGTAATTGTGTGAAGTGGCGATTGTAAGCCAACTATGTATCCTTTTCCTTATTATATTACATGGGTTGTGTGAAGATTACCTCACTTGCGACATATGCCTTCAATGCGATTATGCCTCTAAGTCGTGCCTCGACACGTGGGAGATATAGTCGCATCAAGGGTTTTACACCTTGCCCGTGCAAAGGTGCACTGGGGTAAGCTGGACGGTGAGAAGCTTGTGAAGGACGGGCCGCCGCCGGGGAAGGAGCATCGCAAGCCCAAGAACTACTACAAGGATGTTCTTGCGGGTGCCCGCCTTGTGGCGGATGAATGTACCAAGGATGTAATTTTTGAATGAACTCGCTCGTTTTTATCCTGTGCGCTAAAAACTTGTTCATAGGTGCTAAGCAATGCTTGTTGAATTTAAAATATTATTTTCTGTGCGGCCGTTTATCAAAAAATTGAGAGATGGCCAGTCGTCGGCTTCTTCCCCCATGCCACTAGTGCTGGGGTGTTCGGGATAAACATGAGCGCTCTTTTTCCCATAGTTGGGTCCTTTGAGGGAGGCGCTCAGCACAATGAACCAGGCAATCGGACTGTAATGCATGAACACTCTCACTTAGCCATAGAACTTTATAATTTTAAATTTCGGCGAAGCCCCTAGTTCGGAAGGCCGAGTTCGGGGCGCTATCCACGCCTTGGCCGGACAAATCCGGCTCCTCGCTCGAAGTGGCATAAGTCTTTAGGGACTCGAAAAACCTCTTGAACAGCGACCGGTCTCTCGCCTCATCATGACAGTCAGTTTTAGCTTTCTCCACTGAGGTGCTTAACCCAGCTCAACCGGGGCACAATCGCAGTGGTTCTCCTAGTGCTACCTTAGCCGATATAGCGGAACATAAGGCACCAAAACATAGGAGCCGGGCAAACCCAACTATTGACCCAAATCATGGTTCGGAGCCGATGCATATAGTGCTATAAGTTCGGGGTGCCGCACTTGTGAAAGTGTACGGACTTCTCACACCATATTGAAGGGTACTGAAGCCCTTGGTGTATTTGCCGTACCACAGTGTACGGGTGCAACATGTCATTAATGAACATATGTAAAAGAGAGTAATGCAGAAAATAGACAAAAGCTATGCATTGTTTATATAAAGGCTGCTGTCAGAGCAGAACGATACAAGTGGTATTATAAGCAAAAGATATTGGACTATTTAACATGTCCTGGCCAGGGGCAGGCCGCAGAATTGTATTCAAAACAGGTATACTGCTCGTAATAGAGACCACCTGGGGGTTCCATGATGCGGCATGGCTTGTCTGCCTCCCTGATCTTGCATCATTTGTGCGGCAGTTGAATTGCCGAACAGGTCGTCCGAAGTATGGAGTCCTGAAAGTAAGAGAAAATTAAAAAAGAATCCGGCAGCCCCTAGTATTAGGCCGTATTTTGGGCGTGCCGTTATTGTGCCCCTTCCCCTGTGCCCATGGTATTTCAAGAGCGTAGTTATGTACGCGAGGCACTGGTTTCGCTATATCGCGAGGGCTGGGGTTGGGGCCGCATTGCTACGCCTGCTCAGAACGTGCCAGGCGGTCTTGTTGTAGGTTACTCCGGGCGCGCTTGGCAGTGTCTGGCTTTTTAATGGCCGGACTGGAGAATTGCCTAAGAAGGCTGCTTTGTGCTTCCGCTGCGAGAGCCGCCGTGTGCTCCTCCGTGCGGAGGGAGCATTCGGTGTTTCCGTTGACCGTGATTACTCCTCGAGGGCCTGGCATCTTGAGCTTGAGATATGCGTAGTGCGGCACCGCATTGAACTTTGCGAATGCGGTTCGTCCGAGCAGGGCGTGATAGCCACTGCGAAACGGGACTTTATCGAAGATTAACTCTTCGCTTCGGAAATTGTTCGGAGATCCGAAGACCACTTCAAGTGTTACTGAGCCTGTACAGTTGGCCTCTACACTTGGTATGACGCCTTTAAAGGTCGTTTTTGTGGGCTTAATCCTCGAGGGATCTATGCCCATTTTCCGCACTGTATCCTGGTAAAGTAGGTTCAGGCTACTTCTGTCGTCCATGAGGACTCTTGTGAGGTGAAATCCGTCGATGATTGGGTCGAGAACCAATGCGGCGAAGCCTCCATGACGGATGCTACTGGGGTGGTCCCTTCGATCAAAAGTGATCGGGCAGGAGGACCATGGGTTGAACTTTGGGGCGACTGGCTCCATCGCGTATACGTCCCGTAGAGCACGCTTCCGCTCCCTCTTGGGAATGTGGGTTGCGTATATCATGTTCACCGTCCGCACTTGTGGGGGAAAACCCTTCTGTCCATTACTCTTCGGCGGCCTGGGCTCCTCCTCGTCATCGCTATGTAGCCCCTTGTCTTTATTTTCGGCTCTTAACTTGCCTGCCTGCTTGAACACCCAACAATCCCTGTTGGTGTGATTGGCTGGCCTTTCGGGGGTGCCATGTATCTAGCACAAGAAGTCGAGTATTCGGTCCAAACTGGACGGGCCCTGAGTATTCTTTTTGAATGGCTTTTTCCGCTGACCGGATTTATAGCCTCTGAATCCGGCATTAACTGCCGTGTCTTCGTTGCTGTCGCTGCTAACGCGACGCTTTTGCTTGTTCCGACGAGTCCTGCCACTTTTGTCCTTGGTATCCGAATTACTAGGGTTCTTTGCTAAGTTATTACTACGAGCTAGCCAGCTGTCTTCTCCCGCGCAAAAGTGGGTCATGAGTGTCGTGAGGGCTGCCATGGTTTTCGGCTTTTCCTGTCCCAGGTGCCGGGCAAGCCACTCGTCGCGGATGTTATGCTTAAAGGCTGCTAGGGCCTCTGCATCCAGATAGTCGACTATCTGATTTTTCTTTGTTAGGAACCTTGTCCAGAATTGCCTGGCCGATTCCTCTGGCTGCTGAATTATGTGGCTTAAGTCGCCGGCATCCGGTGGTCGCACGTAAGTGCCCTGGAAGTTGTCGAGGAATGCGGCTTCTAGGTCCTCCCAGGAACCGATTGAGTCTGCTGGCAAGCTGTTAAGCCAATGCCGGGCCGGTCCTTTAAGTTTGAGAGGGAGGTATTTGATGGCATGTAGATCATCGCCGTGGGCCACATGGATATGAAGGAGATAATCCTCGATCCATACCGCCGGATCTGTTGTGCCATCGTATGATTCGATGTTTACGGGTTTGAAACCCTCTGGGATTTTATGATCCATTACTTCATCTGTGAAGCATAGTGGGTGTGCGGCGCCTCTATACTGGGCTATATCACGACGCAGCTCGGAGGAGCTATGTCTGTTGTGTTCGGCCCGGCCGGATTTGTTGTATCCGAAATGAAGATCACCGTCACGTGTCGTGGGGCGCCTGCGCAATCCGTAGATCGATCTTGTTTGCCTTGCCTTGTCCTCCAGTACGTCTCGCAGGTCTGGCGCGTTTTCCCGTGCCTTAGTTGAACGGCGTCGGGGCATGGCTTGGGTGGAGGGCCGAGAGGCCTCTCTGTCGCGGCCGCGATGTGGTCGGTCGGCCATGTCGTGCGCTGGTGATGTAGGTGCTTCCTCCTCTGATCGGGGTAGCGGGCTGCGCTTTGGGTAACTCTTGGAGGGGCGTTCGAGTTCATACTCTTCGGCCGCAAGGACTTCAGTCCATCTGTTAGTTAGCAAGTCTTGATCAGCTCTAAGCTATTACTGCTTTTTCTTGAGGCTATTTGCCGTGGCTAGAAGCCTGCGTTTGAAACGCTCTTGTTCAACAGGGTCTGAAGGTACGGCGAATTCGTCGTCGTCGAGGCTTGCCTCGTCTTCGGAGGGAGGCATATAGTTATCATCCTCAACCTCTTGGTCTGCCGCTCTCTTGTGAGGGCTGGCTTCTCCATCTTCCTGTGCCGAATCTTGCTGGGGGGGGTGTTTTTCGGCGTTATCCAGGGTAGTATTATCTCCCGTGCCGGAATCACCGTTTTTGCTTTGGCGGGATTTAGAGCGGCGCCGCTGACGTCGGCGCTTTGGCTGTTTCATGGAGGTGTCATCCCCCGTTGTTCCATCGCCATCCCCATCTTTTGGAGTGTCCACCATGTATATGTCATATGACGAGGTGGCCTTCCAGCGCCCTACAGGTGCTGGTTCCTGTTCGTCTGCTGCATCGTCGTCCATACCGTCGATGTCTTCGGAGCCAAAGTCAAGCATGTCGGTTAAATCGTCGACAGTGGCTACAAAGTGGGTGGTGGGTGGGCTTTGAATTTCTTCATCGTCCGTATCCCATCCTCGCTGACCGCAGTTCGGCCAGGGCTCTCCTGATAAAGAGAGAGACTTGAGAGAATTCAGGATATCGCCAAAAGGCGAGTGCTGAAAGATGTCCGCGGCGGTGAACTCCATTATCGGTGCCCAATCGGATTCGATCGGCAGGGGCGTGGGGGGTTCGGAGTCCGGAGAGGAGTCCGGATCCTCGGAGTCACGGATCATGCGGAGTGCAGGGCTGGCGTTAGGCTCGATCGCCTTTGAGATCGCAGCCCCCGAGGTGACGTCCAACCGCTCATCCTTGATTGGCGCAGCTGGCTCCGGATTGAGGGCCAGAACCGGTGCGCTTGCGGCCTCCAGGGCGTTGTTCGGAGGCAGAGCTAGATCGTGCCCCACGAGACAGTGCGGCGCGCTTGGCCGTGGCTCGAATCCGTCGAAGATCAAATCACCGCGGATATCAGCCGTGTAGTTTAGGCTTCCAAACCTGACCTGATGGCCAGGGGCGTAGCTTTCGATCTGCTCCAGGTGGCCAAGCGAATTGGCCCGCAGTGCGAAGCCGCCGAAGACAAAGATCTGTCCGGCGAGAAAAGTCACACCCTGGACCGCATCGTTGTTGATGATCAAAGGAGCCATCGGGCCTAAAGGCGACGACACAGAGGAACTCTCAATGAAAGCACCAATGTCGGTGTCAAAACCGGTGGATCTCGGGTAGGGGGTCCCGAACTGTGTGTCAAGGCCGGATGGTAATAGGAGACAAGGGACACGATGTTTTTACCCAGGTTCGGGCCCTCTCGATGGAGGTAATACCCTACTCCTGCTTGATTAATATTGATGATATGGGTAGTACAGGAGTAGATCTACCACGAGATCAAGGAGGCTAAACCCTAGAAGCTAGCCTATGATATGATTGTTGTATGATGGAGTTGTCCTACGGACTAGAGCCCTTCGGTTTATATAGACACCGAATAGGGTTAGGGTTACACAGAGTCGGTTACAATGGTAGGAGATCTTGAATATCCGCATCGCCAAGCTTGCCTTCCACGCCAAGGAAAGTCCTATCCGGACACGGGACAAAGTCTTCAATCTTGTATCTTCATAGTCCTGGTGTCCGGCTGAAGGTATTGTCCGGCTATCCAAACACCCCCTAATCCAGGACTCCCTCAAGGAGAACTTTGTATTGAGATCCAGAGAGAGAGAAGAAGCCATCTAGCTAATAACTATGGATCCGAAGGTCTGAGGTAAACTACTGACACATCATCGAGAGGCTATGGTGTTGATGTAGAAGCCCTCCGTGATCAATGCCCCCTCCGACAGGACGCCGGAAAAGGCCCCAAGATGGGATCTCACGAGTACAGAAGGTTGCGGCGGTGGAATTAGGTTTTCGTGGTCGCTTCTGATGGTTTGGAGGTACGTAGGTATATATAGGAGGAAGAAGTAGGTAGGTGGAGCCACGAGGGGCTCACGAGGGTGGAGGGCGCGCCCCCCTACCTCGTGGCCTCCTCGTCTGTTGCTTGACGTCCACTCCAAGTCCTCTGGATCACTTTTGTTCCAAAAATCACGTTCTCGAAGGTTTCATTCCGTTTGGACTCCATTTGATATTCTTTTTCTGCGAAACACTGAAATAGGAAAAAAAACAGCAAGTTGGGCTGGGCCTCCGGTTAATAGGTTAGTCCCAAAAATAATATAAAAGTGTATAAATAAGCCCATTAAACATCCAAAAAAGAATATATAATAGCATGGAACAATCAAAAATTATAGATACGTTGGAGACGTATCAAGCATCCCCAAGCTTAAATCATGCTCGTCCTCGAGTAGGTAAATGATAAAAAAGAAATTTTGATGTGGAATGCTTCTTAGCATAATTCTCAATGTAAATCTTTTTATTGTGGCATGAATAGTAAGATACGAAAGATTCAAGATAAAAGTTTAATGTTGACATAAAAACAATAATACTTCAAACATGCTAACCAAGCAATTATGTCTTATCAAAATAACATAGCCAAAGAAAGCTTATCCCTACAAAATCATATAGTTAGGCTATGTTTCAATATTGTCACACAAACGTTCTCATCATGCATAACCCCGATGACAAGCCGAGCAATTGGTTCATACTTTTAACGCGCTTCAGCCTTTTCAACTCACACGCAATACATGAGCGCAAGCCATGGATATAGCACTTTGGGTGGAGTAAAGTATAATGATGGGGGTTATGAGAGAAGACAAAAAAGGTAGAAAGTCTCACATTAACGCGGCTAATCAATAGGCTATGGAGATGCCCATCAATTGATGTCAATGAGAGGAGTAGGGATTGCCATGCAATGGATGCACTAGAGCTATAAATATATGAAAGCTCAACAAAAGAAACTAAGTGGGTGTGCATCCAACTTGCTTGCTCATGAAGACCTAGGGCATTTTGAGGAAGCTCGTCATTGGAATATACAAGCCAAGTTATATAATGAAAATTTTCCACTAGTATATGAAAGTGACAACATAGGAGACTCTCTATCATGAAGATCATGGTGCTATTTTGAAGCACAAGTTTGGAAAAAGGATAGTAACATTGTCCCTTCTCTCTTTTTCTCTTTTTTTTTATTTGGGTCTTCTCCTTTTTTTCTTTGGCCTCTTTTTTTTAGTCCGGAATCTCATCCCGACTTGTGGGGGAATCATAGTCTCCATCATCCTTTCCTCACATGGGACAATGCTCTAATAATGATGATCATCACACTTTTATTATTTACAACTCAACAATTACAACTCAATACTTAGAACAAAATATGACTCTATGTGAATGCCTCCGGCGGTGTACCGGGATATGCGATGAATCAAGAGTGACATGTATGAAAAAATTATGAAAAGTGGCTTTGCCACAAAATACGATGTCAACTACATGATCATGCAAAGCAATGTGACAATGATGAAGCATGTCATAATAAACGGAACGGTGGAAAGTTGCATGGCAATATATCTCGGAATGGCTATGGAAATGCCACGTTAGGTAGGTATGGTGGCTGTTTTGAGGAAGATATAAGGAGGCTTATGTGTGATAGAGCGTATCATATCACGGGGTTTGGATGCAACGGCGAAGTTTGCACCAACTCTCAAGGTGAGAAAGGGCAATGCGCGGTACCGTAGAGGCTAGAAAATTGTGGAAGGTTGAGAGTGCGTATAATCCATGGACTCACATTAGTCATAAAGAACTCATATACTTATTGCAAAAGTTTATTATCCCTCGAAGCAAAGTACTACTACGCATGCCCCTAGAGGGATAGATTGGTAGGAAAAGACCATCGCTCGTCCCCCCCCCCCCGTCACGCATAAGGAAAGCAATAAAAGAACACCCATGTGTCAAAATTGTCACACAACTTTTACCATACGTGCATGCTACGGGACTTGCCAACTTTAACACAAGTATTTTCAATTTCACCAATTACTCAACTAGCACACTCTAATATTAGCACCTTTATATCTCAAAACACTTATCAAGTATCTAACTTCTCATAACATTCAATGAACTCAATATGGAAGATTAATTTCACAATTAAAGCAAATTACCATGCTGTTTAAGACTCTCAAAAATAATATAAGTGAAGCATGAGATATCAATAATTTCTATAAAATAAAACCACCGCCGTGCTCTAAAAGGTATAAGTGAAACACTAGAGCAAAAACTATATAGCTCAAAAGATATAAGTGAAGCACATAGAGTATTCTAACAAATTCCGAATCATGTGTGTCTCTCTCAGAAGGTGTGTACAGCAAGGATGATTGTGGCAAACTAACAAACAAAGACTCAAATCATACAAGACGCTCCAAGCAAAACACATATCATGTGGTGAATAAAAATATAGCTCCAAGTAAATTACCGATGGTTGAGGACGAAAGAGGGGATGCCTTCCGGGGCATCCCCAAGCTTTGGATTTTGGGGTCCTTGGATTTACCTTGGGGTGCCCTTGGGCATCCCCAAGCTTAGGCTCTTGCCACTCCTTGTTCCATATTCCATCAAATCTTTTACCCAAAACTTGAAAACTTCACAACACAAAACTTAACAGAAAATCTCGTGAGCTCCGTTAGCGAAAGAAAACAAAACACCACTTCAAGGTACTGTATTGAACTCATTATTTATTTATATTGGTGTTAAAACTACTGTATTCCAACTTCTCTATGGTTTATAAACTATTTTACTAGCCATAGATTCATCAAAATAAGCAAACAACACACGAAAAACAGAATCTGTCAAAAACAGAACAGTCTGTAGTAATCTGTAACTAACGCAAACTTCTGGAACTCCAAAAATTCTACCAAAATAGGACAACCTAGAAAATTTGTTTATTGATCTGCTGCAAGTGGAATCAGTATTTTATCACGTTCTGGTGATTTTTAAAAATTGTTTTCGTGAACAGAAAGTTTCTGGAATTTTCAGCAAGATCAAATAACTATCATCCAAGAAGATCCTATAGGTTTAACTTGGCACAAACACTAATTAAAACACAAAAACAAATCTAATCAGAGGCTAGATCAAAGATTTATTCCTAAACAGAAGCAAAAAGCAAAAACCTAAATTAAAATTGGGTTGCCTCCCAACAAATGCTATCGTTTAACGCCCCTAGCTAGGCATAAAAACACGGATAGATCTAGGTATTGCCATCTTTGGTATTTATCTTTTTAATGGAGTTATGCTCGAATCTGGGAGGTTCCTTACGTTTCCCTTCATATTTAGAGATTCTTAGATCTAGAGCATCCAACCGTTTATTGCAAAGTGTGATCAAAGTATTCATACGGTTGAGGTTTGCTCCAACATTTTTAATGGGTTCAAGAGAATTTTGCAATTTGCCTAATTTTTCTAAAATTTGGGTTCCCTCGTGGGTAAGAGTTAGTCCCTTTGGTGGGGGAAGTACTCCTACTATCCCCTCTATAATTTCATAAGCAAAACTAGGATCAGTTTCAATAAAATTTCCTTTGGCAGCAAAATCAAGGATTTGTCTATGGGACAAGGTTAGCCCAACATAAAAATTATGAAGTAGAACCATGAAATCTCCCTCTATAGTGCAACCACGTTAGGATTCTATCAATCTATACCAAGCATCTTTTAAATTTTCTCCTTGTTTTTGTTTGAAGTGAAGAACTTCAAACTCGGGAGACAAAGGAGTAGATAATGGACTAGCCATAACGACGAAGTAGGCGAAAAAGAGGCAAACAGAAAGAGAGGGTGAATAAAACGGCAAGGGTGAAGTGGGGGAGAGGAAAATGGGAGGCAAATGGCAAATAATGTAATGCGAGGGATAAGAGTTCGTGACGGGTACTTGGTATGTATTGACTTGACTTGGCGCACACCTCCCCGGCAACGGCGCCAAAAATCCTTCTTGCTACCTCTTGAGCACTACCTTGGTTTTCCCTTGAAGAGGAAAGGGTGATGTAGTAAAGTAGCGTAAGTATTTCCCTCAGTTTTTGAGAACCAAGGTATCAATCTAGTAGGAGGCCACACTCAAGTTCCTTGCACCTACACAAACAAATAAGAACCTCGCAACCAAGCGATAAAGGGGTTGTCAATCCCTTCACGGTCACTTACGAGAGGGAGATCTGATAGATATGATAAGATAATATTTTTGGTATTTTTTATGGTAAAGAGTAAAAGTAAAGAAAGCAACTAAACAGTAATGGAAATAATTGGAGATTAATATGATGGAAAATAGACCTGGGGGCCATAGGTTTCACTAGTGGCTTCTCTCAAGATAGCATAAGTATTACGGTGGGTGAACAAATTACTGTCGAGCAATTGATAGAATTGAGCATAGTTATGAGAATATCTAGGTATGATCATGTATATAGGCATCACGTCCGTGACAAGTAGACCGAAACGATTCTGCATCTACTACTATTACTCCACACATCGACCGCTGTCCAGCATGCATCTAGAGTATTAAGTTCATAAGAATAGAGTAACGCTTTAAGCAAGATGGCATGATGTAGAGGGATAAACTCATGCAATATGATATAGACTCCATCTTTTTATCCTCGATGGCAACAATACAATACATGCCTTGCTGCCCCTGCTGTCACTGGGAAAGGACACCGCAAGATTGAACCCAAAGTTAAGCACTTCTCCCATTGCAAGAAAGATCAATCTAGTAGGCCAAACCAAACTGATAAGTCGAAGAGACTTGCAAAGATAACCAATCATACATAAAAGAATTCAGAGGAGATTCAAATATTTTTCATAGATAATCTTGATCATAAACCCACAATTCATCGGATCTCGACAAACACACCGCAAAAGAAGATTACATCGAATAGATGTCCAAGAGAATCGAGGAGAACTTTGTATTGAGATCCAAAGAGAGAGAAGAAGCCATCTAGCTAATAACTATGGACCCGAAGGTCTGAGGTAAACTACTCACACATCATCGGAGAGGCTATGGTGTTGATGTAGAAGCCCTCCGTGATCAATGCCCCCTCCGGCAGGACGCCGAAAAATGCCCCAAGATGTGATCTCACGGGTACAGAAGGTTGCGGCGGTGGAATTAGGATTTCGTGGTCGTTTCTGATTGTTTGGGGGTACATAGGTATATATAGGAGGAAGAAGTAGGTCGGTCGAGCCACGAGGGGCCCACGAGGGTGGAGGGAGCGCTTGGTGGGGGGGCACACCCCCCTACCTCGTGGCCTCCTCGTTTGTTGCTTGACGTCCACTCCAAGTACTCTGGACCACGTTTGTTCCAAAAATCACGTTCCCGAAGGTTTCATTCCGTTTGGACTCCGTTTGATATTCTTTTTCTGCGAAACACTCAAATAGGCAAAAACAGCAATTTGGGTGGGCCTCCGGTTAATAGGTTAGTCCCAAAAATAATATAAAAGTGTATAAATAAGGCCATTAAACATCCAAAACAGAATATATAATAGCATGGAATAATAAAAAATTATAGATACGTTGGAGACGTATCAAACTACAAGAAGGGAGGTTAGGTTATTGTAGCTATCCTGACTTCCCTTGATAAGTCAGAGGATCTTGTCCCACCAGGTGGTCCACAGGATGTTTTCTCGCTGTTTCCAGTCTCTGGGCCTGGCGCCATTTTTGCCTTTTTCAGCAAGAACAAAACATGATTTTTTGGGTGTAACCACTAAGTAAGTATATTTCCTTTTTGCAGGGAGTTATGTAGGAATAGTTCATCCATGGTGATAGATTTTTTTTCAAAATGTCTCCACCATAACTAATCATAACTAATGAGATTATGTAGTCCAAGATATTGTTTTAGAATTCTTGTTTTAACCTTAGTCTAACATAACCTAACATTGTGTAAATTGTGTTAAACAAAGAAAATCCAATGTCTAAGCAATTTGGACATACCTAGTATCTCGACATGATGAACATATCCTCTTGTTTGTCTATGGTGCTTATTAATAGTTGCACGTAGATGATTTTTAACTATTCAAATTACATGTCTTCGTTTGTATTGTGCACTCGCTTGTATGAGTTGGAATTCAAATACATTGGCGCGATTCAACAGGATTTCTGCAGGTTTGTGGAAAGGAAAAGGGCCAATTCCATTTCTCCCCCTAATTTGCGCCCAGTCTCATCTTTACCCTAAATAAAAGTAGTGCTCAACTTTGCCCCTCTTCCATTAAGTGTGCTTATAGAAATGCCCTTCCGTACAGTTTCCGTCCGGTCAAAGGCCTGTGAGGGGTAAAGATGAGGTCGGGTGGAAATTAGGGGGAAAATGTAAATGTCCCAAAGGAAAAAAGGAAAATGACTCTTCTCTAATATGACAACCAGCCTCTCCTAGCACTCAGGGTATTTATCCTCCTCCTAAATAGCTTGACCTCCCCTCTAGGCCTTGAAGTCACATGCTATCTTCCTGCTGCGTCTTGCAGCCTTGGGCCTCCATCCTGGGATGGGTCATGTCATAACACTCCCCACCCCTTGAGGCACGACTTGCCCCCAAGTCGGTATAGAAGAGAAGCTTGTGCGGATGATATATGCGTCTTTCAAAGTGTCATGCGTCTCTGCACGACCGCTCCAACATACCTTCGGGCGAGGGTGGCGCAACCGCCATGTTGAATGAACTTGGACTGCAAAATGGCGGCCGGTTCAAGAAGCGCCAAGTCACAGGGTGCTTTGTTGGAGAAGTCTTGTTGCTCTACTTCCGTGCGCGGTGGCAGGTGCTTCTTTAGCTAACAGACGTAAATGAAATCATGGATCTTGGATGACGCCAGAAGAGCCAGTTGATAAGGCATATCGACCACACGATGGAGTACCTCGTACGACCGATATAACTTGAGGAAGAGCTTCTGGTTACCTCGCATGATAATTGAGTTCTGGAGATAATGGTGTACCTTGATATATACCTAGTCGTCCACCTCAAATATTCTCTTGCTTTGCTATTTAGCGACCTGCTTATTCATGCATAGAGGTCTGTACAATGATTTGGTGATGGAGGTGATGTGGGGTATGTAGAATCTCATGCATAGTTTAGTGTCTCGAGAACAATATGAAATGACTATGGAGGACTGGATTCACATGAGCCAAGGATTGAATATGGTGTTCGTTCATAACAAAGTTCATGTTGAGCCAGAGATGGTGAGCTTATCAGTGCTTGTCATTTTGCAGTGTGATATGCAATGGCTTCTAGTTGTATTGTGAATACTCTTGCCAACAAGGTCTGGGGAGGTGAGGGGAGGTCGGCGGGGGTGCACAGGCGGGGTCATGACGGCCTGCGGGGAGGAGGCGAGGAGGCAGAGGATTTGAAAAACTTCCTAGGACTTCTCAAACTTGGACTTGCAGGTTGGAGTGGTATGGGGTGTTTTCCCTCAAATTTTTTAGGTTCTAACGATTACGTGGGAGGAGTTTGGAAAGAAATAGCTCCCCAAAACAAAATCTTTTAGTGTGTTCAAGAAAATAGGGGAACTCCTCTCATCGCTTCTTTTTGTTTGATCTATTAATTTCCTTTCATATTGGGAGTAACTCTACATATTGCTTACGTAAAACCAATAGTGGATTTATTTCTGTCTCTTGTTGAATCTTTTTCACGGCTCGATAGAGAATTTGATAAGCCAGTGATTTTTTCCGTCTTTCATAATACAGTTAACCACCATATTAACTAATCAATTACGAAAGATTGGATCACATTTTGCTGTTATTTTTTCTGCAGTACCTCGACGTCACATGAGCGTGAAAGAGGTTCAAAAATCCGTTTACTTTTTATAAGGATAAAATCACTTATTTTTTCGGCTGTTGCACAAGCTTTCAATCAAACGGCCACATGGGTCGGGCCGACACAACCTAGCTATAAAAAGACCTTGCCCGACGCGGCCCATGTCATCCATTTTATGAAAGGGTCATGTTATGCCAACCCGAAGGCCCGACTTTGAGGGTTGACCCGACATGGAACGACTACGGGCTGGTCCGCCTTAAAAAACCAAACCCGCCCTAAAGATGCCAAAACAGTACTAAAAGGGCTCTGCAACAAATTTTTTTTGTTGTGTTACAAAAACTAAAAAGTCCATTTAAGCAAGAATGGTGTATAAGGTTATTTCAAAAATGATTGCTGCTCGTTTGAAGACAATCCTCAGATATAATCAGCCCTACCCAAAGTGCTTCTGTGCCTGGAAGAATGATTACAGATAATATTTTAGTGGCTTACGAATGTTTCCATACGATAAAGAAAAAAGGACTGGTAAAGAGGGTCTGTGTGCAATCAAACTCGACATGCACAAAGCATATGACCGAGTCGAGTGGCCTTTCTTAAAGGAAATTATGCTGAGACTGGGGTTTAAGCAAGAATGGGTGAACTTGATTATGCAGTGTGTTTCCTCTGTCGAATACCATGTTCGTTTTAATACGGAAGAAACAGAAAGTTTCAAACCTTCTAGAGGATTAAGGCAGGGGATCCTCTCTCCCCGTACTTATTTTTCTTGTGTACGGAGTGATTGACTGCCCTCTTAGCTAATGCAGAGGAGAGTGGTACTATTTCCGGAATTAAAGTTAGCAATGATGCACCATCAATTTCAAACCTCCTCTTTGCGGATGACTCTTTGATCCTATGCTAATTCGAGGAACGCGGAGGCACTGAAATCAGTTTTAGAGGCCTATTGTGCGACCACGGGGCAAATGGTGAGCGTTAAAAAATCTATTATATTTTTAGCCCCAACACAAAAGTGGAAGACAAGGCACAAATTTGTACTATTCTGAATATTATGACTGAAGCCCTTAATGACAAATATTTGGGTTTGCCTGCAAATGTGGGTATGGAGAAGAGCGATTGTTTCCAATTCCTAATTGATCGAATTATTATGAAAATTAGTGGATAGAAGAAAAACTGCTATCAGCAGGAGGAAAGGAAATCTTACTCAAATCGGTTGTACAAGCTATCCCAACTTATGCCATGTCCGTCTTAAAAATTCCTAATTTTTTTTGCAAAGGAATCATTGACGCGATGTCGCATTTCTGGTGGGGTGACGAAGAGAATCAGAAGAGAATGCATTGGATGGTGTGGTGGAAGATGTGTGTACCAAAAGATCAAGGTGGAATATGATTCCGAGATATACACTATTTTAATTTGGCCTTGTTAGCCAAACAAGCGTGGCGCCTTCTTGATAACCCTGATTCTCTATGTGCCACTGTCTTGAGAACCAAATATTTTTCGGATGGCGACCTGAATGCAAGTTTAAAAAAGGGTTCTTCTTTTACTTGGCAAAGCATTATGGCAGGCGTTGATTCTCTCAAAAATGGTTATATTTGGAGAGTTGGAAATGGACTAAATATTGATATTTGGAAAGATGCATGGATCTCGAACTGTGCAAATAGGAAAATTATTACTCCTAGAGGAGGGCACCTGCTATCAAAAGTTGCTGACCTTATCAAACCGGTCACCAATTTTTGGGATGAAGATTTAGTTAGACAAACGTTGTGGCCAGTTGATGCTCAAAGGGTGCTAGCGATCCCTCTCTCCATGCATAATATGACAGATTTCATTGCTTGGAATTACACAAAGAATGGGTGTTTCACGGTTCGGTCAGCTTACTTAGAGGAATGGACCAAACAACATGGGAGGAAATTGAACTACACAAATGGTATGGGGAAAACAAATGTCAATCCTATTTGGAGAAAGGTTTGGAAATTATCTTGTCCAGCAAAGGTGAAGATTTTCATATAGCGTACCTTGCACGGAACACTCCCATGTGGTACCACACTTGCTAATAGACATATGAAAGTTTCTCCCATCTACCCATCATGTTCGAATGGACCAGAAGATACAAAACACATGTCGTTTCTTTGTCAGAAGGCGAAAGATGTTTGGAGAAAACTGGGATTGCATGAGGCCATCAGTAAAGCTTGTGTTATTGATCGTGCGGGAGAGGTAGTTCTTAAGTTTTTACTTCTTATGCCAGAGGAAGAGCTATCTACAGTAGGCACCCATAATGCACATGAATTGATCGCTATATCAGCCTGGTATTTATGGTGGAATAGACGAACGCTAGTTCATGAGAGAAAGTCTCAAGATGCATACCAAACCTCAATGGGAGCCCGTGCTATAGCGGCAAATTATGTTAAAGCTCATTCCTCGAGGGCAGCAATTAGAATAGGGGGATGGCAAAGACCTCCCATGGGTTATGTGAAATTGAATGTCGATGCCTCTTCTGATCAGGACATGCTTAGAGCTACAGCATGGGCTGTTCTTAGAGATGACAAAGGAAGGTTCATTATTGGGGGGAACTGGAGGATGGATTGTTGTGCAGATGTCTTAACAGCAGAAGCGTTGGCTCTAAGAGATTTGGCTTATCACTTGCAGAGAAGGCGGGATGTAATCGTCTTGTTGTTAACTCCGACAATATGAAAGTAGTTGAGACAATGAAGAATGGAGGGCATTCAGCGGGAGTGGCGGTGACAGTTTTTGATGATTGTTATTTTATGGCGTGCGATTTTCTGTGTATTAGTTTTGAGCATTGTAATAGGGAAGCAAATAAAGTTGCTCACGAACTTGCTAGTTAGCTAAATTTTCTGTGACTAGAGATTGTTTTGAGGAACCTAATTGTAAATTTTTCTTAATAGCGATGTAACTGTTATTTCCAATGAATAAAGGCGATGTTTATATTAAAAAAACTAAAAAGTCTGTTCCATGCTCAGCCTTAAGGCCTGACCTCGGTGATTGGCCTTGTTCGATGTTGGGCCGAAGGCCAGCTCAGACATTTTTATTCGCATGCCCATGCCGGGCACTTGCCAGGCTGAAAATCTGTGCCCACGGGCTGGCCCGTGCGATACGGCTCATATGGCCGCTTTACTTTCGGTAGAGCCCGTCTCCAAAGTCCCGACCTGGGCAGCAGCTGCGTCCACCCCACCGCTCCAAACCCTGGCTCCCAAGTCCAGCCGTCCTCCTCCTCCCCGATCCACTTCCACCTCTGTCGGTCCAGCCAACGCCGCGGCCTCCAGCCCCGGCCTCGCCTCCATCCTCTGCCGGCGACTGCCTCCCCCCTCGGCAGTGTCTCGCTCGCCATCGTTCATCGTCGTGTTTCGCTCGCCATCGTTCATCGTCGATCGATCCACTTCCTCGTCTTCCTTCGTCGTCGTGTTTCGCTCGCCATCGTTCGGCAGACTGGGTCAGCACGGCCAACGCCTCGCCTCCACCCTCCCTTCGGACCGACGCTGACGCCCCCCGCATTCACCTCCTCTCTCCAGGGGCGGACGCGCGTTCAGGCGAGTGGGGGCCCAGGACCCCACTCAATTTTTGAGCCTCCCTTTATATGGCCAGTACTAGCCCAGCAAGGCCCCCAGTCAGCCCAGGTCTGGTGCCCCCACTCCCTTGCTAAAGCCCAGGAAACATAAACGCAATGAAGGCAGGCGTGCAGGGGCGATCCCCGATTTTCACTGCTCCAGCTATTAAATTGGAAGGCGAGGCGGCACAGCTGCGTCGATTCTTGCTGGAAATTAATTATACAAACCAAACGAACCGTCGGCTCGACCGCCGCCTGCTGCCACGATCTCCCTCCGTTGCTCCGCAGAGTCCGCCGCGCGCCCCCGCCGGCGGCCGGCCTGCCTATGTAGGTCACGGGAGGCTGGTCACTCCCTTGCTCATCATCCTCATCCTTCATCCTCAACTGGCGAACTCTGAAACTAGGTTTGTTCTTCTTGAGCTGATCCATTCGTGAAAGGATTTTTTTTTTCTTTTTTGGATTTCTGGTTTTGATTCTTGTCAAATCAAATGCAAAAATTCTGTTTGTGCTAGTATAGGACTGCTAATCTTATTAGCCATGTACTTTTTCTAATCAAATTTGATAGGATTAAAATGTGACACACTACAGCAGAGTAGCTAGTATAGAACTGCTAGGTCATTTTCTAGGATTTGAGAATACAGTGCTAGTACTTGTGTGCAGACGTGCAGTGTGCTAGCCTGCTAGTACCATGCTTTTTTCTTAACATAGTAGCATGCTTTGTTATAATCAAATTTTCTATGAAATTCAATCTGGGAACCCATTCTGTTGAGACTGGATTTTCTACTCTCGGATTTACTAATACAGAACTAGTACTCGCGTGCTAGCCTGCTGATACTAGCATACTTTTATCTAAACTCTTTATAGTTAGTATTTCAATGATTTGGCAGGGAAGAAGGAAGATAATGGAGAAGTATTTGATAAAGAAATAAAGAGATAGTAACGCCACCACTCGTTACCATTGTCACTGTTGAGAAATTGCATCATTTCCATAAAATGAAAGATCATCGTGTGGAAATGTAATGGTCTAATACATTGCATCTTTTACATGTTTACCATCTCCATTAGCATTTAAGAAGCTAATCCAAATATGTGTTTCTTCTTTGCAGGTAGCGGCATTTATGTTAGAGACAAAATATTCTCTTTTGCAATCTATGTACTATTGAGATATAAACTCTTTTTATAAGGTATGTTCACTTTAGTGATAAACTCACCATGGCTCTGTTGGATGAAGTATTTTTTTTTAGAACTTGGTTGAAGTATCTTATGACTTATTGAAAACTGCTACTCCCTTATATCCATATTGATTGTGGCTCACTTGACAATTAATATGGATCGAAGAGAGCATTTGTGTATGACATAGTGTGAGGTTTATAAGCCTTTTTGAGTTTTCTTATTGATGAGTGCCCCCAGTCAGTTTTTAGTCTGGGTCCGCCCCTGCCTCTCTCCCCAACATGGAGCCGATCAAACCCACTACGTACCCTAACAAGCAAGATCCGCGTCCAACATGAACCCACTGACGGCGAAGATGCGGCGAGCGGGACTGTCGGCGGCCTCCCTTTCCACCTCACAGAACAGATCCTCGGCTGCATCAGCCCGCTCGAGTCGGTACGCCTCGCCGCCGTCTGCAAGTCCTGGGCGGCGACCGTCTCCGAGCGGCTAGCGAGGCCCACCCCGCACCTGCTCGCGCTCAAGGTCTCCAACGAGCGGTTCCAGCTGCTGCCCGTGGAGGAGCCCCGCCATGTGGCCATCTTCCCCTTTCAGATCGATGGGGAGGGCTCGCCGTCGGCGGTGGTCCCTCTTCCTGCCCGCGTGCCCTCCATGGTCTGCGACGTAGAACGTGTCAAGTTATCCGGCGCGCTGCACTGCGGCCGTCTCTCCTTCGAGGACGGCAACCACGTTGTCCCCGTCAACCCCGTCACCGGCGCGTTCCGGAGCGAGATGTATGCGCCCGTTGGGACGACTGAAGCTAAGGCAAGGGTCGCTGCCGGCGCCAACGCGGTCTTCGTTAACAACCACTCCGAGATGAGCGTCTCTCTCTTCTGGTGCACGGAGGAGTGGCCCGAGGAGCAGAAGCTGATTTCCGAAAAGTTCAAAAGCATTTATCTGATGGCCTACACGGACGGCGTCTTCTACGCGCTGGAATTCTGGGGTTGCACCTACACCGTGGACACACGTGTGCCACCGCCATGGCGCCTGAAGAAGCTCCATGTGCCGAACATTCTCGAACAGTACACCCGGATCTGTGGGTACCACTTCCTCTGGTACACCCACCTGCTGGAGTCGGACGGGTCGGTCCTGTTTGTTGGTCCGGTGCTTGCTCCACAAGAGCCCACAGACCTCTATACCATCACTGGCTTCGAGGTGTATAGGCTGGATGTCGAGGAGGCACGATGGATAAAAGTGGAGAGGCTAGCTGCTGATCGGGCGCTTTTCGTGAGTGAGCAATCATCGTTCACGGTGCGCGCCTCAGAGATTCCGGGGTGCATGAGCAACTGCATCTACTTTGTGGGTGAGGTCGACTACTACTCCTGGGTCACCTGGGGCGTCTACTCCATGGAGGAGCGGAAGGTGCTGTTTCAACAACCCGTCGGTGGTTCTCCGGGAATGTATGAAGCTGCAAGGTGGTTCCTCCCTGCTGTTTTGATGCCGCTTGCACATGCACGTTCCGATTGTAGACACTCGGGAAAGAAGAGAAAAATCTAAGTTCTTTAGGCACATCTGGTTAACAATTTTTTGAGAATGCAGTATAGAAGTTAACACAAGTGGCTTCTTTTATGCTGATAGAAGGATAGGAGGATGGGGAGCAATTCTGCGAAATCAAGATGGCCGGGCGTTGCCGGCGGTGACAGGCAGGCTTATAAATCTTTGAGATGCTACTATGAAGCTGAAGCGTTATTATTCTAGGATCTGAATCTCAAAATCTATTTGATGAAGTTAATTTATTGGTGAAGTTTGAGAGAGTTTGATTTAGTTAATGTATTGTATGTTGTAGTAGAGCTTGTAACTTGGATGGGCATCAACTTTGCTAAGCTTGGCGCTGCTTCGGGTATTTCTAAGATCCATTATTTCGAACAATGGATTTCTCTCAAACAAGAATGCAGTAGAATTAATGTGTCCGTCTGTGTCCTCCAACTTTGTCATGCAAGTGTACTTGTTGACAAAGGTGTATTGGCCAATTTCTGTGCCAAGGCGTCATAGCAGTGCTCTTTGAATCCTTTGGCTCTGATGGGTGGTGGTTCCTGGGAGCAATTTTTTGGTGATGGACATGTGAGGTGTGCATACATGCGTTGCTGGGAGGTCCAAACAGCTTGAGATGCCAAATTCTGTTTGTGTTAATTTGAACCTTGAAATTAGAGGTTCTTTAAAGGCGAGTACTCTGCGCCGGTCAGCCGGCCAAAACTTTGGGCCGGTCCAACCGTTGCCATTAGATGCGATGTACGGAAACCGTTAGATCGAAGAATAATGTCCCCACTTCCGTATTCCCCTTGCCCACGACTCTCTTCCCCACCTCCTAATCTCAAATCAGGAGAGAAACGTCCAGGACGGGAACGAGATGGCGAAGCTCGCCAGATCGCCGCCGCTCACAACGGCGAGGCTGCAGTCTCCAGCGACGGTGCTTGCTGGGGAACCTCCCCCGCTCTCAATTTTTCCTGCAGATCCCATCGTTGACTGGTTGCAACGTTCCCCTCGACCGATGGCAACTTTTGCCACCGGCTCCGGTGCGTCGCCCCGGCCTTGCCGTCGACTGCATGAGTTTCCGCGACATAAAAGGCACCAAATGCACCATAAAAGCGGATGTAGCAAAAAAACTTGTTGGTCGTAGCAAAACGCAACGGCGGTTGCAGCAAAAACGACGTCGTCGTTGTCGCAGGTTGCGACTCGCCATGAATGGACGTAGCAAAAATATTTGCCGGTTGTAGCAAAAATCGGCGACGGTTGCAGGAAAATCATCATCGCTGATTGACGAAGGTTGCAGCAAAAGCCGGTGGTAGCAACATAATACACTGTTTCCAACAAAATCTAAAGACGATAGTAGCAAAATAATACACTGTTTCCAGCAAAATCCAAAGACGATAGTAGCACAAATAGTGCTAGTTCCACCAAAAACTAAGACAATGGTAGCAAAAATAATCATCTGGTTCCAGCAAAAACTCAAAGACAATGGTAGCAAAAATTGGTGCTAGTTCTAACAAACACTAAAACAATGGTAGCAAAAAAATGAGCACTGGATCCAGCCAAATTCATAGATGATGGTAGCAAAAAAATCCTCTAGTTCCAGCAAAACAAAAATCCGAATGAAGCAAAAAATTCCGCTGGTCGCAGCTCCCACCGAGGCCGGTTCCAGCATCTTGTCCTTCCGTTGTAGCACAACGTAGCCGTCGTCCCCGATACAGCGGCCTGGGATTGTAGCACCAAAAGCTTCCAACTTTCAGGTGAGGGCGGTTGCAGCACCACCCCTTGCCGGTTCAAGCCCCGGGTTGGAGCTCGGATCACGGTGTGGTGGCCGTCGCGGCGCCGACCAAGGGCAGCACCTCGTCGGATCTACGGCGGATTTGTAGTGCGATGATGGTGGACATGAAGGAGAAGGAGGAAAAGCTATGGGAGAGGTGGGGATGGGAAAGAAGAAGAAGGGGGAACCCGGTTGGCACTCGTAGCACCGGGGTTGTGGCGGTGGTCGGCGCTGAGCACTACCGGAGATGAGGAAAGCCATGGGATCTGGTGGGGAAGAAAAGAAATCAGTGGATGGCGTTGTCTCACGCGAGAAGATAAGTGCGGTGCGTGTGGGCCCTTTGGGAAGGATGTGGGCGTGAAAGAGAGTAGCACGCGGTTTGTTAGCTATTTTGTGGCCGTCCGATCAGCTCGAATCGAGCGGCCCGTGCGCGACCGGCGGAACACTCGGCCGGTGCGCCGGGTATAAATGTTTCCCTTCTTTAAATTTGAACACTAGTTTTTGGTTCGCTAAGAGCAACAGAATGTTCTCACCTGACAACACCCGTCAGAAAAGCGAGGGAGTTTACCACAAAACCCACAGGAAGAGCAACACCCATCAAATCATGGTGGTTATTCAACTAAGAGAAACACGGTTGTTATTCTGTTACTCTAGCTGGTATTCTAGTGTTACTTCTTTTGACAGTATGAGATCGTTTCTAAACATTCTGCGGTCAGCTAGAGAGACACGGTGCCCGATTGAGCTCCTCTTGTATCTCTCACTTGGCAGAAGCCATGTGATCGTCGCCCTAATTTTTGAAATGGATATCACCAGGCATATGGCAGTGAGTAGGACAGTGGGTACTGAAGGAATTTCGGTACTAGTAGAAGACATGTCTTCTTCAGCTGGGCTATCGTCTCAGTCGAGTTGTCCCGGTGACAGTGAGGAACGGCGAGCGAAAATCAATACGTGGAAAAAGAAATGAAAAAAAGAAGAGAAAGAACAATAAGGCAGCAAAAATGAAAAAATGAAAAAGAAACGAAAACAAAGAGAAAGAAGAATCGAAAAAAGCCACACCGATCTACGTGCAACAGACAAGATAATACGTGGAGAAGCGATACGTCTCTGATGTATCTATAATTTTTGATTATTTTAGGCTATTATATTATCATAATTACATATTCATGTTATCATTTTAAATTATTTTTCTGGACTAACATATTAATTTAGGGCCCAATTGTCGTTTTCTGTTTGTTTTTGGTTTTACAGAAAATCAATACATATGAAGGTCCAAACACGATGCCAATTTTTGATGATTTTTTAAAACAACCTGAAAGCTTTGGGAGTCGTCAAGCGGATTTTCGAGGGGCCCACAAGGGCTAGTCCTCCACCGGCCTGTTGGGGAACGTAGTAATTTCAAAAAATTTCCTACGCACATGCAAGATCATGGTGATGCATAGCAACGAGGGGGAGAGTCTGATCTACGTATCCTTGTAGATCGCAACAGAAGCGTTGACACAACGTAGAGGAAGTAGTCGTACGTCTTCTTCCCGATCCGACCGATCCAAGCACTGTTACTCCGACACCTCCGAGTTCTTAGCACACGTCCAGCTCGATGACGATCCCCGGGCTCCGATCCAGCAAAGCTTCGAGGAGGAGTTCTGTCAGCACGACGGCATGGTGACGATCTTGATGTTCTACCGACGCAGGGCTTCGCCTAAGCACTACAACGATATGATTGAGGTGGAATATGGTGGCAGGGGGCACCGCACACGGCTAAGGAACGATCTCAATGATCAACTTGTGTGTCTAGAGGTGCCCCCTGCCCCCGTATATAAAGGATGCCAAGGGAGGGCTGGCTGGCCAAGCCTATGGAGGCGCAGGAGGAGTCCTACTCCTACCGGGAGTAGGACTCCCCCCCCAATCCTATTCCTAATAGGACTCCCAAGGGGAAAGAGAGAGAGAGAGAGAGGTGGCCGGCCACCTCTCCTAGTCCTAATAGGACTAGGGGAGGGGGGAGTGTTGGGGAACGTAGTAATTTCAAAAAATTTCCTACGCACACGCAAGATCATGGTGATGCATAGCAACGAGAGGAGAGAGTGTTGTCTACGTACCAACGCAGACCAACTGCGGAAGCGATCACACAACGTAGAGGAAGTAGTCGTACGTCTTCTTCCCGATCCGACCGATCCAAGCACCGTTACTCCGTCACCTCCGAGTTCTTAGCACACGTACAGCTCGATGACGATCCCCGGGCTCCGATCCAGCAAAGCTTCGGGGAGGAGTTCCGTCAGCACGACGGCGTGGTGACGATCTTGATGTACTACCGACGCAGGGCTTCGCCTAAGCACTACAACGGTATGATCGAGGTGGAATTTGGTGGCAGGGGGCACCGCACACGGCTAAGGAACGATCTCAAGGATCAACTTGTGTGTCTTGGGGTGCCCCCTGCCCCCGTATATAAAGGATGAAGGGGGGGAGGCTGGCCGGCCAAAGGAGGGAGGCGCAGGAGGAGTCCTACTCCTACCGGGAGTAGGACTCCCCCCTCCAATCCTAGTCCAACTAGGATTCCCAAGTGGGAAAGAGAGAGAGGGGGGCCGGCCACCTTCTCCTAGTCCTAATAGGACTAGAGAGAGGGGGGAGGCGCGCAGCCCTATGTGGGCAGCCCTTTCACCTTTCCACTAAGGCCCATGTTGGCCCATTTGGCTCCCGGGGGGTTTCGGTAACCCTCCCGGTAATCCGGTAAAATCCCGATTTCACCCGGAACACTTCCGATGTCCAAACATAGGCTTCCAATATATCAATCTTTATGTCTCGACCATTTCGAGACTCCTCGTCATGTCCGTGATCACATCCGAGACTCCGAACTACCTTCGGTGCATCAAAATGCATAAACTCATAATAACTGTCATCGTAACGTTAAGCGTGCGGACCCTACGGTTCGAGAACAATGTAGACATGACCGAGACACGTCTCCGGTCAATAACCAATAGCGGGACATAGATGCCCATATTGGCTCCTACATATTCTACGAAGATCTTTATCGGTCAGACCGCATAACAACATACGTTGTTCCCTTTGTCATCGGCATGTTACTTGCCCAAGATTCGATCGTCGGTATCCAATACCTAGTTCAATCTCGTTACTGGCAAGTCTCTTTACTCGTTCCGTAATACATCATCTCATAACTAACATCTTAGTTATTATGCTTGCAAGGCTTATGTGATGTGTATTACCGAGAGGGCCCAGAGATACCTCTCCGACAATCGGAGTGACAAACCCTAATCTCGAAATACGCCAACCCAACATCCACCATTGGATACACCTGTAGTACTCCTTTATAATCACCCAGTTACGTTGTGACGTTTGGTAGCACCCAAAGTGTTCCTCCGGTAAACGGGAGTTGCATAATCTCATAGTTATAGGAACATGTATAAGTCATGAAGAAAGCAATAGCAACATACTAAACGATCGGGTGCTAAGCTAATGGAATGAGTCATGTCAATCAGATCATTCAACTAATGATGTGACCTCGTTAATCAAATAACAACTCTTTGTCATGGTTAGGAAACATAACCATCTTTGATTAACGAGCTAGTCTAGTAGAGGCATACTAGTGACACTCTGTTTTGTCTATGTATTCACACATGTATTATGTTTCCGGTTAATACAATTCTAGCATGAATAATAAACACTTATCATGATTTTAAGGAAATAAATAATAACTTTATTATTGCCTCTAGGGCATATTTCCTTCAGTCTCCCACTTGCACTAGAGTCAATAATCTAGATTACACAGTAATGATTCTAACACCCATGGAGCTTTGGTGTTGATCATGTTTTGCTCGTGGAAGAGGCTTAGTCAACGGGTCTGCAATATTCAGATCCGTATGTATCTTGCAAATCTCTATGTCTCCCACCTGGACTAGATCCCGGATGGAGTTGAAGCGTCTCTTGATGTGTTTGGTCCTTTTGTGAAATCTGGATTCCTTTGCCAAAGCAATTGCACCAGTATTGTCACAAAAGATTTTCATTGGACCCGATGCACTAGGTATGACACCTAGATCGGATATGAACTCCTTCATCCAGACTCCTTCGTTTGCTGCTTCCGAAGCAGCTATGTACTCTGCTTCACATGTAGATCCCGCTACGACGCTTTGTTTAGAACTGCACCAACTGACAGCTCCACCGTTTAAAGTAAACACGTATCCGGTGTGCGATTTAGAATCGTCCGGATCAGTGTCAAAGCTTGCATCAACGTAACCTCTTACGGTGAGCTCTTTGTCACCTCCATATACGAGAAACATATCCCTAGTCCTTTTCAGGTATTTCAGAATGTTCTTGACCGCTGTCCAGTGATCCACTCCTGGATTACTTTGGTACCTCCCTGCTAAACTTATAGCAAGGCACACATCAGGTCTGGTACACAGCATTGCATACATGATAGAGCCTATGGCTGAAGCATAGGGAACATCTTTCATTTTCTCTCTATCTTCTGCAGTGGTCGGGCATTGAGTCTGACTCAACTTCACACCTTGTAACACAGGCAAGAACCCTTTCTTTGCTTGATCCATTTTAAGCTTCTTCAAAATTTTGTCAAGGTATGTGCTTTGTGAAAGTCCAATTAAGCGTCTTGATCTATCTCTATAGATCTTAATGCCCAATATGTAAGCAGCTTCCCCGAGGTCTTTCATCGAAAAGCTTTTATTCAAGTATCCCTTTATGCTATCCAGAAATTCTATATCATTTCCAATCAGCAATATGTCATCCACATATAATATCAGAAATGCTACAGAGCTCCCACTCACTTTCTTGTAAATATAGGCTTCTCCAAAAGTCTGTATAAAGCCAAGTGCTTTGATCACACTATCAAAGCGTTTATTCCAACTCCGAGATGCTTGCACCAGTCCATAAATGGATCGCTGGAGTTTGCATACTTTGTTAGCTCCCTTTGGATCGACAAAACCTTCTGGTTGCATCATATACAACTCTTCTTCCAGAAATCCATTCAGGAATGCAGTTTTGACATCCATCTGCCATATTTCATAATCATAAAATGCGGCAATTGCTAACATGATTCTGACGGACTTAAGCATCGCTACGGGTGAGAAGGTCTCATCGTAGTCAACCCCTTGAACTTGTCGAAAACCTTTTGCGACAAGTCGCGCTTTATAGACAGTAACATTACCGTCAGCGTCAGTCTTTTTCTTGAAGATCCATTTATTCTCAATTGCTTGCCGATCATCGGGCAAGTCAACCAAAGTCCATACTTTGTTCTCATACATGGATCCCATCTCAGATTTCATGGCCTCAAGCCACTTTGCGGAATCTGGGCTCACCATCGCTTCTTCATAGTTCGTAGGTTCATCATGATCTAGTAGCATAACTTCCAGAATTAGATTACCGTACCACTCTGGTGCGGATCTCACTCTGGTTGATCTACGTGGTTCATTAGTATCTTGTCCTGAAGTTTCATGATCATCATCATTAGCTTCCTCACTAATTGGTATAGGTGTCGCAGAAACAGTTTTCTGTGATGTACTATTTTCCAATAAGGGAGCGGGTACAGTTACCTCGTCAAGTTCTACTTTCCTCCCACTCACTTCTTTCGAGAGAAACTCCTTCTCTAGAAAGTTTCCGAATTTAGCAACAAAAGTCTTGCCTTCGGATCTGTGATAGAAGGTTTATCCAATAGTTTCCTTTGGATATCCTATGAATACACATTTCTCCGATTTGGGTTCGAGCTTATCAGGTTGAAGCTTTTTCACATAAGCATCGCAGCCCCAAACTTTAAGAAATGACAACTTTGGTTTCTTGCCAAACCATAGTTCATAAGGCGTCGTCTCAACGGATTTTGATGGTGCCCTATTTAACGTGAATGCAGCCGTCTCTAAAGCATAACCCCAAAACGATAGCGGTAAATCAGTAAGAGTCATCATAGATCGCACCATATCTAGTAAAGTACGATTACGACGTTCGGACACACCATTACGCTGTGGTGTTCCGGGTGGCGTGAGTTGCGAAAATATTCCACAATTTTTCAAATGTACACCAAACTCGTAACTCAAATATTCTCCTCCACGATCAGATCGTAGAAACTTTATTTTCTTGTCACGATGATTTTCCACTTCACTCTGAAATTCCTTGAACTTTTCAAATGTTCCAGACTTATGTTTCATTAAGTAGATATACCCATATCTGCTCAAATCATCTGTGAAGGTGAGAAAATAACGATATCCGCCACGAGCCTCAATATTCATCGGACCACATACATCGGTATGTATGATTTCCAATAATTCTGTTGCTCTCTCCATAGCACCGGAGAACGGTGTTTTAGTCATCTTGCCTATGAGGCACGGTTCGCAAGTACCAAGTGATTCATAATCAAGTGGTTCCAAAAGCCCATCAGTATGGAGTTTCTTCATGCGCTTTACACCGATATGACCTAAACGGCAGTGCCACAAATAAGTTGCACTATCATTATCAACTCTGAATCTTTTGGCTTCTACATTATGAATATGTGTATTACTACTATCGAGATTCAACAAGAATAGACCACTCTTCAAAGCTGCATGACCATAAAAGATATTACTCATATAAATAGAACAACCATTATTCTCTGATTTAAATGAATAACTGTCTCGCATTAAACAAGATCCAGATATAATGTTCATGCTCAACGCTGGCACCAAATAACAATTATTTAGGACTAATATTAATCCCGAAGGTAGATGTAGAGGTAGCGTGCCGACCGCGATCACATCGACTTTGGAACCGTTTCCCACGCGCATCGTCACCTCGTCCTTTGCTAGCGTCCGCTTATTCTGTAGTCCCTGTTTCGAGTAGCAAATATTAGCAACAGAACCAGTATCAAATACCCAGGTGCTACTGCGAGCTCTAGTAAGGTACACATCAATAACATGTATATCACATATACCTTTGTTCACCTTGCCATCCTTCTTATCCGCCAAATACTTGGGGCAGTTCCGCTTCCAGTGACCAGTCTGCTTGCAGTAGAAGCACTCAGTTTCAGGCTTAGGTCCAGACTTGGGTTTCTTCTCCTGAGCAGCAACTTGCTTGCTGTTCTTCTTGAAGTTCCCCTTCTTCTTCCCTTTGCCCTTTTTCTTGAAACTAGTGGTCTTGTTAACCATCAACACTTGATGCTCCTTCTTGATTTCTACCTCCGCAGCTTTCAACATTGCGAAGAGCTCGGGAATAGTCTTGTTCATCCCTTGCATATTATAGTTCATCACGAAGCCCTTGTAGCTTGGTGGCAGTGATTAGAGAATTCTGTCAATGACGCAATCATCTGGAAGATTAACTCCCATCTGAATCAAGTGATTATTATACCCAGACATTTTGAGTATATGCTCACTGACAGAACTATTCTCCTCCATCTTGCAGCTATAGAACTTATTGGAGACTTCATATCTCTCAATTCGGGCATTTGCTTGAAATATCAACTTCAACTCCTGGAACATCTCATATGCTCCATGACGTTCAAAACGTCGTTGAAGTCCCGATTCTAAGCCATAAAGCATGGCACACTGAACTATCGAGTAGTCATCAGCTTTGCTCTGCCAGACGTTCATAACATCTGGCTTTGCTCCAGCAGCAGGCCTGGCACCCAGCGGTGCTTCCAGGACGTAATTCTTCTGTGCAGCAATGAGGATAATCCTCAAGTTACGGACCCAGTCCGTGTAATTGCTACCATCATCTTTCAACTTTGCTTTCTCAAGGAACGCATTAAAATTCAACGGAACAACAGCACGAGCCATCTATCTACAATCAACATAAACAAGCAAGATACTATCAGGTACTAAGTTCATGATAAGTTTAAGTTTAGTTAATCAAATTACTTAAGAACTCCCACTTAGATAGACATCCCTCTAATCCTCTAAGTGATCACGTGATCCAAATCAACTAAACCATAACCGATCATCGCGTGAGATGGAGTAGTTTTCAATGGTGAACATCGTTATGTTGATCATATCTACTATATGATTCACGCTCGACCTTTCGGTCTCCGTGTTCCGAGGCCATATCTGTATATGCTTGGCTCGTCAAGTATAACCTGAGTATTCTGCGTGCACAACTGTTTTGCACCCATTGTATTTGGACGTAGAGCTTATCACACCCGATCATCACGTGGTGTCTGGGCACGACGAACTTTGGCAACGGTGCATACTCAGGGAGAACACTTCTTGATAATTTAGTGAGAGATCATCTTATAATGCTACCGTCAATCAAAGCAAGATAAGATGCATAAAAGATAAACATCACATGCAATCAATATAAGTGATATGATATGGCCATCATCATCTTGTACTTGTGATCCTCATCTCCGAAGCACCGTCATGATCACCATCGTCACCGGCGCGACACCTTGATCTTCATCGTAGCATCGTTGTCGTCTCGCCAATCTTATGCTTCCACGACTACCACTACCGCTTAGTAATAAAGTTAAGCATTACATCGCGATTGCATTGCATACAATAAAGCGACAACCATATGGCTCCTGCCAGTTGCCGATAACTTGGTTACAAAACATGATCATCTCATACAATAAAATCAGCATCATGCCGTGACCATATCACATCACAACATGCCCTGCAAAAACAAGTTAGACGTCCTCTACTTTGTTGTTGCAAGTTTTACGTGGCTGCTATGGGCTTAAGTAAGAACTCATCTCACCTACGCATCAAAACCACAACGATAGTTCGTCAAATAGACTCTGTTTTAACCTTCTCAAGGACCGGGCGTAGCCACACTTGGTTCAACTAAAGTTGGAGAGACAGTCTTCCGCAAGCCATCTATGTGCAAAGCACGTCGAGGAACCGGTCTCGCGTAAGAGTACGCGTAAGGTTGGTCCGGATCGTCTCGTCCAACAATACCGCCGAACCAAAGTATGACATGCTGGTAGGCAGTATGACTTGTATCGCCCACAACTCACTTGTGTTCTACTCGTGCAAATAACATCAAACCATAAAACCTGGCTCTGATACCACTGTTGGGGAACGTAGTAATTTCAAAAAATTTCCTACGCACACGCAAGATCATGGTGATGCATAGCAACGAGAGGGGAGAGTGTTGTCTACGTACCAACGCAGACCGACTGCGGAAGCGATCACACAACGTAGAGGAAGTAGTCGTACGTCTTCTTCCCGATCCGACCGATCCAAGCACCGTTACTCCGGCACCTCCGAGTTCTTAGCACACGTACAGCTCGATGACGATCCCCGGGCTCCGATCCAGCAATGCTTCGGGGAGGAGTTCTGTCAGCACGATGGCGTAGTGACGATCTTGATGTACTACCGACGCAGGGCTTCGCCTAAGCACTACAACGATATGATCGAGGTGGAATTTGGTGGCAGGGGGCACCGCACACGGCTAAGGAACGATCTCAAGGATCAACTTCTGTGTCTTGGGGTGCCCCCTGCCCCCGTATATAAAGGATGAAGGGGGGGAGGCTGGCCGGCCAAAGGAGGGAGGCGCAGGAGGAGTCCTCCTCCTACCGGGAGTAGGACTCCCCCCTCCAATCCTAGTCCAACTAGGATTCCCAAGTGGGAAAGAGAGAGAGGGGGGGCCGGCCACCTTCTCCTAGTCCTAATAGGACTAGAGAGAGGGGGGAGGCGCGCAGCCCTATGTGGGCAGCCCTTTCACCTTTCCACTAAGGCCCATGTTGGCCCATTTGGCTCCCGGGGGGTTCCGGTAACCCTCCCGGTAATCTGGTAAAATCCCGATTTCACCCGGAACACTTCCGATGTCCAAACATAGGCTTCCAATATATCAATCTTTATGTCTCGACCATTTCGAGACACCTCGTCATGTCCGTGATCACATCCGGGACTCCGAACTACCTTCGGTACATCAAAATGCATAAACTCATAATAACTGTCATCGTAACGTTAAGCGTGCGGACCCTACGGTTCGAGAACAATGTAGACATGACCGAGACACGTCTCCGGTCAATAACCAATAGCGGGACCTGGATGCCCATATTGGCTCCTACATATTCTACGAAGATCTTTATCGGTCAGACCGCATAACAACATACGTTGTTCCCTTTGTCATCGGTATGTTACTTGCCCGAGATTCGATCGTCGGTATCCAATACCTAGTTCAATCTCGTTACTGGCAAGTCTCTTTACTCGTTCCGTAATACATCATCTCATAACTAACATCTTAGTTATTATGCTTGCAAGGCTTATGTGATGTGTATTACCGAGAGGGCCCAGAGATACCTCTCCGACAATCGGAGTGACAAACCCTAATCTCGAAATACGCCAACCCAACATCCACCATTGGAGACACCTGTAGTACTCCTTTATAATCACCCAGTTACGTTGTGATGTTTGGTAGTACCCAAAGTGTTCCTCTAGTAAACGGGAGTTGCATAATCTCATAGTTATAGGAACATGTATAAGTCATGAAGAAAGCAATAGCAACATACTAAACGATCGGGTGCTAAGCTAATGGAATGGGTCATGTCAATCAGATCATTCAACTAATGATGTGACCTCGTTAATCAAATAACAACTCTTTGTTCATGGTTAGGAAACATAACCATCTTTGATTAACGAGCTAGTCTAGTAGAGGCATGCTAGTGACACTCTGTTTTGTCTATGTATTCACACATGTATTATGTTTCCGGTTAATACAATTCTAAAATGAATAATAAACACTTATCATGATTTTAAGGAAATAAATAATAACTTTATTATTGCCTCTAGGGCATATTTCCTTCAGGGAGGCGCGCAGCCCACTATGGGCAGCCCCTTTCACCTTTCCACTAAAGCCCAATAAGGCCCATATGGCTCCCGGGGGGTTCCGGTAACCTCCCGGTAATCGGGAAAAATCCCGATTTTACCCGGAACACTTCCGATATCCAAATATAGGCTTCCAATATATCAATCTTTATGTCTCGACCATTTTGAGACTCCTCGTCATGTCCGTGATCACATCCGGGACTCCAAACTACCTTCGGTACATCAAAATGCATAAACTCATAATAACTGTCATCGTAACGTTAAGCGTGCAGACCCTACGGTTCGAGAACAATGTAGACATGACCGAGACACGTCTCCGGTCAATAACCAATAGCGGGACCTGGATGCCCATATTGGCTCCTACATATTCTACGAAGATCTTTATCGGTCAGACCGCATAACAACATACGTTGTTCCCTTTGTCATCGGTATGTTACTTGCCCGAGATTCGATCGTCAGTATCCAATACCTAGTTCAATCTCGTTACTGGCAAGTCTGTTTACTCGTTCTGTAATACATCATCCCGCAACTAACTCATTAGTTGCAATGCTTGCAAGGCTTGTGTAATGTGCATTACCGAGAGGGCCCAGAGATACCTCTCCGACAATCGGAGTGACAAATCCTAATCTCGAAATACGCCAACCCAACATCTACCATTGGAGACACCTGTAGTACTCCTTTATAATCACCCAGTTATGTTGTGACGTTTGGTAGCACCCAAAGTGTTCCTCCGGCAAACGGGAGTTGCATAATCTCATAGTCATAGGAACATGTATAAGTCATGAAGAAAGCAATAGCAACATACTAAACGATCTTGTGCTAAGCTAATGAAATGGGTCATGTCAATCAGATCATTCAACTAATGATGTGACCTCGTTAATCAAATAACAACACATTGTTCATGGTTAGGAAACTTAACCATCTTTGATTAACGAGCTAGTCAAGTAGAGGCATACTAGTGACACTCTGTTTGTCTATGTATTCACACATGTATTATGTTTCCGGTTAATACAATTCTAGCATGAATAATAAACATTTATCATGATACAAGGAAATAAATAATAACTTTATTATTGCCTCTAGGGCATATTTCCTTCAGTCTCCCACTTGCACTAGAGTCAATAATCTAGATTACATAGTAATGATTCTAACACCCATGGAGCCTTGGTGCTGATCATGTTTTGCTCGTGGAAGAGGCTTAGTCAACGGGTCTGCAACATTCAGATCCGTATGTATCTTGCAAATCTCTATGTCTCCCACCTGGACTAGATCCCGGATGGAATTGAAGCGTCTCTTGATGTGTTTGGTCCTTTTGTGAAATCTGGATTCCTTTGCCAAAGCAATTGCACCAATATTGTCACAAAAGATTTTCATTGGGACCAGATGCACTAGGTATGACACCTAGATCGGATATGAACTCCTTCATCCAGACTCCTTCGTTTGCTGCTTCCGAAGCAGCTATGTACTCCGCTTCACATGTAGATCCCGCCACGACGCTTTGTTTAGAACTGCACCAACTGACAGCTCCACCGTTTAAAGTAAACACGTATCCGGTTTGCGATTTAGAATCGTCCGGATCAGTGTCAAAGCTTGCATCAACGTAACCTCTTACGGGGAGCTCTTTGTCACCTCCATATACGAGAAACATATCCTTAGTCCTTTTCAGGTATTTCAGGATGTTCTTGACTGCCGTCCAGTGATCCACTCCTGGATTATTTTGGTACCTCCCTGCTAAACTTATAGCAAGGCACACATCAGGTCTGGTACACAGCATTGCATACATGATAGAGCCTATGGCTGAAGCATAGGGAACATCTTTCATTTTCTCTCTATCTTCTGCAGTGGTCGGGCATTGAGTCTGACTCAACTTCACACCTTGTAACACAGGCAAGAACCCTTTCTTTGCTTGATCCATTTTGAACTTCTTCAAAATCTTGTCAAGGTATGTGCTTTGTGAAAGTCCAATTAAGCGTCTTGATCTATCTCTATAGATCTTAATGCCCAATATGTAAGCAGCTTCACCGAGGTCTTTCATTGAAAAACTCTTATTCTAGTATCCCTTTATGCTATCCAGAAATTCTATATCATTTCCAATCAGCAATATGTCATCCACATATAATATCAGAAATGCTACAGAGCTCCCACTCACTTTCTTGTAAATACAGGCTTCTCCAAAAGTCTGTATAAAGCCAAATGCTTTGATCACACTATCAAAGCGTTTATTCCAAGTCCGAGATGCTTGCACCAGTCCATAAATGGATCGCTGGAGTTTGCACACTTTGTTAGCTCCCATTGGATCGACAAAACCTTCCGGTTGCATCATATACAACTCTTCTTCCAGAAATCCATTCAGGAATGCAGTTTTGACATCCATCTGCCATATTTCATAATCATAAAACGCGGCAATTGCTAACATGATTCGGACAGACTTAAGCATCGCTACGGGTGAGAAGGTCTCATCGTAGTCAACCCCTTGAACTTGTCGAAAACCTTTTGCAACAAGTCGAGCTTTATAGACAGTAACATTACCGTCAGCGTCAGTCTTTTTCTTGAAGATCCATTTATTCTCAATTGCTTGCCGATCATCGGGCAAGTCAACCAAAGTCCATACTTTGTTCTCATACATGGATCCCATCTCAGATTTCATGGCTTCAAGCCACTTTGCGGAATCTGGGCTCACCATCGCTTCTTCATAGTTCGTAGGTTCATCATGATCTAGTAGCATGACTTCCAGAACTTGTTACCGTACCACTCTGGCGCGGATCTTGCTCTGGTTGATCTACGAGGTTCAGTAGTATCTTGTTCTGAAGTTTCATGATCATTATCATTAACTTCCTCACTTATTGGTGTAGGTGTCGCAGAAACAGTTTTCTGTGATGTACTACTTTCTAATAAGGGAGCGGGTACAGTTACCTCGTCAAGTTCTACTTTCCTCCCACTCACTTCTTTCGAGAGAAACTCCTTCTCAAGAAAGTTTCCGAATTTAGCAACAAAAGTCTTGCCTTCGGATCTGTGATAGAAGGTGTATCCAATAGTTTCCTTTGGATATCCTATGAAGACACATTTCTCCGATTTGGGTTCGAGCTTATCAGGTTGAAGCTTTTTCACATAAGCATCGCAACCCCAAACTTTCAGAAACGACAACTTTGGTTTCTTGCCAAACCATAGTTCATAAGGCGTCGTCTCAACGGATTTTGATGGTGCCCTATTTAATGTGAATGCGGCCGTCTCTAGAGCGTATCCCCAAAATGATAGCGGTAAATCAGTAAGAGACATCATAGATCACACCATATCTAGTAAAGTACGATTACGACGTTCGGACACACCATTACGCTGTGGTGTTCCGGGTGGCGTGAGTTGCGAAACTATTCCACAATTTTTCAAATGTACACCAAACTCGTAACTCAAATATTCTCCTCCACGATCAGATCGTAGAAACTTTATTTTCTTGTTACGATGATTTTCCACTTCACTCTGAAATTCTTTGAACTTTTCAAATGTTTCAGACTTATGTTTCATTAACTAGATATACCCATATCTGCTTAAATCATCTGTGAAGGTGAGAAAATAACGATATCCGCCACGAGCCTCAATATTCATTGGACCGCATACATCTGTATGTATGGTTTCCAACAAATCTGTTGCTCTCTCCATAGTACCGGAGAATGGTGTTTTAGTCATCTTGCCCATGAGGCACGGTTCGCAAGTACCAAGTGATTCATAATCAAGTGGTTCCAAAAGTCCATCAGTATGGAGTTTCTTCATGCGCTTTACACCGATATGACCTAAACGGCAGTGCCACAAATAAGTTGCACCATCATTATCAACTCTGCATCTTTTGGCTTCTACATTATGAATATGTGTATCGAGATTTAACAAGAATAGACCACTCTTCAAGGGTGCATGACCATAAAAGATATTACTCATATAAATAGAACAACCATTTTTCTCTGATTTAAATGAATAACCGTCTCGCATTAAACAAGATCCAGATATAATGTTCATGCTCAACGCTGGCACCAAATAACAATTATTTAGGTCTAGTATTAATCCCGAAGGTAGATGTAGAGGTAGCGTGCCGACCGCGATCACATCGACTTTGGAACCGTTTCCCACGCGCATCGTCACCTCGTCCTTAGCTAATCTTCGCTTAATCCGTAGTCCCTGTTTCGAGTTGCAAATATTAGCAATAGAACCAGTATCAAATACCCAGGTGCTACTGCGAGCATTAGTAAGGTACACATCTATAACATGTATATCACATATACCTTTGTTCACCTTGCCATCCTTCTTATCCGCCAAATACTTGGGGCAGTTCCGCTTCCAGTGACCAGTCTGCTTGCAGTAGAAGCACTCAGTTTCAGGCTTAGGTCCAGACTTGGGTTTCTTCTCCTGAGCAGCAACTTGCTTGCCGTTCTTCTTGAAGTTCCCCTTCTTCTTCCCTTTGCCCTTTTTCTTGAAACTAGTGGTTTTGTTAACCATCAACACATGATGCTCCTTTTTGATTTCTACCTCCGCAGCTTTCAGCATTGCGAAGAGCTCGGGAATAGTCTTGTTCATCCCTTGCATATTATAGTTCATCACGAAGCTCTTGTAGCTTGGTGGCAGTGATTGGAGAATTCTGTCAATGACGCAATCATTTGGAAGATTAACTCCCAATTGAATCAAGTGATTATTATACCCAGACATTTTGAGTATATGCTCACTGAAAGAACTGTTCTCTTCCATCTTGCAGCTATAGAACTTATTGGAGACTTCATATCTCTCAATCCAGGCATTTGCTTGAAATATTAACTTCAACTCCTGAAACATCTCATATGCTCCATGACGTTCAAAACGTCGTTGAAGTCCCGATTCTAAGCCGTAAAGCATGGCACACTGAACTATCGAGTAGTCATCAGCTTTGCTCTGCCAGACGTTCATAACATCTGGTGTTGCTCCAGCAGCAGGCCTGGCACCCAGCGGTGCTTCCAGGACGTAATTCTTCTGTGCAGCAATGAGGATAATCCTCAAGTTACGGACACAGTCCGTGTAATTGCTACCATCATCTTTCAATTTTGCTTTCTCAAGGAACGCATGAAAATTCAACGGAACAACAGCATGAGCCATCTATCTACAATCAACATAAACAAGCAAGATACTATCAGGTACTAAGTTCATGATAAATTTAAGTTCAATTAATCATATTACTTAAGAACTCCCACTTATATAGACATCCCTCTAATCCTCTAAGTGATTATGTGATCCAAATCAACTAAACCATGTCCGATCATCACGTGAGATGGAGTAGTTTCATTGGTGAACATCATTATGTTGATCATATCTACTATATGATTCACGCTCGACCTTTCGGTCTCCGTGTTCCGAGGCCATATCTGTATATGCTTGGCTCGTCAAGTATAACCTGAGTATTCCGCGTGTGCAACTGTTTTGCACCCGTTGTATTTGAACGTAGAGCCTATCACACCCGATCATCACGTGGTGTCTCAGTACGAAGAACTTTCGCAACGGTGCATACTCAGGGAGAACACTTCTTGATAATTTAGTGAGAGATCATCTTATAATGCTACCGTCAATCAAAGCAAGATAAGACGCATAAAAGGATAAACATCACATGCAATCAATATAAGTGATATGATATGGCCATCATCATCTTGTGCTTGTGATCTCCATCTCCGAAGCACCGTCATGATCACCATCATCACCGGCGCGACACCTTGATCTTCATCGTAGCATCGTTGTCGTCTCGCCAATCTTATGCTTCCACGACTATCACTACCGCTTAGTAATAAAGTAAAGCATTACATCGTGATTGCATTGCATACAATAAAGTGACAACCATATGGCTCCTGCCAGTTGCCGATAACTTGGTTACAAAACATGATCATCTCATACAATAAAATTTAGCATCATGCCTTGACCATATCACATCACAACATGCCCTGCAGAAACAAGTTAGACGTCCTCTACTTTGTTGTTGCAAGTTTTACGTGGCTGCTACGGGCTTAAGCAAGAACTCATCTCACCTACGCATAAAAACCACAACGATAGTTCGTCAAATAGACTCCGTTTTAACCTTCTCAAGGACCGGGCGTAGCCACACTTGGTTCAACTAAAGTTGGAGAGACAGTCGCCCGCAAGCCATCTATGTGCAAAGCACGTCGAGGGAACCGGTCTCGCATAAGCGTACGCGTAAGGTTGGTCCGGGTCGTCTCGTCCAACAATACCGCCGAAACAAAGTATGACATGCTGGTAGGCAGTATGACTTGTATCTCCCACAACTCACTTGTGTTCGACTCGTGCAAATAACATCAAACCATAAAACTTGGCTCGGATGCCACTGTTGGGGAACGTAGTAATTTCAAAAAATTTCCTACGCACACACAAGATCATGGTGATGCATAGCAACGAGGGGGAGAGTCTGATCTGCGTACCCTTGTAGATCGCAACGGAAGCATTGACACAACGTAGAGGAAGTAGTCGTACGTCTTCTTCCCGATCCGACCGATCCAAGCACCGTTACTCCGGCACCTCCGAGTTCTTAGCACACGTACAGCTCGATGACAATCCCCGGGCTCCGATCCAGCAAAGCTTCGAGGAGTTCTGTCAGCACGACGGCGTGGTGACGATCTTGATGTTCTACCGACGCAGGGCTTCGCCTAAGCACTACAACGATATGATTGAGGTGGAATATGGTGGCAGGGGGCACCGCACACGGCTAAGGAACGATCTCAATGATCAACTTGTGTGTCTAGAGGTGCCCCCTGCCCCCGTATATAAAGGATGCCAGGGGGAGGGCTGGCCGGCCAAGCCTATGGAGGCGCAGGAGGAGTCCTACTCCTACCGGGAGTAGGACTCCCCCCAATCCTATTCCTAATAGGACTCCCAAGGGGAAAGAGAGAGAGAGAGGTCGCCGGTCACCTCTCCTAGTCCTAATAGGACTAGGGGAGGCGGGGGGAGGCGCACAACCCACTATGGGCAGCCCCTTTCACCTTTCCACTAAAGCCCAATAAGGCCCATATGGCTCCCGGGGGGTTCCGGTAACCTCCCGGTAATCCGGTAAAATCCCGATTTTATCCGGAACACTTCCGATATCCAAATATAGGCTTCCAATATATCAATCTTTATGTCTCGACCATTTTGAGACTCCTCATCATGTCCGTGATCACATCCAGGACTCCGAACTACCTTCGGTACATCAAAATGCATAAACTCATAATAACTGTCATCGTAATGTTAAGCGTGCGGACCCTACGGTTCGAGAACAATGTAGACATGACCGAGACACGTCTCCGGTCAATAACCAATAGCGGGACCTGGATGCCCATATTGGCTCCTACATATTCTACGAAGATCTTTATCGGTCAGACCGCATAACAACATACGTTGTTCCCTTTGTCATCGGTATGCTACTTGCCCGAGATTCGATCGTCGGTATCCAATACCTAGTTCAATCTCGTTACTGGCAAGTCTCTTTACTCGTTCTGTAATACATCATCCCGCAACTAACTCATTAGTTGCAATGCTTGCAAGGCTTGTGTAATGTGCATTACCGAGTGGGCCCAGAGATACCTCTCCGACAATCGAAGTGACAAATCCTAATCTCGAAATACGCCAACCCAACATCTACCATTGGAGACACCTGTAGTACTCCTTTATAATCACCCAGTTACGTTGTGACGTTTGGTAGCACCCAAAGTGTTCCTCCGGCAAACAGGAGTTGCATAATCTCATAGTCATAGGAACATGTATAAGTCATGAAGAAAGCAATAGCAACATACTAAACGATCTTGTGCTAAGCTAATGAAATGGGTCATGTCAATCAGATCATTCAACTAATGATGTGACCTCGTTAATCAAATAACAACACATTTTTCATGGTTAGGAAAGTTAACCATCTTTGATTAACGAGCTAGTCAAGTAGAGGCATACTAGTGACACTCTGTTTGTCTATGTATTCACACATGTATTACGTTTCCGGTTAATACAATTCTAGCATGAATAATAAACATTTATCATGATACAAGGAAATAAATAATAACTTTATTATTGCCTCTAGGACATATTTCCTTCACGGCCGCCACAGGCCCACGTAGCAGGGCAGTTCAAGTCGGAAAGTCCAGGGGCGAGCCTCATCTCCATGGTGACCAGGCGCGGCGCAACCATCGCCAAAGGTCGGCCAGCCAGCCAGAGCCTCGGGGGGAGCCGCTGAGCAGGATCTCCCATCGGGAACCCGACGTGCCACCTAACCCGCCCGCGCTTGGAGGGGGCACCATCGAGACACCATGCCCGGCCTCCGCCGAGACCGCCCTCTCTGCCGACCGGGAAGCGAACTTGAAGACCGCCCCATAACGGCCTGTTCCGACCATGCCTCGCCACCGCCAGGAATATCCCCAAATAGAGAGGGGCGAGGAAGAGTCACTAGTGCAAAACCGGGCAATAGCACCGGTTCGTAAGGCCCTTTAGTGTCGGTTCGGTAACCGGCACTAAAGTGTGGGCACTAAAGGCCCCCCCCCTTTAGTATCGGTTCAGCACGAACCGGTGCTAAAGGGCAACCACGTGGCACGAGCCAGCTCCGGGGGCAGGGAGCCCTTTAGTACCGGTTGGTGACACCAACCGGTATTAAAAGGTTGGGGGGGGGGTGGTTTGGGTTTATGATTTCTTTTTCATTTAATTTTGTGTTTTCCATTTAATTCTTTTTCGTTTGCTGGTATTTTACGATACTACACATTGTACATGTTATGCATATATATATAAATAGAATTTCTAGTAGAACCGATCATATATATATCATCAAATGTCTCACAAACCACCACATATTAATTCACACATACACACATGTATATATATATATATACAATTAGCTAGCTATATACAATTTCTCCTACATGTTGCCTTCGGAGCCAGTGGCATTAGCCTAATTGGTGCCTTCGGAGCACGATGACAATTGGAAGTGGTTCATGGGGGCTATAGCGGGTAATGGTATTCTCCGTTCGGATCTATGACCTGGTCGAGCAAAAATCCCGCTATTTCCTCTTGAAGTGCTTGTACGCGCTCCGTTGGTAGGAGCTTCTCACGCACCTCTGTGAACTGTTAAGAAGGAGATCAATATGCATGTGTATTAGTTGTGTGACTAGATATCGATAATGGTGTAAAAATTGTGAATAGTGTTCTGACAAACATACCCATTCCTGTCTTTGAGATCTGCTCCTTTCGGACGCCATCATGCGAATGTTCTCGCAAACGCAGTATGCACACAGATCAGTCCCCTGCGCCTGTTCAAGAGCCTTTACGAGAATGGCATTTGATCAGATAATAATTAATCAAGCATGATAATTAAAGAGATGGCGGCTAGCTAGTTAGCTAGTACTACTTAATTACTTACCTTGGGTCCAAACCATTTCAGCCTTCATTTCCATTCGCCTGGAGTGATGCTGATGAACCTTGCCCAAGCCTTGCCCGCCGACAAAGAAAATGAATAAAAGGGTTATTAACTAGTTCATATTAGGAAATGACGAATTAAATAGGCTGAGATATATAGTTAATAATGATTGAAATTACCTGTTGACTATCCCATACAAGATGTTGTAGTCAGTTTTGTTTTTGAGTGGTGAGTCCAGTATTTCAACTGTTCCGGCGTCAACTTTAATGATACACAAGATCCAGTGAAATATGCATGCACACACGTTTGCATGTCTTAATTAAGCGGGCATATGTAAGCAAAAACATGTAGCTAGCTAGTAGGCAAAAACAGAGAATTTGTAGTACAAGACATTGTGACTCACTGGAAGTTGTAAGGAAGTAGTATATCTTCATTGGTATTGAGGCGCTTGAAGAACTCTAGCATGCTGTCCTCTACACTTTTTTCATGATATTCAACTAATTTCCATGTGTATTCATTAACGGTATTTGGGTCAATGAACCCAATGCCATAGCGTCCACCTTTTTTCATTTCATACATTTTCATCCTGCATAATACCACAGAAAAGAATATAGTGAGGATAATTACATGTAATGATTGATCAAAAGGATCACTAGAGCTAGCTTGAGACTTAAATTACAGAAAGAAATCACTTACAGACAATAGCAACTGACGATAGATTTGTCGAGTGCGTCTTGATTGTATAACTGAAACAGTTCAGAATACTCAACGGCCACAACTTTCTCATGGTAGTAATGATCCTTCTTGACATCCACCATGAGGGACTCTCGATTGGAAATCTTGGTAATGTTCATGTACCATTGATGCAATTCATACATTCTCGTTGGGAGCTTCTTGACCTCGTCTGGCTCGACCAAAGGTTGGCCCCGGACATATTTCCGTTTTATTTCCTCCTCTGTAAGCAGATGCATGGGCTCGATCTCGAGGAGTTGTCCAACAGTGATCTTGAGGATTTCAGCCTGCCTTATATGCTCCTTGGTTATTACCACATCGCCTAGCTGGGGAACGTTAACGGTTTGCCCACAATAATATTGGGCGTGTGTACTCTTATGTGGTGTTGGCACAAGAAGCGGGGGATTGATTGCGCCGCCTGTTCTCCCAGCTGGGGAATGGTTTTACCACATTTTTTGCCAGCTGATTTGCTCGAGCTCGAGCTCGCCTCTTTATGTAGACGTGCTCGATTTAACTTCCTGGTGTGGCGCTCATAGTCTGTGTCAACAGGCTTGGTAGCTGGTGGTGTAGCCATACGAATGAAGTGGTCAATCTTTTCCTCAGGCACTTTCTCCATTGGCGCGGTGGCGGTTTCGGTGCAAAATGGGCTTCCACCTCGGCCTTCGATATGGCTGCATTTTCCTCCTCGAACTTATCATAAGGCCTCTGCGGAAGAGGCGCGAGGCTGCTTGGACCATATTGAAATTGCTTGCCTCCGCCTGTACCTCCCGTACTACCTTGACTTGTACCACTACGCACCATAGCTGCGGCGGCTCTCTTCCGTGATTGCTGAGGCGGCGGAGACGGCTGACGTGGCTGAGTTGGACGAGGAGGAGTGGCCTGAAGCTGTGCCGGACTTGGAGGAGGAGTGGCCTGAAGTTGTGCCGGATGTGGAGGAGGAGTGGACGTCTGACGCTATGTCGGACTTGGAGGAGGAGTGGCCTTACACTTTGCCGGACTTGGAGGAGGAGGAGTGGCCTCACGCATTGGTGGACTTGGAGGAGCGGGAGTCTGCTAACTCGGTGGCGGACTTCGATGAGGAGTCGGGTGACGCGGTGTTGGTGGCCTTCGAAAGACGATGCAATCCTTTCTCCATAGGATGATACGATGTATGGCCTCTCCCAATGTGTGCTCGTCGTCACCTCTAGGAATGTCAAGCTGTAGCCCTGAATACGGGTCCACCACCTCATCAACCAAGACACGAGCATAGCCCGCTGGAATCGGGTTGCAATGGAAGGTTGCCTCGGGGGGATTTGTAAAAGCAACGACATCCGCCACCTTCATGGATATGTTCTTCATTTTGAAGTGTAGCTCGCAGTTAGTGTTATCCATGATGTCATCCACGGGGTATCTATCCAGCATTGCATCGCCCGGGGCGGAACCCACGCTGCTTCTCGGCATGGATGGGGCGGTGCTATCCAATGCTGGATCATCCACGAGCTACTGCAGCTGCTGAGACCCCCTTTGCTGGCTAAGTGAGTCGATCTGCTCCTGCTGCCACTGGAATTTGACTGCCAAGTCCGTGTGCGCTGATTCTAGGCCTTGAAGGCGTTCATAGTCCAGCTTCCTCTGCTCCTCCTCCATCTTCCTCTTCTTCTCCTTCGCAATCTTCTTTCTCGCACGGGTTCTGTAGTCGGCGTTCCAGTCCGAAAACCCCTCATACCATGGAATAGCGTCCTTGCCTCGTGTTCTTCCCGGGTGTTCAGGATTTCCCAGGGCACGCGTAAGCTCGTCATTCTCTCTGTTGGGCTGGAACACCCCCGATCGAGCCTCTTCTATTGCAACAAGTAGCTTATCGTCGGCTCCGTTCAGACATGCCTTCGTCGAAACTTTGCCTGTCTTCGGGTCCAACTCCCCCCCCCCATGCGCATAGAACCAAGTCATGCACATGGGGGCTAGCTCCTAGTAATCGGAGTGACACCTGCATCCTCCATCTCTTTCTCAGACTTATCCCACTTAGGCATTGCCACCGCGTAGCCACCTGGCCCCAGCTTATGGAACTTATCCTTTTTTTGGCATTCTTCTTGTTTATTCTCGACCGTTCCTTAGCTAATTCCGAATCCTTGAATTTCACGAAATCGTCCCAATGAGCACTTTGCTTCTCTAGTGTTCCCTCGAATACTGGAGTCTTCCTTCCTCCCTTGACGTACTTGTCACATACACGATTCTTGTGGTTGTTGAATGCAACCGCCATCTTCCTAAGAGCAGCGTCCTTGACTTTCTCCACATCTGCATCTGTGAAATGATCTGGTAGGGTGAAATATTCCATGAGAGTTTCCCAAAGCAGACCTTTTTGTCTGTCGTCGACAAAAGTAACATCTGGACGTGGCTTTGCTGGCTCTCTCCATGCTTGAAGGGAGATCGGGAGTTGGTCCTTCACAAGAACTCCGCACTGACGAATGAACATGTTCGCAATCTTCTTAGGCGCTAATGGTTCGCCATTAGGTTTGATGTCGATCCGGATGGCTGAAAGAAGAAAGACCAATTCGTTAATATATCTTCAAGTCATTTAAAACATGTGATGATCACCAGATGCCTGCTTATATAAATATATATATATATACCTCGCCGGTCTTTGTTGTTTCAAGATCAACATTTTCTTCGTCATCATCATAATCATAGTTCATGACTTCATCAATTCGGTCGTCGCGATCGAATATCATATCACCCTCCCCGGTGTTGTTTAGAAATTCGGAGCCGTCATAATCTTCTTCATTCTGATTATCATCTGGCCCGCGAGGATGGCGTATAATATCGAACAGGGTCTCTTCTCCCTCTCTGTCGGTTTTGTCCGCCATAGCTTTTATTTAACTAATCCAAAAGAAATATAAAACAATTTAGTATTCAAATTACATCGTCTTGTATAATAGATATAATCTTGAATACATCGTCTCGAATAATAGATATAATCTCGAATACATCATCTCGAATAATATATAATCTCGAATACATCATCTCGAATATTATATGTTGAATACATCACTGTCTAGGTAGCTAATAAAGATCGAATACTACAGAAGAATCTAGGCCACTCGCGGTTCCTGCGGCGCGGGCGGTGGACACCCAAAGAGAAGGAACCCTCACAGGATCATAGCTCAAGTGAGATCCCTGAAGAACCTGCCAAGTATTGGAGAACCTGCCGCCCTCTAACGCAACCATGTAGCGATGGACGTGCTCGTCCTCCTCCCTAACACGGCGACATACCACCTCCGGCGGGGCCGGCTCCCTCCGCACCGAAAGTGGCCCTCGCGAACGCCACCAAAGGAGATCAGGGTCGACGATGGGACCCGGCGCCGGGTTCCTCATCAAGCGTCGCGCCCCTCCAGGCAGCACCTCCCAGTGCCAGCCCGGCGGAGCCCAGTCCCGGACATGGGTCAACCGGAGGTCGTCGCGGAAGGGTCGACGGCGAGGATGCGGGCCGGGCATCGTCGAGAACAAATACTATGCCCGCAAAAAGTAACATTTTTTTAATGATTGGATTTTGATAACTAAAATTTCTAACATTTATATATAACTAACATTTCTATAACATTTCTAACAATGCTATATAGCTAACATTTCTATAACATTTCTAATATTTCTATAACTAAAAAACAGAAAAAAATATAACATTTCTATATAACTAACATTTCTATATAACTAAAATTATAACGAACGGGTCGACGGCGAGGATGCGGGCCGGGCATCGTCGACAACAAATATATACTATATGCAAATGTAACACTAATTATGCTATCATTGCATATGTCAAAATTCTATATACTATTTCATACTAATTAAGCATCTAACACTAAAAACAGAAAAAACAACTTCTATACATCCATTAAAAAACAAAAAAAACAACATTATATAAAAAAATTCCATACTAATTAAACACTAATTATATCCATCTAACATGCATTCATACATATATACTAGTGAAAAAATAATAATATAAAAAATCTAAACTAACTAAACATACAAAATACGTATATACTAATATATACATGCATTCATACATATATACGTGTGTGTGTGTGTTCATCATGCTTGTGTGTGTGTATGGGCTCGGGGAGGGGCAGCGCCCATGGTGGCCGCCGGGGGGCGAGGGAGAGGGGTTAGAGGGGGAGAGCTCACAGCGGGGCGACGGCGATGGCGAGGCGACGGGCCGGGGCGTGACGCGGGGACGACGCGACGGGGATGGGCCCGGGGCGGCGACGGAGACGAGGGCGGCGACGGGGACGGGGGCGGCGACGGGGATGAGGGCGGCGACGGGGACGGGGTCGGCGACGGTGTCGATCGATCGGGGCGGGCGGTGCTTCAATGGGGAAACAGAGGGAGAATGAAATTTTTCGAAGTGTTGTATATATAGAAGGCACCTTTAGTACCAGTTGGAGCCACCAACCGGTACTAAAGGCCTGTTTTGGCCAGCCCAAGCGGCGGGAAGCGACCCCCTTTAGTACCGGGTGGTGGCTACAACTGGTACTAAAGACCCCCCCCCTTTAGTACCGGTTGGTGCCACGACCCGGTACTAAAGGGGGTGCGCTGGCGCAGGTGCGGTGCGGCAAGTTTAGTCCTACCTCGCTAGCCGAGGGGCATGCGCACTGGTTTATAAGCCCCCGTGCGGTAGCTCTCTCGAGCTCCTCTCCAAAGCAGGCCTACTGGGCCTACATGTTCTGTGTTGCCCTGTGGGCCTACTGGGCCTTTGCGGGCCTGCATCCTGGCCCAACAACATGTTGTGTTTCTAGTCGTATGCAGGCCGCTCTGGCCCAGTAGGTGGGCTTTTTTATTTTCTTATTTTTTTTCTTTATTTATTTTTGTTTTATTCATTTTTGAGTTGTTTTTTTCTGTATTTAGAGTTTCTTTGTGAATATTTTTGCTTTAGGTACAAAAAAATACAAACTTTCTGTTAGTGCCCGTAGTTTTCAAATTTGAATAGTTTAAATTTTGAATAGTTTTCAAATTGTGAATAACTTAACTTTAAAAATCAGTAAAGGCATGAAAGAATTTGTTTGCACATAAAATTTCTTCGCGTTTCAAATGCCAAAACACATTACTACCCTAACTATTACAGAGATTCCCTCCTGGGTGTGAAACACAGAAGAAAGTGATGATAGTGAAGCCGATCACATCCCAGATCTTTGGGTGTGAAACTTTTTCTTCGCATGTGTCCCTTTGCGTCGTAACCATGGAAAATCTTCATCATTTAACGGGATGCTCGGGTCAATATTCACTGTGAATGGAGCAATTTCATCAAACTTTTCACAATCTTCTGACATGTCTGTCTTGTCATCCACTCCCACGATGTTTCTCTTCCCAGAAAGAAGTATGTGCCGCTTTGGCTCATCATACGATGCATTCGCTTCCTTATCTTTTCTTTTTCCCGGCTTGGTAGACATGTCCTTCACATAGAGAACCTGTGCCACATCATTGGCTAGGACGAATGGTTCGTCTGCATACGCAAGATTGTTGAGATCCACTATTGTCATTCCGTACTGCGGGTCTTCCGTTACCCCGCCTCGTGTCATATTGACCCATTTGATCCGAAACAAAGGGACCTTCAAACCACGTCGATAGTCAAGTTCCCATATGTCTTGTATATAACCATAATATGTTTCCTTTCCCGTCTTGGTTTCTGCATCAAAGCGGACACCACTGTTTTGGTTGGTGCTCTTCTTATCTTGGGCGATCATGTTAAATGTATTACCATTTATCTCGTACCCTTTGAAAGTCATTATATTCGAAGATGGTAACTGGGACAGCAAGTACATGTCATCTTCAATAGAGGCGTCATGGATGGTACATGTCTGCAACCAGCTGGCGAAACTCCTGGTTTGTTCACGTGTAATCCAGTCATCAGACCGCTCCGGGTGTTTGGAGCGTAGCAAATTCTTGTGTTCATCCATATACGGAGCCACCAAGGCGGAATTCTGTAGAACTGTGTAGTGTGCTTCAGTGAGAGAATGTCCGTCCATACATATTATTTGTTCCCCTCCTAGCATGCCTTTTCCATCCAGTCTGCCCTTATGCCGCGATTCAGGAACACCAATCGGCTTAAGGTCAGGAATAAAGTCAATACCAAACTCAATGACCTCCTCATTTTCATGGCCCTTGGAGATGCTTCCTTCTGGCCTAGCACGGTTATGAACATATTTCTTTAAGACTCCAGTGAACCTCTCAAAGGGGAACATATTGTGTAGAAATACAAGACCCAAAACGTTAATCTCTTCGCATAGGTGAACTAGGACGTGTGTCATGATGTTGAAGTTGAAGAAGGATCGTGGGAACACCAACTCAAAACTGACAAGACATTGCACCAAATCATTCTCTAACCTTGGTATGATTTCTGGATTGATTACCTTCTGAGAGATTGCATTGAGAAATGCACATAGCTTCACAATGGCTAATCGAACGTTTTCCGGTAGAAGCCCCCTCAATGCAACCAAAGCAGTTGTGTCATAATCACACTAGTAGAAAAGGGGGCAATGGTCCAGGCCGGGTAACCCCATTAGTCCCAGTTCAGTCCAGAACCGGGACCAATGGGTGCATTTATCCCGGTTCGTGCGGCTAAGGCATTAATCCCGGTTCACCTGGGCCCTTTAGTCCCGGTTCGTGCCACGAACCGGGACTAAAGGGTGCGATGCCCATTAGTCCCGGTTGGTGCCACCAACCGGTACTAATGGCCTTTGAGGCATTAGTCCCGGTTCATGGTACGAACCGGTACTAAAGGTCCTATTTTCAAACTCTCTCCACACCCCCCGGGTGGATCGCCTTTTCAGTTTTAAAAAAATAAAAGAAAATGATGGAAATGTCAGAAAAATAGAAGAAAATAAGTTTCCCATGTGATATGTGGTCTAGTTGTTGGGAAAATTTGCAAATGTGAATTTTGACTTTATTTGCAAAATCTCTCTGAAATTTGTAAAAATGGGCATAACTTTTGCATACTAACTCGGATGAAAAAGTTTTTTATATGAAAAATCATCTACTCGAAAAGTTACATCCGAATTTAACATTTTCAAAATCCTCAAAAACCTAACAGAAAAAAGTTACGGGGCTTTTCAGATCTAGAGTGGAAAAAATCGAAAAAATTCAAACAGTGGGCAAACTGTGGTCAAACAATGGTCAAACTAATTATTCTAGAATATTAGTGTTACTAAATAGTTATTTCAGTTATTTCAATTTTGGTCAAATCTGGTCAATTTGTGGTCAAACAATGGTCAAACTAATTATTCAAGAAATATTAGTGTTACTAAATAATTATTGTTTTTTAAAACAATAGTTTCAAACTCAAACAGTGAAATGTGTCACTTCATGCTCAAGCAAAATTCCTGAAGGTTAATAGGATTGACATCTTACTATTGTCAGGAAAACAACAAGTGTAGACTTGGAGCGAGGGAGAATAGAACCCGGAAGTTAAGCGTGCTCAGGCTGGGGGAGTGGGAGGATGGGTGACCGTTCGGGAAGTTAGATGATTTGGAATGATGAGGGGTGATTAGAGGATAAATTGAGAAGTGATGAGGGGTGGTGATTACAGACTATAGGTTAAAATAATTCAGAAATTTGAAAATAAAAAAAAATTCAAAAAAAAATCATAAAATTTCCTTTAGTCCCGGTTGGTGTTACCAACCGGGACTAAAGGTGGAGCTCCACGTGGCCGCGCCCTTTAGTCCCGGTTCTGGATTGAACCGGGACTAAAGGGCCAGGGCATTAGTACCGACCCTTTAGTCCCGGTTCATGAACCGGGACTAAAGGCCCTCACCAACCGGGACAATAGGCCCCTTTTCTACTAGTGTCACGTGGCAGTCATGAGACTTTAGGTTTTGGAACTTTTTCTCTGCCATGTTTATTATTCCCTTTATATTCGACGAGAAGCCAGACGGTACCTTAATACTAAGCAGGCATTCAAAGAAGATTTCCTTCTCTTCTTTGGTAAGAGCGTAGCTTGCATGACCCTGATGTATGCCGTATTTTCCGTGCATACGTTGCTGGTCCTCCCGTGCCTCAGGTGTATCTTTTGTCTTCCCATACACGCCCAATAACCAAGCAGGGTCACACAAAGATTCTTCGTCACGTGCATCACGTCGATTGCGGAGCGGACCTCTAGGTCTTTCCAATAGGGCAGGTCCCAAAATATAGATTTGTTCTTCCACATGGGTGCGCGTCCGTCAGCGTCATTCAGAACAGGTTGTCCACCAGGACCCTTTCCAAAGACCACCTTCAAATCGTTGACCATATCATGTACATCAGCACCAGTACGGTGGCGAGGCTTCGTCCGGTGATCCGCCTCACCTTTGAAATGCTTGCCTTTCTTTCTTACGGGATGCCTGCTCGAAAGAAATCGATGATGTCCTAGGTACACATTCTTCTTACAATTAGCCAAATATATACTGTCGGTATCATCCAAACAGTGCATGCATGTGCGGTATCCCTTGTTTGTCTGTCCTGAAAGGTTACTGAGAGCAGGCCAATCATTGATGGTCACGAACAGCAATGTCGTTGCCGGGTTGCTTAGGGCCTTGGATGAGCACTGGCATCATAATGAACTTTCGATTCATGCACAACCAAGGAGGAAGGTTATACAAACATAGAGTCATAGGCCAGGTGCTATGGTTGCTGCTCTGCTCCCCAAAAGGATTAATGCCATCTGCGCTTAGACCAAACCATACGTTCCTTGCGTCATCTGCAAACTCCTTCCCGTACTTTCTTTCGATTTTTCTCCACTATGACCCGTTAGGTGGTACTCTCAATTTTCCATCTTTCTTACGGTCTTCTCTATGCCATCGCATCGCCTTGGCATGCTCTTTGTTTTGGAACAAACGTTTCAACCGTGGTATTATAGGAGCATACCACATCACCTTGGTAGGAATCTTCTTCATGGGGCGCTCGCCCTCGACATCACCAGGGTCATCGTGGCTAAGCTTATAGCGCAATGCACCGTATACCGGGCAAGCGTTCAAATCCTCGTACTCAACGCGGTAGAGGATGCAATCATTAGGGGATGCATGTATCTTCTGCACCTCTAACCCTAGAGGGAAGACAACCTTCTTTTCTTCATACGTACTCTCGGGCAATTCGTTGTCCTTTGGAAGCATATTCTTTATCATTACCAGCAACTTTCCAAATCCCTTGTCAGATACACCATTCTCTGCCTTCCATTGCAGCAATTCCAGTGTGGTGCCCAGCTTTTTCTTGTCACCTACGCAATTCGGGTACAACAATTTTTTGTGATCCTCTAACATGCGATGCAACTTCTTCTTCTCCAAATCACTTGCGCAGTTTCTCTTTGCATAGGCAATGGCCCGACCTAGATCATCAACAGGCTCATCTGATGCCTCTTCTTCAGCTTATTTCCGCATTGCCGGCTCAGCTTCTTCCTGCATTACCGGCTCAGCTTCTTCCGCCATTGTTGTATCATCGTATTCTGGGAACCCATGGCCAGGATAGCTGTCGTCGTCCTCTTCTTCTTCATTGTCTTCCATCATAACCCCTCTTTCTCCGTGCTTGGTCCAAACATTATAGTGGGGCATGAAACCGGACTCAAACAGGTGGACGTGAATGGTTCTTGACGTAGAGTAATTGTGACCATTCTTACAGCCAGCACATGGACAAGGCATAAAACCATCCGCCCGCTTGTTTGCCTCAGCCACAAGCAGAAAAGTATGCACGCCATTAATGAACTTGGGAGAGCATCGGCCGTCGTACATCCATTGCCGGCTCATCTTCAATACACAGCACCGAAAACACCAAATTAATACAATACATAAAGTTCATACATAAAGTTCATGCAACACTTAAATGCAACAAACAAATAACTCTCTAGCTAAAGCATTTAAATGCAACAATAAATGCGATCAAGATTGCAACTAAGGTAACAATTGATCCAACAACATAATGATACCAAGCCTCACTTTCATTGGCATATTTTCTAATCTTTCTAATCTTCAAACGCATTTTCTTCATCTTGATCTTGTGATCATCGACGACATCGGCAACATGCAACTCCAATTCCATCTTCTCCCCCTCAATTCTTTTCAATTTTTCTTTCAAATACTCGTTTTCTCTTTCAACTAAATTTAACCTCTCGACAATAGGGTCAGTTGGAATTTCCGGTTCACATACCTCCTAGATAAAAATATCTATGTCAACTTGAGGGGCATAATTTGTCATAACCACGAAATGCAACAAATAGTTTTAAAAGAGAATATACCACATCCGAATCATAACAAGGACGAGGGCCGACGGGGATGGATATCAAAACCATGGCACTATGTATAACAAACAACGTACGGGTGAGATAGTTATACGAGTAACTATATATCCAAATCACACAAACATCAATTTTTTATATAAAATTTCATGAACAAGGGGCTCACCACAAGGTGGTGCCGGCGACGGGACGGTGCGGGCGATCGACGGTGGTTACGACGGAGATTTAGAAGGCACTAAGTAAACCACACCTACATATGCAAACCAAGTGTTATTTTGACCTCAATTTGCATATAAATCAAATACTACCACATATAATTCCTCCCAAATTACTAAAACCCACAATTAATCACTATATAAACCAATGCAAGAGCTAATCTAGCAATGAGAGATGAAAGGACAAAGTTGCTAACCTTTGTGATCATTTGAATGGATGGGGGTCTGCAAATCTTGACAAATTTGGGGCAATTTTTGTGATGAACTCGAGAGGAAGAAGGAAAGAACAGAGAAGAGGGAGAGGGGAAAGGGGGAAGAACAGAGTGCTGGTGGACGAAGGGTTTATATAGGATGACCTTTAGTACCGGTTCGTGCCATGAACCGGTACTAAAGGTGTTGGAGGGGCCCCACTCTGACAACATCCTGCCACCACACTCTTTAGTATCGGTTCGTGGCACGAACCGGTGCTAAAGGTTCGCCACGAACCGGTACTAAAGAGCTCCTCCCGCCTAGCTGTTGGAACCGGCACTAATGGACACATTAGTGCCGGTTCTGTTACAAACCGGGACTAATGTGTCTCTCATTTGACCATTTTTCTACTAGTGAGTGGGAGCTCCACAGGTCCATCTTCTTCCACCTCGTCGTCAACATCACCCCAAGCGAAGTAAGCACGCG
>NC_041390.1:25115988-25129639 GCF_002162155.2 Triticum dicoccoides
ATCCAGCCAGTGACCTACCGGCGTTCTTCGAGGAGCAGCTTGGGGAATTCAAATCACCCAGCCAGTCGCCTGTGTTTTTAGCCGAAATGGAGCAGCTTTGCCGACGCCAGTCGCCCGTCGGAGTCGCCCCTCTCGGCTTCCTTGGGAATACCTCCTAACCAACCTCAGGAATAACAAAAATCCTACACTTGCCAGCATCTACGAAAAGCAACTTACGGGAACAATTCTACGTTTATCTCTTCCCCCTGATTTGCAGAGTGGGGCCCTCCTTGCCCTGGTTTCTCAATCATACCTTGCCAACTCATCCCGTAGCCTCCATCCCGTGAAAAGTTTCCCGTAGGTGTAGCAAAGTTCGGAGTAGTATTGGCTAGCTAGCTCATATATACCCTTTATTTTTTGTTGATGTGAGCTAATATATATACCCACCCTGTAACTAATAATCCGTTAGTGTTGAACTAAACAGAAGCCTCGTCATGTGTGTATACGTGTGTAGTTCCGAGTTTGTTTACGTGTGCAACTCGTCGGGCTACGTCACTAGTTGTGCTTGTAGCTTCAATCGGTCGGTTGTCTACCCGCCCACGTGCACACATTCTTCTCCTCTCTCCCACATGGATCCGATCAAAGCCACGGCCGCCCTGACAAGCAAGATCCGCGTCCAACACGAACCCGCTAGCAGCGGAGATGTGGTGAGCGGAACTATCAACGGCCTCCCTTTCCACCTCACGGAGAATATCCTTGGCTGCACCAGCCCGCTCGAGTCGGTGCATTTGGCTACTATCTGCAAGTCCTGGGCGGCGACCGTCTTCAAGCGGCTAGCGAGACCAACCCCGCACCTCTTCGCGCTCAACGAGGACCCTCACTGGTTCCAATACCTGCTGCCGCCCAAGAATAAGGTGTCACGGGAACTACAGTGGCGGACCCCAAGGCCGGCTCAGCTATGGCCCAGCCCAGGCCCAGGAAGGAGAGGAGGCCCAGCTCGCGCGTCACCGGACCGACCTGGAGCAAGTGAACCATATATATACCAGGAGTGGGTGTGAGTTAGGGTATCGTTGGATCAGAACACTGGCGGCGCCGTTGGGCGATGTATCCTTCCTCCCACCCCCGACTCTAAATCTCGATCCCCTTCTTGCTGATTCGACCTCTTAGATACTTATCTGTATTTTGAACTTGGCAATTGAGAGATAGATCGAGAGATTACCACCCAGGACCGTATCATCTGGTATTCAGAGCCTCAAATCCCCACCCAAAATTTTTCCTTCCGCCGCTGCCGATCTGGAGAAGAAGAAGATTCGCAGCCTCAAACAGATCATGGCAGATCTGGACTTCCAGAAGCAGATGGAGGAGGCTGCCAAGGAGAGGAGCAACATCACGCAAGCGCTGCTCAGGATTCAGCGCTCCCTATACAAGATTGAGCCAGCGGTGTCGCAGATGGAGCCGCTGCTGCAATCTCTCGAGCCGGTGGTCAACGATCTGTCGGCCTGGCATCCTGGGGTGGATGCGGCCGTCGGGCGTCTCCAAGAAGATCTCGGGGACATTCGCGCGCAACTCGCCAAGATCACGCTCGGCATGAACGCATCGGGAAAGGCACCGGGTCACTCATCCTCGACGAAGGCGGATGCGCCGTTGCCCGACTCCGGCACAAGTGGTGACGACCACGGGCAGAGAGGCTGTCGCTATGCAACACCAAATCGGGTCCTGCCGCTTGGGGAACCAATCCTCCAGGCGCCGGTCTCGACCAATGGTACTTTTCGGACACCCTTTCCCTCCGTTCCTATCCCAAATCCATATGAACAGGGCAACACTAGTGGGTTCTCTGGTGGTAGATCGGGCACTACTAGGGTTGAATGCCCGGAGTTTAATGGGGACAATCCCACGGGGTGGAAAATTCGTTGTGAAGCATGTTTTAGGATAGGGGCAGTGGATCCTTCGGTCTGGGTAGATACAGCCGTGGTCAATTTTACTGGAGCAGCAGCTTTGTGGTTAGAGTGGTCTCAGGCTCATGTTAAATTCACTAGTTGGGATCCTTTTGCTGCATCTGTCTTAGAAAAATTTGGTAGGTCTGAGTTCCAACAACTCCTCCGAAAATTTTCTCGGCTTAAGCAGTATGGGACAGTGTTAGAATATGCAGAGCAGTTCAATGTGGTGATGCATAGTTTACTGGCTCACCACGGGTCATGGGATCCGTTGTTTTTCACCACTCATTTTTTGGAAGGGTTGCAACATGATATTAAAATTGCTGCTATGCTTCATCGTCCGCAAGATTTGGATACTGCTGTCGCTCTTGCTGAATTACAGGATGAGGTGGTGGAGCTGACGCGACAAGAGAATGAGGCAGTGGCAGCGGCTTGATACGTCTCCAACGTATCTATAATTTTTGATTGCTCCATGCTATATTATCTACTATTTTGGGCAATATTGGGCTTTATTATCCACTTTTATATTATTTTTGGGACTAACCTATTAACCGGAGGCCCATCCCAGATTTGCTGTTTTTAGCCTATTTCAGTGTTTCGAAGAAAAGGAATATCAGACGGATTCGAAACAGATCGAAATCAACTAGAGAAGTTATTTTTGGAAGGAAAGCTACAGTATAGACTTGGACCCCACGTCAGGAGCTAAGGGAGCTGGCCACGAGGGTGGGGGGCGCGCCCACCCCCCTAGCGCACGCCCCTGCCTTGTGGGGCCCCCGAAGCTCCACCGATGTACCTCCTGCACCCATATATACCTACATATCGTAAAACTTCCAGAATGGAGATTAGATCAGGAGTTCCGCCGCCGCAAGCCTCTGTAGCCATCAAAACCCAATCGGGACCCTGTTCCGGCACCCTGCCGGAGGGGGAAACCCTCACCGGTGGCCATCTTCATCATCCCGACGCTCTCCATGACGAGGAGGGAGTAGTTTTCCCTCGGGGCTGAGGGTATGTACCAGTAGCTATGTGTTTGACCTCTCTCTCGTGTTCTTGATTTGACACGATCTTGATGTATCGCGAGCTTTGCTATTATAGTTGGATCTTATGTTTCTTCCCCCCCCCCCTCTTCTCTCTTGTAATGGATTGAGTTTTCCCCTTGAAGTAATTTTATCGGATTGAGTCTTTAAAGATTTGAGAACACTTGATGTATGTCTTGCCGTGCGTATCTGTGCTGACAATGGAATATCACGTGCCACTTGATGTATGTTTCGGTGACCAACTTGCGGGTTCCGCCCATAAACCTATGCATAGGGGTTGGCACACGTTTTCGTCGTGATTCTCCGGTAGAAACTTTTGGGCACTCTTTGAGGTTCTATGTGTTGGTTTGAATAGATGAATTGAGATTGTGTGATGCATATCGTATAATCATGCCCACAGATACTTGAGGTGACATTGGAGTATCTAGGTGACATTAGGGTTTTGGTTGATTTGTATCTTAAGGTGTTATTCTAGTACGAACTCTAGGGCTGTTTGTGACACTTATAGGAATGGCCCAGCGGATTCATTGAAAAGAATAACTTTGAGGTGGTTTCGTACCCTACCATAATCTCTTCGTTTGTTCTCCGCTATTAGTGACTTTGGAGTGAATCTTTGTTGCATGTTGAGGGATAGTTATATGATCCAACTATGTTATTATTGTTGTGAGGACTTGCACTAGTGAAAGTATGAACCCTAGGCCTTGTTTCCTATCATTGCAATACCGTTTACGCTCACTTTTACCGCTTGTTACCTTGCTGTTTTATATTTTCAGTTTACAAAAACCTATATCTACCATCCATATTGCACTTGTATCACCATCTCTTCGCCGAACTAGTGCACCTATACAATTTACCATTGTATTGGGTGTGTTGGGGACACAAGAGACTCTTTGTTATTTGGTTGCAGGGTTGCTTGAGATAGACCATCTTCATCCTACGCCTCCCATGGATTGATAAACCTTAGGTCATCCACTTGAGGGAAATTTGCTACTGTCCTACAAACCTCTGCACTTGGAGACCCAACAACGTCTACAAGAAGAAGGTTGTGTAGTAGACATCAAGCTCTTTTCTGGCGCCGTTGCCGGGGAGGTTAGTGCTTGAAGGTATATCTTTAGATCTTGCAATCGAATCTTTTTGTTTCTTGTTTTAGCACTAGTCTAGTTTATAAAAGAAAACTACCAAAAAAATGGAATTGAGTTTATCTCATACGCTTCACCTCTTTAATATCTTTCGTGAGTATGATGGAAAGGAAAATTGTGCCAAAGTGTTAGAAGAAGAATGTATTAAAATGTTTGGCACTAAATCTTTGAATGATGAGCATGATTGCAATGTTGTTAGTATGAACTCCTTGAATATCCATAGTACTAATGATGATTGCACTAGTTATGATGAAAATGTCTCCTATAAACATGTCAATTTTTGTGGAGTAAATTGGGTTTGCAAGTACACACCAACTAGGGAAGATAGATATTGCAAGAGGCATAAGTACTTAGAAACCAAATTGTTGCAAGAAGAGCTAGATGAATGTGCTGAAAGATTCAATATTTTTCGCGCCCCTTGTGAACTTTGCAATGAACATGGTCATTTAAAGCTCCAATGCTATTTGTTTCATGATCAAGTCGTGTCCAAATATTGTGATATTTTGATTACCCTTGAGCATCATAAAGAGCTTAGTCTTCTTTTGGGTTATGAAGAAATGAAACGTATAACTGAGGGTATTCCAAAATTTAATCTCGATAAATTTCATGATTTTGATCTAGAGAAGATTTATATGTATTGTGCGGTGAATTGTATTGAAATTCCTTATATTGCCAATTACATAAAGAAAAGAAAACAAATAGAAGATGAAGAGAATACTAATGAAAGGGAAGATACTTCCCAATATCCCCCAATTATTTCTTATGATGAATCAGGTAACGAGGAGGAGCCTTCTATTCAACCAACCTCATCAATAAGGAGCTCCAAAAAGAGGATTGAACCCACATATGATGTGGTGAAGAAGAAGAAAAGAAAAAGGAAGAGAGGTAAAAAGGTATCTCTCCCAAATAAGGTTTCTCCTATTATTGTTGTGCCTCATGAAAATGAATCAAAAATAATTCTAGAAGATGATGCACTTGACGATGATCTAGTTATGCCTATTGCTTGTTGTGATGATTATGATTGGGAAGATAATGATACTTCTTATTATCTTGAAAATCTTTTTGGCACTTGCTTGGACGAATATAATAATTGCTATACTATCAGTGCTATCTATACTATTAATGATGAGAGTGATTATGCTTATGATATGAAAAGGCCCAAGCTTGGGGAAGCTATGTTTGATGAGGATGACATATTTGAGAATATATTTTCTGCAATTAATGTTTGTCCCAAGCTTGGGGATGCTATATGTAATAATGATGATATTTTTAGCCTCTCAAGTTTTGATATGCAAAGTAGTTATGATGATAGCATGCCTTTTACCTATGATGATTATATTTATGAAAGTGGGTCTGGAAGAGTGTCAACTTTAGGAAGTAGTGATCCCACAATATTGAAGGATGTTGAATCTTATAATATTTATGAAAGTGGATTTGGAGAGGTCATGACTTTATTTAGTAATGATTCCACTATCTTGGAAGAGGTTTCAATCGATTATGATGAGAACAAAGTTGCTACTTATGATGATTATTGTGATAAAACTTATGCTATAAAGAGTAGTGATGATTATATTTATAAAACTTGTCATGATTATGATTATCCTTTTTTCTGAACATTACTCTTTTAATGTGGAAATAATTTATAGTATTCAAGTCTCTTATGATACTCCCACTATCCCGAATGAGAAGAATTTTGCTTATGTGGAGAGTAATAAAATTTCTATGCAAGTAGATCATGAAAAGAATGCTTTAGGTGCTGGTTATATTGTTGAGTTCATTCATGATTCTACTGAAAATTATTATGAGGGAGGAACATATGCTTGTATAAATTGCAATAATATCAAGTTTCCTCTCTATGTGCTTAAAGTTTTGAAGTTATGCTTGTTTTACCTTCCTATGCAAGTTGATTATTGTTCCCATAAGTTGTTTGCTCACAAAATCCCTATGCATAGGAAGTGGGTTAGACTTAAATGTGCTAGTCATATTCTTCATGATGCTCTCTTTATGTTTCAATTCTTATCTTTTATGCGAGCATCATTGAAATCATCATGCCTAGCTAGGGGCGTTAAACGATAGCGCTTGTTGGGAGGCAACCCAATGTTATTTTAGTTTCTTGATTTTTGGTTCTGTTTAGGAATAAATTATCCATCTAGCTTCTGTTTAGATGTGGTTTTATGTTTTAATTAGTGTTTGTGCCAAGTAGAACCTTTGGGAAGACTTGGGTGAAGTCTTTATGATCATGCTGTAAAAAAACAGAAACTTTAGCGCTCACGAGATTAGCTAGAACTTTTTACTGGAGAGTGCTATTTAGTTGATTATGTTTGCAGATGATTACTATACAAATTCCTCAGGTCCACCAATTTATTTTAGAATTTTTGGAGTTCCAGAAGTTTGCGTTAGTTACAGATTACTACAGACTGTTCTGTTTTTGACAGATTCTGTTTTCATTGTGTTGCTTGCTTATTTTGATGACTCTATGGCTACTAAAATAGTTCATAATCCATAGAGAAGTTGGAATACATTAGGTTTAACACCAATATAAATAAATAATGAGTTCATTACAGTACCTTGAAGTGGTGTTTTGTTTTCTTTCGCTAACGGAGCTCTGTTAAGTTTTGTGTTGTGAAGATTTCAAATTTGGGGTGAAGATTCGATGGACTATGGAATAAGGAGTGGCAAGAGCCTAAGATTGGGGATGTCCAAGGCACCCCAAGGTAATATTCAAGGATAGACAAGAGCCAAAGCTTGGGGATGCCCCGGAAGGCATCCCCTCTTTCTTCTTCATTCATCGGTAACTTTACTTGGAGCTATATTTTTATTCACCACATGATATGTGTTTTGCTTGGAGCGTCATTTTATTTTCTTTAGCTTTGCTTGCTGTTTGAATAAAGTACCAAGATCTGAAATTATTAAATGAGAGAGTCTTCACATGGTTGCATAATTATTCGACTACTCATTGATCTTCACTTATATCTTTCGGAGTAGTTTGTTGTTTGCTCTAGTGCTTCACTTATATCTTTTAGAGCATGGTGGTAGTTTTATTTTGAAGAAATAGTTGAACTCTCATACTTCACTTATATTATTTTGAGTGTCTTAAATAGCATGGTAATTTTCATAAATAATCATAATATGCTAAGCATACAAGATTTGTAAGAATTCTTATGAGTGTGTTGAATACTAAGAAAAGATTGAAGCTTGATAATTGTTTTGAGATATGAAGATGGTGATATTAGAGTAATGCTAGTTGAGTAGTTGTGAATTCAAAGAATACTTGTGTTAAAGTTTGTGATTCCCGTAGCATGCACGTATGGTGAATCGTTATGTGATGAAGTCGGAGCATGATTTATTTATTGATTGTCTTCCTTATGAGTGGCGGTCGGGGACGAGCGATGGTCTTTTCCTACAAATCTATCCCCCTAGGAGCATGCGCGTAATACTTTGCTTTGATAACTTCTAGATTTTTGCAATAAGTATATGTGTTCTTTATGACTAATATTGAGTCCATGGATTATATGCAATTTTCTTCCTTCCACCATTGCTAGCCTCTCTAATACCGCGCACTTTTGGCCGGTATCATACACCCACCATATACCTTCCTCAAAACAGCCATCATGCCTACCTATCATGGCATTTCCATAGAAATTCCAAGATATATTGCCATGCAACCTTCCACCGTTCCGTCTATTATGACATGCTCCATCATTGTCATATTGCTAGCATGATCATGTAGTTGACATCGTATTTGTGGAAAAGCCACCATTCATAATTTTCTTTCATACATGTCACTCTTGATTCATTGCATATCCCGGTACACCGCCGGAGGCATTAACGTAGAGTCATATTTTTTTCTAAGTATCGAGTTGTAATTCTTGAGTTGTAAGTAAATAAAAGTGTGATGATCATCATTATTAGAGCATTGTCCCAGTGAGGAAAGGATGGTGGAGACTATGATTCCCCCACAAGTCGGGATGAGACTCCGAACGAAAAAAAAGAAAAAAAAGAGGCCATAAAAAAAGAGAAAAGGCCCAAACAAAAAAAATAAAAAATAAAAAATGAGAGAAAAAGAGAGAAGGGGCGATGCTACTATCCTTTTACCACACGTGTGCTTCAAAGTAGCACCTTGATCTTTATGATAGAGAGTCTCCTATGTTGTCACTTTCATATACTAGTGGGAATTTTACATTATAGAACTTGGCTTGTATATTCCAATGATGGGCTTCCTCAAAATGCCCTAGGTCTTCGTGAGCAAGCGAGTTGGATGCACACCCACTTAGTTTCTTTTGTTGAGCTTTCATATACTTATAGTTCTAGTGCATCCGTTGCATGGTAATCCCTACTCACTCACATTGATATCTATTGATGGGCATCTCCATAGCCTGTTGATACGCCTAGTTGATGTGAGACTATCTTCTCCTTTTTGTCTTCTCCGCAACCACCATTCTATTTCACCTATAGTGCTATGTCCATGGCTCACGCTCATGTATTGCGTGAAGATCGAAAAAGTTTTGAAAATGTCAAAAGTATGAAACAATTGCTTGGCTTGTCATCGGGGTTGTGCATGATTTAAATACTTTGTGTGGTGAAGATAGAGCATAGCCAGACTATATGATTTTGTAGGGATAACTTTCCTTGGCCATGTTTTTTTGAGAAGACATAATTGCTTTGTTATTATGCTTGAAGTATTGTTACTTTTATGTCAATATGAACTTTTGTCTTGAACCTTTCAGATCTGAACATTCATATCACAAGTAAGAAGAATTACATTGAAATTATGCCAACTAGCATTCCACATCAAAAATTATCTTTTTTATCATTTACCTACTTGAGGACGAGCAGGAATTAAGCTTGGGGATGCCTGATACGTCTCCAACATATCTATAAATTTTGATTGCTCCATGCTATATTATCTACTGTTTTGGGCAATATTGGGCTTTATTATCCACTTTTATATTATTTTTGGGACTAACCTATTAACCAGAGGCCCAGCCCAGATTTGTTGTTTTTAGCCTATTTCAATGTTTCAAAGAAAAGGAATATCAGACGGAGTCGAAACGGAACAAAATCAACAGGAGACGTTATTTTTGGAAGGAAAGCTACAAGATAGACTTGGACCCCACGTCAGGAGCTAAGGGAGCTGGACACGAGGGTGGGGGTGCGCCCCGTGCCTCGTGGGGCCCCCGAAGCTCCACCGACGTACCTCCTGCACCCATATATACCTATGTATCGTAAAACATCCAGAACGGAGATTAGATCGGGAGTTCCGCCGCCGCAAGCCTCTGTAGCCACCAAAACCCAATCGAGGCCCTGTTTCGGCACCCTGCCGGAGGGGGGAACCCTCACCGGTGGCCATCTTCATCATCCCGGTGCTTTCCATGACGAGGAGGGAGTAGTTTTCCCTCGGGGCTGAGGGTATGTACTAGTAGCTATGTGTTTGACCTCTCTCTCTCGTGTTCTTGATTTGGCACGATCTTGATGTATCGCGAGCTTTGCTATTATAGTGGGATCTTATGTTTCTTCTCCCCCTCTTCTCTCTTGTAATGGATTGAGTTTTCCCCTTGAAGTAATTTTATCGGATTGAGTCTTTAAAGATTTGAGAACACTTGATGTATGTCTTGTCGTGCGTATCTGTGGTGACAATGGGATATCACGTGCCACTTGATGTATGTTTTGGTGACCAACTTGCGGGTTCCGCCCATGAACCTACGCATAGGGGTTGGCACACGTTTTCGTCGTGATTCTCCGGTAGAAACTTTTGGGCACTCTTTGAGGTTCTATGTGTTGGTTTGAATAGATGAATTGAGATTGTGTGATGCATATCGTATAATCATGCCCACGGATACTTGAGGTGGCATTGGAGTATCTAGGTGACATTAGGGTTTTGGTTGATTTGTATCTTAAGGTGTTATTCTAGTATGAACTCTAGGGCTGTTTGTGACACTTATAGGAATAGCCCAACGGGTTGATTGGAAAGAATAACTTTGAGGTGGTTTCGTACCATACCACAATCTCTTCGTTTGTTCTCCGCTATTAGTGACTTTGGAGTGACTCTTTGTTGCATGTTGAGGGATAGTTATATGATCCAACTATGTTATTATTGTTGAGAGGACTTGCACTAGTGAAAGTATGAACCCTAGGCCTTGTTTCCTATCATTGCAAAACCTATATCTACCATCCATATTGCACTTGTATCACCATCTCTTCGCCGAACTAGTGCACCTATACAATTTACCATTGTATTAGGTGTGTTGGGGACACAAGAGACTCTTTGTTATTTGGTTGCAGGGTTGCTTGAGACAGACCATCTTCATCCTACGCCTCCCACAGATTGATAAACATTAGGTCATCCACTTGAGGGAAATTTGCTACTGTCCTACAAACCTCTGCACTTGGAGGCCCAACAACGTCTACATGAAGAAGGTTGTGTAGTAGACATCACGGCTCGCTGATCGGCTACAAGTACTCGCTGGGCACTTTTCAGCGTGACCTCCTCTGCCAATGGTGCTGCCCTCGATCCCGAGTACTTCAAAAAGCGCAACTCTCTCGCCAGGGACACCTCCGACCGATGGAAGACGCAGTCCAGACTCGGCATGTATTCCCATCGCCAGCGCCTCAGTGGACGACAAGCTCTAAACACCGCGGGCTTATCGCAAGGCACACGGGCTCTGTTTCACGTGCGGTGAACGCTGGGGGCCAGGTCATGTGTGCACCGTTACGGTTCCTTTGCATGTTGTGGAGGAACTGGTGGGTTTGCTGACACCACCAACAACACTAGAGTCGCCGGGGTCTCAAGGAACTTCTGAAGATGATCTCTGCCTCTTGTCGGCGACTGCCATTGCGGGGACAGAAGCACCTAAAGCTTTTAGAATACTGGGCAAGATGAATGGCAAGACCTTGCTGATGCTGGTTGATTCGGGTTCTTCGCATAGCTTCATCAACTTAGAGATTGCCAGCGATTTGCCTGGAGTGCAGCCTATGGTCAAGAAACTAAGAGTGAAGGTGACTGATGGTGAAGTGACCACTTGTGACGCTGAGTTACCAGATTGTGAGTACCAAATTCAAGGTCATCAGTTCTGATCAACTTTGAAACTGTTTCCATTGGGTTGTTATGATGTGATTTTGGGAATGGATTGGCTGGAATCTTGAGGGCTCATGACTATCAACTGGGGCAGCAAGTACATGGTTTTCCAACATCAAGGCCAGTTTATTCAGTTGCACGGAGTTTCAGCCTCAGTTCAGGAATGTCCACCGATTTCAACTATTGAGTTGTAGCTTCTGCATGCTCAGGAATCAATGCTGCGAGTGGTGCAGTTGTGTTTAGTTAAAGATGATGCTGAGACTGCCATAATTCTAAAGGCGATGACAGCTTTATTGGAGGAATTTGCAGAACTATTTCAAGAGCCTCGAGGATAGCCACCCCAACGGTCCTTCGATCATACAATCGATTTGCTGCCTGGGGCGACACCGGTCAACATAAGACCCTATCGATACAACCCGATGCAGAAGGATGAGATCGAAGCGCAAGTGGTCGACATGTTGAAACAAGGGATCATTCAAGTCAGCCGTAGCCCCTTTGCATCCTCTGTGCTCTTGGTACAGAAAAAAGATGGGGAGTGGTGTTTCTGTATCGATTTCCACCATCTTAATGCTATCACTATCAAGAATAGGTACCCCCTACCCGTGATTGATGAGCTTTTGGATGAATTGCAAGGAGCCAAGTGGTTCACAAGTCTGGATTTGCGCTCGGGCTATCATTAGATTCGCATGAGACCTTCGGATGAAGCAAAAACAGCCTTTCAAACGCATCACGGTCATTTCGAGTTCAAGGTGATGCCATACGGTGTGACAGGGGGACCAACAACTTTCCAAGGTGGGATGAATATCATGCTGAAGCAGTACTTGCGAAAAGGGGTTCTAGTCTTTATTGACGACATTTTAATGTACAACATCACCTTGGAAGAACACATTCAGCTTTTGCGATCGGTTTTTCAGACTCTGAAAGAGAACTAAATGAAAGTGAAGTGAAGCAAGTGTGTGTTTGCCTGCAATCAACTGCGGTACTTGGGGCATGTCATCAGTGAAGATGGGGTGAGAACAGACCCAACTAACGTCGATAAGGTGCGAGATTGGCCAAGCCCGCAATCAGCCAAAGAGGTGCGCCAATTCCTTGGCTTGGCTGGGTATTACCGGAAGTTTGTGAGGCACTTTGGCATTATCAGTCGACCTCTAACAGAGTTGCTTAAGAAAGGGGTGGTCTTTCAATGGACACCACAACATGAAGAGTCCTTCCAAGCGCTGAAAGCGGCACTGACTACTGCACCGGTCCTTGCATTGCCCAACTTTTCAAAACCCTTTGTGGTCGAAACTGATGCTTCGGACCGTGGAATTGGTGCAGTTGTAATGCAGGATCACCACCCAATTGCGTTCTTAAGCAAAACCCTGGGGCCAAAACTGCGCTCTCTCTCCACTTATGAAAAAGAAAGTTTGGCAGTGCTCATGGCAGTTGAACGATGGCGACCGTATCTGTTAACCAATGAGTTTGTCATTCGAACGAACCACCGCAGCCTTGCCTGCTTGGATGAGCAGCGTCTGACTACTCCATGGCAACAAAAGGCGATGACAAAGTTACTTGGGCTGCACTAACGAATTGAGTATCGGAAAGGGGCTCTGATTCAGGCAGCGGATGCACTATCACGTCATCCAGATGCACTTGCATGCGCCATCTCAGTCTGTGTGCCGCGGTGGCTAGATGAGGTGAAGCATGGTTATGCCCAGGACTCAAAATGCACCAACATGTTATCATCTGCAGAGGCAGGAGCAACTCTGGTTGGTCCCTTAAAGTAACATCCCAAATTTTCAATTTGGAATGTTATACATAGATCATATGCATATCATATTTTCCTGCATTTTGGTTGATCCTAGAAATTCCACGCAACTCAAGGACCCTCGGAGAGAGTTGGAGATTTCGTCATTTTCATATTTGAGTCTTCTCAAATTTTGAAAAGAGGATCATTTGGTTTATTTATTTTATCTTCAATTATTTTTCCAATATCAAATTATATGAGAGGGAATAATATGACTTTCCCAAAATTTAGGAAAAATGAAGATTTAATAAATATATCAAATTTTGTTTTCCGGTGTTTGTTTGCATTTTATTTGGATAGGGAAAAATGCGCGTTTTCGAAAATTGCATTTTAGGCCCGGAGAAAAGTTCATTTTGTTCGGCTCATTTTTAGGAGTCGGGGAAAATTTACTTTAGATTTTTCGGAGTTTGTTTTGTTAGTTTTTCTTTTGTTTTTTTTCTGCGCGCGAAACCGATAAAAAAAATCCCGCGCGCCAGGCCAGCCGGGCCAAGGCCCAGGCCAGCCGCCGCCTTAGCGCCGCGCCAGGCTGCCGCCTCGCCCCAGGCCGAGTCCGGTTTGGACTCCAAGCCGCCGCCCCCCCCTTGCCCCCTCCCCAGGCAAAGTCACCCCCCTCCTAGTATATATACTCCCCCAACCCCCCCTCTCTCCACCCCAAGCCGCCCCTCTCCTCCTTAGCCCGCGCCTAAGCCGCCACCGCCCTTAGC
>NC_041390.1:25129952-25138005 GCF_002162155.2 Triticum dicoccoides
TAGCCCGCGCCGCCGCCGCCTGCCTAGCCAGCCGCCGCCGCCTGCCTAGCCCACCGCCGCCGCCCCTAGCCGCCGCCTCGCCCGGAGCCCGCCTCCCGAGGTAGCCGCGCCTCTCTTTTCTTTCTCCGGTTCGTTTTTTCTTTAGAAAACCATTCTGATTCTTTTTCGTTTTCTTCCGATTTTGTTTCGGTTCTTTTCTTCCGAAACCCTAGATTGGTTTTCCGTTTCTTTTCAGTCTTTTCTTCCGAAAACCCTAGATCGGTTTTCGTTCTTTCTTCGGACCGTTCATCTCAACGAACGTGATCACCGATTATCCCCGGTTAACGAACGTCCGTTCGTTTAACCGTTTTTCCTTTTCCTTCTCGTCGGATTTATTCCGTTTTCTTTCTGCGATCGCGATCTCAGATCCGATCTTCTTTCTAGTCTATCTTCTCGCTCGTTTATTGGAATCAGGTGATTCAAGCGCCTGGAGTTTCGTTTCGAAACCGCCATTCCGTCTAATCCACTTAAACAAGTTTTTGCTACGGTAAAATTTGACCTAATTTCAACTTGCTAGAACCGAGTTGTTTTCTTCCGCCGTTTGTTTTCCGTCGTTTTGTTCGGTTCGTTCTTTCTTTGCAACCGGAGTTCTTAAGTTGAACTTTCTGGTTCGTTCTCTTGTTCGAGTTTTACCTATGCATTAGATGAGTACTTATTGTGTGCTTGTTGTTTGTCTGCGATAGATAACCCGGATTGCGCCGCCTGTTACTTCGAAACCCTAGGACTCGCGGATCATCAGCAAGGCAAGTAACACTTTGATCATACCTTTTCCACAACCCAGTTTTATTGCATTAGATCAATCCTCACACATTGCATGATTAGGACCTAATTAAATTGTGGGATGGGAAGTAGATGAGGTAGTACATATTACCTGTATTATTATGAAACCTTTGGGAGTTACTTCTACGTTTGCTTATTATGCCATGCTATGCTAGTAGACGTGGATTGGGTGAGTGATATCCATGACAGATGTGAGTGTTGTTAATTAATGGTTTATCTAAGGTGGCTACTTGAACACACATCTGGGTGGATTGAGGCACCTGGTTTCTATCAGGACTTGCCTTTTTTATTTTGGACCGCCACCCAGGCTCAAAGGGATCATAAGATCATTCATGCTAGTAACTTCCGTGTGCAGCCACAAGCCATTATGGGCTCTGGCATAGTTGACTAAGTCGTGCAAACTCTTACAGTGGTAGACTAGCAGATGTAGGGGATTAGGTGGTACGGTCTACCTGATCGTAAGGTGCTAGTGCTTCTGAAAGACTATGTCTCAGTCATCCGTCTTCTCAAACACCATGTAGTGTGAGAAACCAAACGAAGGCGATCGAGTCTTGTGGGGAAAAGTGCGCAAACCTCTGCAGAGTGTAACAAACTAATCAGGATTAGCCGTGTCCCCGGTTATGGACATCTTGAGTATCTAGTACTTGAATATCGTGTGAATCTCATCATGTTACTTCTAATTAATATTGTTGGGTTTTAATTGTTCACTTAATTGGGATCAGAATGCTGTCAACCATTCTCGATGTTAACAACTACCATGATAGTTAAAAAAATTTATTCCTTTGCAGTCGGGAAAAACTGGCTTTACGCAAAACTGTAACCATAGAGCTTTCCACCAGCCATACATGCATATAGTATAGCTCATTACTGTTCATTACTCTCTATGTGTTACCTTGCCAGCATATTCCATGTGCTGACCCGTTTCGGGCTGCAACTTTCATGTTGCAGACTTTTCAGACGACGAGTAAGGTGCTTTTAGGTCGTGGTTCTATACTCAGTGATGCCGTTGGAGTTGATGGACCCATTTATCTTCCGAGTCTTCCGCTGTTATCGACACTAGATGGCCTTAAGCCATATTTATTGTAATAAGTTCTCTTTGAGACATCGTTGTAATAAGTGTGTGATTGCCACTCTGCTATAAATCCTTCGAAGTACTGTGTGGTGTCAGCATTACTGATCCAGGGATGACACCGGAGCACAGAGATCAGACTGTTTGAGGTCTGGTCGCTACAGAGATGGTATCAGAGCACACGCTGACTGTAGGACACGGCCACTAAGTTAAAGCCATAGATCACCATTCTCTTCTCATTTCTAACTCCTCATCTTTTGTACTCTTTTAGGATGAAGGATGCGAAGATTAAGTACGCTCAACCGGATGAAGGCACACCTTTTGGATTTCACTTGAAGGAAGTCACTAAGTACCTGAACATTGGACTACCAAGCTTCACCGGCACATTCAACGCCACTCTACCTGAAGAGGAGCGCTGGAGGATTCAAGCTCACGTTCCGGGAAGGACATTCGCGCCAATCACGAAGCCCATAGATAGTGTTTTCAATGCACCAACCTGGAGTCTGGGAAAGAGCATGGCAGCCCATATCACCATAGGACGCATTGGAGAAGTTTATCAAGAAGACCTCAAGGACACTATCTACCAGATTTGCGGACGCCGAGATGAACAATGGGAGTTAGTCTGCACCAAGAAGGATATATCCATTGCAGCTTTCATCCAGGAATTAAACCAGCACATTCGACGCCACGAGAACCAGATGTGCAATGACATGATGGAGTTGAAGAATGCGAAGACAAGGATCATCGAGCTAGAAGGAGAACTGAAGGCTACACGCAAGGACTACATGGACGAGATCGTAGCTCTAGCAAGGCACAACTGCGATCTTAAGCAGGAGATTGAAGAACTCAAGAGGAAGTTAGCATCCAAGGAGGAAGACGAGTACGTCGCATGTCCGGATAACTACATCATCATCGACGACACCGATTCAGATCCAAGCGAACCCGACTTTGAAGACGAAGCTGGAGCGGACATCATGGAGTCTTCCACCGGTTCAAATTTCTAGATGACCACCAAATAGTAGTAGCATTACCCCCATGTAAACATTATAGTTCGAGAACTTTTGCGATAGATAGATCGATTGTATGCCCTTGTTTGATTGAATGAAGTGATTTTGTGTGCATTTGCTCATGTGCATATGGGTAGTGTTTTCTCTTTAGACCCCCTCTATTCTTAAATCTCGTCTTTTCTAAACCCTCAGATGCCTCCGAGACGTGACAATGGATTTTCAGCGGAGCTCACTCAGTTGATCCAACAACAGAATCAATTGATGCAGATGTTAGTCCAGAACCAGCAGAACAACAACAACAACCCACCACCACCACCGCCACCTGTTGACCACTTAGCCCGTTTTCTTAGGTTGAATCCGCCGGTGTTTTGCAGTAGCACCGAGCCGATAGTAGCAGACGATTGGCTCCACTAGATAGGAAGGGAGTTGACCATTGCAGGATGCATAGATGGTGAGAAAGTGAAGTTTGCCGCACATCAGCTTGACGGACCCGCGGCAGCATGGTGGAAGAATTTCACAGCCACTTACCCAGTTGACACTGTCACATGGGATCAGTTTCAGCAAGCTTTCCGCACTGCCCATGTTTCAGCAGAAGCTATGGCCAGGAAGAAGCGTGAGTTTCGCAACTTACGCCAAGGAGGAAGGACAGTTGGCCAGTACGTTGATGACTTTAGTAAACTAGCACGTTATGCCCCAGATGACGTTGCTACAGATGCAACTAAGCAGGAGAAATTCCTGGAAGGACTGAATGATGAGCTAAGTATGCAGTTGATGGTAGCAAGTTTCAACAACTACCAGGAGTTGGTAGATCGTGCCATCATGATTGAAGGGAAGCAACAGCAGATTGAGAACCGCAAGAGGAAGTATGGACAGGGGAAGCATAACTCTGGAGCCCAGCAGAAGCCCCGTTTTACCCCTAAACCAGGATTTCAGTTTGAGCATACCCATGGAGGAGGTAGCTCGCACAACCATAACAGCCACAAAAATGGTAATGGGAATAATGGAGGAAGCAACGGCCAGAACCGGACCACCCCATCAACCCCAACCAAGAGAGATCTGAGTCAAGTCACTTGTTTCAAGTGCCAGAAGACCGGACATTATGCTAATGAATGTCCTGAAGGCTAGAATGGAAATGGCAATGGAAGCTCTGGGAAGAAGCCGAACCCTTTCAACAGGGGACAGGTGAACCACATTAATGTGGAGGAGGTTGAAGATCAGCCTGATGCAGTAATAGGTAAGTTTTTGGTTAAGTCATTTACTGCACTTGTTCTTTTGACACTGGTGCATCGCATTCAGACATATCAAGGGGATTTGTGGATAAATATAACCTGCCAACCCAAGCCCTTAGGTCACCCATGTTAGTAAGCTCACCAGGAGCGGAGTTTATGGCTACACGATGGTGTGATCGGTTACCATTAAGGATTGGTAACTATGTGTTTCCCTCAGACCTAATAGTATTGGAATCTCAAGGATTGGATGTGATATTAGGCATGGATTGGTTATCAAAGTATGAAGGGAACATTGAGTGTGCTAGTAAGTCAATTTTGCTTACCACACCAGAAGGGAGAAGGATCAAGTATGTATCCCGGCATGTACCAAAGAGGACACAAGTAAATTGCCTATCAGGAGTCGTGCAGGAGGAAGTACCAGTGGTAAAGGATTTTCCTGATGTATTTCCGGAAGAGTTGCCAGGCATGCCACCGGATAGAGACATTGAGTTTTTGATTGAGTTATTGCCAGGTACAGGCCCAATATCGAAAGACCATACCGGATGCCAGCAAAGGATTTGGTGGAAATTAAGAATCAGATTAAGGAGTTATTGGATAAAGGTTACATTCGCCCAAGTTCTTCACCTTGGGGATCACCAGTACTTCTAGTGGAAAAGAAGGATGGATCATTAAGGATGGTTGTTGATTATCGAGGTTTGAACGAAGTAACCATCAAGAACATACCTAAGATCGATTTGCGATCAGGGTACCATCAGTTGAAGATTCGAGAGCAGGACATACCTAAGACAGCATTCACCACACGATATGGATTGTATGAGTATACCGTTATGTCATTTGGACTGACTAACGCACCTGCCTATTTCATGAACCTGATGAACAAGGTATTTATGGAGTTTTTGGATAAGTTCGTCGTAGTGTTCATTGATGACATTCTGATTTATTCAAAGAATGAAGAGGAGCATAAGGAACATTTGCGTTTGGTTTTGGAGAAGCTAAGGGAACATCAGTTATATGCCAAGTTCAGCAAATGTGAGTTTTGGTTAAAGGAAGTTGGATTCCTCAGACACGTTATATCGGGAGAAGGTATAGCAGTATACCCCACAAAGGTTGAGACCGTAACCGAATGGGAAGCACCAACGACAGTTGGAGAGATCCGGAGTTTTCTTGGACTCGCAGGATACTACCGGAGATTCATTGAGAACTTTTCAAAGATTGCAAAGCCTATGACTGAGTTGTTGAAGAAGGATACTAAGTTCAATTGGACTGAGGATGTGAGGCTAGTTTCCAGGAGTTGAAGAAACGCTTGGTTACCTCACCAGTATTGATTTTGCCAGATCAGACCAAGGATTATGAGGTGTACTGTGACGCTTCACGTCGAGGACTTGGAGCAGTGCTTATGCAGGAAGGGAGAGTTGTTTCGTATGCTTCACGACAACTGAAGCCTCATGAGTTGAATTATGCCACACACGATTTGGAGTTAGCAGTCGTAGTGTATGCACTGAAGATGTGGAGACATTTCCTCATTGGAAATCATTGTGAGGTGTACACGGATCACAAGAGTTTGAAGTACATCTTCACGCAGAAGGAGTTGAACCTCAGACAGAGGAGATGGTTGGAGCTCATCAAGGATTATGATATGAGATTGCATTACCATCCCGGAAAAGCTAATGTAATAGCTGACGCATTGAGCCGTAAGAGCCATGTCAATACGTTAATGACGGGAGAAATACCCAAGGAGTTAGCAGAAAACCTTCGTGAGCTATGTTTGGAAATAGTTCTGAGAGGCTATGTAGCAGCATTGGAGATTCAGTCAACATTGATGGATAAAATCAGAGAGGCTCAGAAATCTGATAAGGAGATTGCCTCTATAAAGGAGAAACTGAGCAAAGGAAAAGCTAAAGGATTTTGTGAGGATGAGCACGATACCCTATGGTTTGAGGACCGCGTTTATGTGCCCAATGACCCGGAGATCAGGAAGTTGATTCTGCAAGAGGCACATGATTCACCGTATTCGATTCACCCAGGAAATACCAAGATGTATTTGGATTTGAAGGAAACATTCTGGTGGACCGGAATGAAGAAGGATATTGCGGAGTATGTAGCAGTTTGTGACGTATGTCAGAGAGTAAAGGCAGAGCATCAGAAGCCAGCCGGATTGTTACAACCATTGCCAATACCCGAATGGAAGTGGGATAAGATAGGCATGGACTTTATCACAGGACTACCCAGGACAAAAGCAGGCTATGACTCGATATGGGTAGTAGTTGATCGTTTGACGAAGGTAGAACATTTCATTCCAGTTAAGACTACTTACACCAGTGCTAAGTTGGCAAAGATATACATGACTAGGATCATTTGTTTGCATGGAGTTCCGAGGAGTATCGTATCTGATAGAGGAACCCAATTTACCTCAAAGTTTTGGAATCAGTTGCACGAGACTTTGGGAACCAGACTAGAGTTCAGCACCGCTTTTCACCCACAGACAGATGGACAGACTGAGAGAGTCAATTAGATTTTGGAAGATATGCTGAGAGCTTGTGCATTAGATTATGGATCTACTTGGGACGATAACTTGCCGTATGCGGAGTTTTCTTATAACAACAGTTACCAAACCAGTTTGAAGATGGCACCTTTCGAAGCTTTATACGGAAGGAGGTGCAGGACACCGTTGTCATGGGACGAAGTTGGAGACCGTCAATTCTTTGGACCAGATTTGATTGAGGAGTCTGAACGGAAAGTTAAGTTGATTCGCGATAGGCTCAAGGTAGCCCAGTCCAGGCAGAAGAGCTACGCCGATTCTAAACACAAGGAGACAGTTTACGAAACCGGAGATAGAGTTTATCTTCGAGTATCCCCACTTCGAGGAGTTAAGCGTTTTGGAGTTAAGGGAAAATTAGCACCGCGTTTCGTTGGACCGTATAAGATCTTGCAACATATGGGAGAAGTCGCTTATAAGTTGGAATTACCAGAGGGACTGTCAGGAGTTCATGACGTATTCCATGTTTCTCAGCTGAAGAAATGTCACGCCGAGATGGCGGAGGAACCGCTAAGAGATACAGTACCGCTTGAAGCGATTCAGTTGAAGGATGACCTAACATATGAGGAGAAGCAGGTCAAGATTCTCGATTTTGCCAGCAGAGTCACTCGCAGCAAGGTTATCAAGTTTTGGAAAGTTCAGTGGAACCACCACTCAGAGGATGAAGCCACCTGGGAGAGAGAAGAAGATTTGCTCAAGGACCACCCTCACATATTTTCTAGCCAACCCGAATCTCGAGGGCGAGATTCATCTTAAGGGGGGTAGGTTTGTAACATCCCAAATTTTCAATTTGGAATGTTATACATAGATCATATGCATATCATATTTTCCTGCATTTTGGTTGATCCTAGAAATTTCACGCAACTCAAGGACCCTCGGAGAGAGTTGGAGATTTCGTCATTTTCATATTTGAGTCTTCTCAAATTTTGAAAAGAGGATCATTTGGTTTATTTATTTTATCTTCAATTATTTTTCCAATATCAAATTATATGAGAGGGAATAATATGACTTTCCCAAAATTTAGGAAAAATGAAGATTTAATAAATAGATCAAATTTTGTTTTCCGGTGTTTGTTTGCATTTTATTTGGATAGGGAAAAATGCGCGTTTTCGAAAATTGCATTTTAGGCCCGGAGAAAAGTTCATTTTGTTCGGCTCATTTTTAGGAGTCGAGGAAAATTTACTTTAGATTTTTCGAAGTTCCTTTTGTTAGTTTTCCTTTTGTTTTTTTTCTTCGCGCGAAACCGATAAAAAAAAATCCCGCGCGCCAGGCCAGCCGCCGCCTTAGCGCCGCGCCAGGCCGCCGCCTTGCCCCAGGCCGAGTCCGGTTTGGACTCCAAGCCGCCGCCCCCCCCTTGCCCCCTCCCCAAGCAAAGTCACCCCCTTCCTAGTAT
>NC_041390.1:25138739-25162673 GCF_002162155.2 Triticum dicoccoides
ACCCCAAGCCGCCCCTCTCCTCCTTAGCCCGCGCCTAAGCCTTCGCCGCCCTTAGCCCGCGCCGCCGCCGCCTGCCTAGCCCGCCGCCGCCGCCCTTAGCCGCCGCCTCACCCGGAGCCCGCCTCCCGAGGTAGCCGCGCCTCTCTTTTCTTTCTCCGATTCGGTTTTTCTTTAGAAAACCGTTCCAATTCTTTTTCGTTTTCTTTCGATTTTGTTTCGGTTCTTTTCTTCCGAAACCCTAGATCGGTTTTCCGTTTCTTTTCGGTCTTTTCTTCCGAAAACCCTAGATCGGTTTTCGTTCTTTCTTCGGACCGTTCGTCTCAACGAACGTGATCACCGACTATCCCCGGTTAACGAACGTCCACTCGTTTAACCGTTTTTCGTTTTCTTTCTCGTCGGATTTATTCCGTTTTCTTTCCGCGATCGCGATCTCAGATCCGATCTTCTTTCTAGTCTATCTTCTCGCTCGTTTATCGGAATCAGGTGATTCAAGCGCCTGGAGTTTCGTTTCGAAACCGCCGTTCCGTCTAATCAACTTAAACAAGTTTTTGCTACGGTAAAATTTGACCTAGTTTCAACTTGCTAGAACCGAGTTATTTTCTTCCGCCGTTTGGTTTCCGTCGTTTTGTTCGGTTCATTCTTTCTTTGCAACCGGAGTTCTTAAGTTGAACTTTCTGGTTCGTTCTCTTGTTCGAGTTTTACCTGTGCATTAGATGAGTACTTATTGTGTGCTTGTTGTTTGTCTGTGATAGAATACCCGGATTGCGACGCCTGTTACTTCGAAACCCTAGGACTCGCGGATCATCAGCAAGGCAAGTAACACTTTGATCATACCTTTTCTACAACCCAGTTTTATTGCATTAGATCAATCCTCACACATTGCATGATTAGGACCTAATTAAATTGTGGGATGGGAAGTAGATGAGGTAGTACCTATTACCTGTATTATTACGAAACCTTTGGGAGTTACTTCTACGTTTGCTTATTATGCCATGCTATGCTAGTAGACGTGGATTGGGTGAGTGATATCCATGACATATGTGAGTGTTGTTAATTAATGGTTTATCTAAGGTGGCTACTTGAACACACATCTGGGTGGATTGAGGCACCTGGTTTCTATCAGGACTTGCCTGTTTTATTTTGGACCGCCACCCTGGCTCCAAGGGATCATAAGATCATTCATGCTAGTAACTTCCGTGTGCAACCACAAGCCATTATAGGCTCTGGCATAGTTGACTAAGTCGTGCGAACTCTTACAGTGGTAGACTAGCAGATGTAGGGGATTAGGTGGTACGGTCTACCCGATCATAAGGTGCTAGTGCTTCTGAAAGACTATGTCTCGGTCATCCGTCTTCTCAAACACCATGTAGTGCGAGAAACCAAACGGAGGCGATCAAGTCTTGTGGGGAAAAGTGCGCAAACCTCTGCAGAGTGTAACAAACTAATCATGATTAGCCGTGTCCCCGGTTATGGACATCTTGAGTATCTAGTACTTGAATATCGTGTGAATCTCATCATGTTACTTCTAATTAATATTGTTGGGTTTTAATTGTTCACTTAATTGGGATCGGAATGCTGTCAACCATTCTCGATGTTAACAACTACCATGATAGTTAAAAAAATTTATTCCTTTGCAGTAGGGAAAAACTGGCTTTACGCAAAACTGTAACCATAGAGCTTTCCACCAGCCATACATGCATATAGTATAGCTCATTACTGTTCATTACTCTCTATGTGTTACCTTGCCAGCATATTCCATGTGCTGATCCGTTTCGGGCTGTAACTCTCATGTTGCAGACTTTTCAGACGACGAGTAAGGTGCTTTTAGGTCGTGGTTCTATACTCAGTGATGCCGTTGGAGTTGATTGACCCATTTATCTTCCGAGTCTTCCACTGTTATCGACACTAGATGGCCTTAAGCCATATTTATTGTAATAAGTTTTCTTTGAGACATCGTTATAATAAGTGCGTGATTGCCACTCTGCTATAAATCCTTCGAAGTACTGTGTGGTGTCAGCATTACTGATCCAGGGATGACACCGGAGCACAGAGATCAGACTGTTTGAGGTCTGGTCGCTACACTTTAAAGTGCAGGACGGCCTTATTTGCTATAAAGGGCGTGTGTGGATAGGTAACAACACATCTGTCCAGTAGAGAATACTGCAGGAGCTCCATTCCGGTGCCTTGGGAGGGCATTCGGGCATCCAACCAACTTACAGCCGTGTCAAACAGCACTTCGCATGGCCGCAGCTCAAGAGGACAGTGAAGGCCTACATATCGGAGTGTTCAGTGTGTAAATAGGCAAAACCAGAGCATGTGAAATACCCGGACTTACTGCAGCTGTTTCCCGTGCCTAACCAAGCATGGGAGATAGTCACCTTGGATTTCGTTGAAGGACTGCCAACCTCGAAAGGATTCAACTCTATCCTGGTGGTGGTCGACAAGCTCACCCGCTATGCCCATTTCATACCACTTCGACATCCATTCTCAGCACTGCAAGTGGCTAAAGCCTATATGGATAATGTCTTCAAATTGCACGGACCTCCAGAGGCAATGGTTTCCGATCGTGATCGAATTTTCACCAGCAAGGTATGGCAAGAACTTTGCAAGCTCACTCACATCAAACTGAACATCTCCTCAGCTCGGCACCCGCAAACGGATGGCACAACGGAACGGGTGAACCAGTGTATGGAGTTATACCTCAGGTGCTTCGTGCACAATTGCCCCAGCAAGTGGGTCGAGTGGATTTCCTTGGTAGAATTCTGGTACAATACCTCATATCACTCTACTCTCAAGTCGACCCCGTTCAGGTATTGTATGGACACAAGCCCCGATTCTTTGGTATCACTAATGTGGCTGACTCAGCAGTGACAGACTTAGCCCAGTGGACTCGGGACAGGGCAGTCATGGTGGCTCTGTTACGGCAGCATCTCAATAGGGCACGGCAAAGTATGAAAGAGAAGGCTGATCAGCATCACTCGGACAGGACATTTGCAGTCCATGATTGGGTGTATTTGAAGCTACAGATCTATGCACAGTCCTCAGTGGCGGCAAGAGCTAATCATAAACTAGCCTTTCGTTACTCAGGACCCTTTCAGGTACTCCAGCGGGTGGGCGAGGTGGCATACAAACTGGCATTGCCGGAGCAAGCTCGGATCCATCCGGTCATTCATGTCTCTCAGCTGCGGGCGGCAGTTCCCCCTTCAACAAGGATCATGCTGGAGTTGCCAACGCTGGATGAAGATCTGCTACAATTCCAGGTGCCAACAGCCATTCTTCAACGACGCACGGTGCAGCGAGGCGCACGACAAGTCGACCAAGTACTCGTACAGTGGTCTGGCTTTCCTCCGTCGCTGGCCTCCTTGGAAGATGCAATTCCCTTGCAGGCGCGTTTTCCTCGGGCGTTGGCTTCACTAGTAGAAAAAGGATCAAACGTGAAGCACATTAGTGCCGGTTTGTATTTGAGCCGGCACTAATGTATGCATTAGTGCCGGTTCCAACGGCTAGCCGGGCCGCTTTCATTAGTACCGGTTCGTGGCGAACCTTTAGCACCGGTTCGTGCCACGAACCGGTACTAATGAGAGTGGTGGCAGGATGTTGTTAGACTGGGGCCCCTCCATCCCCTTTAGTACCGGTTCTTGGCACGAACCGGTACTAAAGGTCGTCCTACATAAACCCTTCGTCCACCCGAGCTCGCTCTGTTCTTCCCCTTTCCCCTCTCCTCTCTGTTCTTCCCCTCTTCCTCTCGAGCTCATCACACATTTTGCCCAAAATTTGTCAAGATTTGAATGCCCCCATCCATTCAAATGATCACAAAGGTTAGCAACTTTGTCCTTTCATCTCTCATTGCTAGATTAGCTCTTGCAATGCTTTATATAGTGATTAATTTGTGAGTTTAGTAATTTGGGAGGATATATATATATATGCGCTAGTATTTGATTTATATGCAATTTGAGGTCAAAAATAACACTTAGTTTGCATATGTATGTGTGGTTTACTTAGTGCCTTCTAAATCTCCATCGTAGCCACCGTCGATCGCCCGCACCGTCCCGTCGCCGGCACCACCTTGTGGTGAGCCTCTTGTTCATGAAATTTTATATAAAAATTGATGATTGTGTGATTTGGATATATAGTTACTCGTATAATTATCTTACCCGTACGTTGTTTCTTATACATATATAGTGCCATGGTTTTGATATTCGTCCCCGTCGGCCCTAGTCCTTGTTATGATTCGGATGTGGTATGTATATTCTCTTTTAAAACTAGTTGCATTTCGTGTTTATGACAAATTATGCCCATCAAGTTGACATAGAAATTTTTTCTAGGAGGTATGTGAACCGAAAATTGGAGGAACTAAAGTTCTCTTATGACGAAACGATAGCATGCATAGAAGTTTGTCATGTAAAATGTCTAATTTATTTATATATAAAAAGTAATTGACGGGTTAACCACAAAAAAGAGAATTAGATTAAAATTCCCACAATAATTAGAAAAATCTAACCATCTATTTGGTGGATTAACGATTAATAGCCATTCGATTTAAGTGATTAAAATTACCCACCATTGCCATTACTTACATGGAAATTGGCCTTGGTTTAACAAAAAAAAGTAATTGACGGGTTAACCACAAAAAAGAGAATTAGATTAGAATTCCCACAATAATTAGAAAATTCTAATCATCTATTTGGTGGATTAACGATTAATAGCCATTCGATATAAGTGATTAAAATTACCCACCATTGCCATTACTTACATGGAAATTGGCCTTGGTTTAACAAAAATAAAAAAACTGCACCTATTCCCGTCTAATATCTCAATCTCTATTGCTGTCCTCCCCTCTTGCCCCGCATACAAGGAATTAGGTAAAAAAGATAACCATAACAAGAAATTACCCACCACTGCCATCCTCTTTTCTGTTAAATTGTGAACCAAATTCTAGTGCCGTATTGGACTAGATGTAGTACATACGGTGTGGGCCTTTTGCGTTGGTACCGACGCGTACGAGTACAACTCGTTTACTTGTCCTTCAAGGACTCTCATATATTGCCCTCTTATATACCCCATGTAGTCGCACCTCAGACGGCCTGTCGTCTCGTGCTTGTAATACTCCTGCTCATAGTACTTGCGCCTTCGTGCGTCCGTGGTTTTCTCCCGCAAGGGTTTCCACGTAAAAATCTGTGTTTCTCGTGTCTCGTTTATTTCTCGTTATTATTTAACAAGTGGTATCAGAGCTGAGATTACAGATACGAGATTTGAGATCAGGAGAGTTAGGGTTACATCGTGCGTGCCGCCGCACGTCTGAGGCGATCCGTCAATCTGAGGGCGGATCGATTTCGGCTGCAGCCGAGACCGACATGAGAGCAAGATCGATTACTGCATCGTTGTGTGAGCCATCAAATTGCAAGACGCCAAGGGGTCGTATTCCACCGCAGAGCTGCTGTACGAGGGTGCAGCCGTTCACGTTTTTTCCGCTGCTCCACGTCCGCGACTCCAAGGTTTCAAGTGCCAAGGAATATCAACCGCAGTTGCTGCTCCTGTTACTCCACGTGAAGATTAAAGCAATTTCAGCTACTACTACTAATTGAGTACTGTTCACGTGAAGGCCTAGTTGACTACTAGTTCAGCTTTTCTTTAACCCCTCAATTGCTACGGCCACTCCAAAAAAGGCTACCAGGTGCTATTTTCTTTAGTTCTCTGCTCCGCAAATTTATTCTGTCAAGAATTATTCTACTCCGACTTGTACTACTTTGTGCACAGATTTGTTCGACTCATGGCATCCATGAAGTACGATTTTCCGCTACTAAATCGTGACACAAGGTTTACCCTATGGCAAGTTAAGATGCGGGCGTTGTTGGCACAGGCCGACTATGATGTAGCACTGGATAGTTTTGGGAAGAACCAAATTGAGGACTGGACTGCTGAGGAGAAAATAATTGATTGTAAGGCTTTGTCACAAATTCAACTCCATTTGCATAATAATATTTTGCAGGAAGTTTTGAGCGAGAAAACTGCCGCCGCTCTATGGTTAAAGCTGGAAGGGATTTGCATGACTAAAGATCTCACCAGCAAGATGCAACTGAAGCAAAAATTATTCCTACACAGGTTACCCGAGGGAGGTAATGTTTTGAATCATATTTCTAAATTTAAAGAGATCATATCCGATCTAGCTGCAATGGAGGTTAAGTATGAAGAGGAAGATACTGCTTTAATGTTACTTTGTTCACTGCCAAGTTCTTATACCAATTTTAGAGAGACCATATTATACAGTCGTGATACTCTCACACTTAATGAAGTTTATGAAGCTTTAAACTCTAAGGAGAAGATGAAATTAATGGTGCCTCATGATGGTTCAAGTTCATCCCAAGCAGAGGGATTATCTGTTCGTGGCAGGACAAAGGAAAAGAACTCCAATAATGGAAACAGAGGCAAAAGTAAGAACGGCTACAGGGGCCGGTCGCAATCCAGAGACAAGAAGTATTGCAGGTATTGCAAGAGAGACGGGCATGACATCTCAGAGTGTTTCAAGTTGCAGAACAAGGAAAAGAGGAAAGGTAACAAACAAGGTGAAAATTCTGCTAACGTTATCGTGATGATAGTTTCGATGATGCTCTTGTCGTTATTGCTGGATTTGCTGAGACCAATGATGAGTGGGTACTTGATACTGCATGTACTTTTCATATGTGCCCCCATAGAGATTGGTTTAATACTTTTGATTCCACTACTTCTGCTGGTTCTGTTTTGGGTTTTGATAATTCACCATGCAAGATTGAAGGCATAGGTTCTATTCGAATCAAGATGTTTGATGGCATAATCAGAACTTTGACAGATGTTCGGTATATTCCGAAGATGAAGAGAAATCTTATTTCTATGAGTGCCCTTGATGCAAAGGGATACAAGTATTCAGGTGGAGATAGTGTTTTGAAAGTCACCAAAGGTTCCCTTGTTGTGATGAAAGGTGACTTAAGTTCGACCAATGGTCTTTATTACCTTCGAGGTTCTACAGTTTCAGGTAACGCTACTCCAGTTATTTCAAAGAATTCTGATTGTGATGCTGCTAACCTTTGGCATATGCGTCTTGGACATATGAGTGAACTTGGTTTGGCAGAGTTAAATAAGAGAGGTCTTCTTGATGGATATGAACCTGGTAAATTAAAATTTTGTGAGCATTGTATCTTTGGCAAGCACAAGAGGGTGAAGTTCAACACTTCGACTCATACAACCGAAGGTATTCTTGATTATGTGCATTCTGATTTATGGGGACCATCTCGCAAGAAGTCACTAGGTGGTGCTAGTTACATGCTGACTATTATTGATGATTATTCGAGAAAAGTTTGGCCTTATTTCTTGAAGCATAAATATGAAGCATTCTCAGCATTTAAGGAGTGGAAGATTATGATTGAAAGGCAGACTGAAAAGAAGGTAAAAATACTTCGCACTGATAATGGTATGGAATTCTGTTCTAAGCAATTTAAGAATTATTGCAAGTCTGAAGGCATTGTCAGATATTACACTGTTCCTTATACTCCTCAACAAAACGGTGTTGCTGAGCGTATGAACAGGACCATTATTTTCAGAGCCCATTGCATGTTGTCCAATGCAAGTTTGCATAGGCGTTTTTGGGCTGAGGCCACTTCCACTGCTTGTTATCTCGTTAACCGTTCACCATCTATTGCTCTTAATAAGAAAACTCCAATTGAGGTATGGTCTGGTTCACCTGCTGATTATTCACAGTTGAGAGTTTTTGGTTGCACTGCTTATGCTCATGTTGATAATGGAAAGTTGGAGCCTAGGGCTGTTAAGTGCATCTTTCTTGGTTATAAGTCTGGTGTTAAAGGTTTTAAATTATGGAATCCTGAAACCCAGAAGGTTGTTATTAGCAGAAATGTTATCTTTAATGAATCTGCTATGTTACATGATGTTTCATCTACTAATGTTCCCGTTGAGAGTGAACAGAAGCCTATTGTTCAGGAGCCTACTGTTCAGGTGGAGCATGTTATTGATTCAGGTGATACATCTGGTAATGAAATTGTTGATGCACATGATGAACCCGTCGTTAATGATGATAATGTCACTCCCACTCCAAATCAGGCTATTGTTCCACCCAGTTGGAATCTCGCACGTGACAGAGTCAGGCGGGGTACTAACAAACCTGGCAGGTTAATTGAAGAGTGCAATATTGTTGCGGAAGAAATTGAAGGTAATACTGAGCCTTCTTCATATTCCGAGGCTATTATTTCTAGTGATAGTAATAAGTGGATGACCGCTATGCATGATGAGATGGAATCACTTGAAAAGAATGGCACTTGGGATTTAGTAAAATTACCTAGAGAGAAGAAACCTATTCGTTGCAAGTGGGTTTTCAAGAGGAAAGAAGGTGTTTCTCCTCATGATGAGACAAGATATAAAGCAAGGTTAGTTGCTAAAGGTTACAGTTAGATTCCAGGTACTGACTATAACGAAGTCTTTTCTCCTGTTGTGAAGCATAGCTCTATTCGCACTTTACTCAGTATTGTTGCCATGCATGATCTTGAGCTTGAACAATTGGATATTAAAACTGCATTCTTACATGGAGAATTAGAAGAGGATATTTATATGGAACAACCTGAAGGTTTTGTTATTCCTGAAAAAGAAAAGCTTGTCTGTAAGTTAAAGAAATCTCTTTATGGATTGAAGCAATCCCCTAGACAGTGGTACAAGATATTTGACACCTTTATGCTCTCTCAAGGTTTCAAAAGGTCTAATTATGATAGTTGTGTTTATTTGAAAACTGTCAATGGTTCAACTATTTATTTGCTCCTTTATGTTGATGATATGCTTATTGCTGCAAAGAGTATGTTAGATATTGATGAACTAAAGAAGCAATTGAGTAATGAATTTGAGATGAAGGATTTGGGTGCAGCAAAGAAAATACTTGGCATGGAAATATTCAGAGATAGACCGTCTGGAAAAGTGTATCTAAGTCAGAAGGGATATATTGATAAAGTTCTTCGTCGTTTTAATATGCATAATGCCAAGCCAGTAAGTACTCCGTTAGCTGCACACTTCAAATTATCATCAGCTTTATGTCCTAAGTCAGATGCCAACATTGAGTACATGTCTAGAGTTCCCTATTCGAGTGCAGTTGGTTCACTTATGTATGCCATGGTTTGTTCTCGTCCAGATTTATCATATGCATTGAGTGTTGTCAGTAGATACATGGCTAATCCTGGAAAGGAACATTGGAAAGCAGTTCAGTGGATTTTCAGATACCTGCGAGGTACTTCTAATGCTTATTTACAGTTTGGGAAAACTAGAGATGGACTTGTTGGTTTTGTTGATTCTGATTTTGCTGGTGATTTGGATAAGAGAAGATCACTCACAGGTTATGTTTTCACCATTGGTGGTTGTGCTGTGAGTTGGAGAGCAACTTTGCAGTCTATTGTGGCTTGTTCCACTACTGATGCCGAGTATATGGCTATTTCTGAGGCATGCAAAGAAGCTATCTGGTTGAGAGGTTTGTACACTGAGCTTTGTGGTGACTCATCTTGCCCTACCGTATTTAGTGACAGTCAAAGTGCTATATATCTTACAAAGAATCCAATGTATCATGAGAGAACAAAGCACATTGATGTCAGATATCACTATATTCGAGATGTTGTTGCTGAAGGTGATTTGAAGATATGCAAGATAAGTACTCATGATAATCCTGCCGATATGATGGAAAAGCGAGTTTCTGACCAATAAGTTTGAGCTTTGCTCAGGCTTAGTTGGTATTTCTCACTAGTCCTATGGACTTTGACGCACAAGGTGTTGAAGCTGATTTGGATGGAGTTATTCACTTTCTTCGACTACTGGAGGGAATTTGGCTCAAGGTGAAGATTGTTAAATTATGATTCAAATTCTAGTACCGTATTGGACTAGACGTAGTACATACGGTGTGTGCCTTTTGCGTTGGTACCGACGCGTACGAGTACAACTCGTTTACTTGTCCTCCAAGGACTCTCATGTATTGCCCTCTTATATACCCCATGTAGTCGCACCTCGGACGGCCTGTCGTCTCGTGCTTGTAATACTCCTCCTCATAGTGATTGCGCCTTCGTGCGTCCGTGATTTTCTCCCGCAAGTGTTTCCATGTAAAAATCCGTGTCTCTCGTGTTTCGTTTATTTCTCGTTATTATCTAACATTTTCATTGCATTACAAAAATATATATCCTTGAATTCTCCCGTATAGGTAAAAAAATTGTTTCATGGGCTTGGAAAACATAAACGTGGAGGTTGCCCTGCGACCTTCTACTGCCGCCGCCGCCGCCGTTGCGATGTGAAGATGTCACGCAGCTCCTGCTCCATAGACTATCCATAGACTACAGAAGGTCGCCTGGCAAGGTAGCAGGGACTATAGAAGGAAGAAAGCATGATGCAGAGGAAGGGGGGAAGAGCAACATGATGCGATGGGCTGCAGGATCCATGACGGGCTGGAACTTTGCAGATGATCTGACAAAGAGATTTGGGAATAGTTCTTCCTTCGTTGCCTAAGTTAGAGGTATGGCTCATGATTGATCACGGGTAGTGAATAGGATCCACTGTGACCTTGCAGCCTCCCTGTTCCCAAGGTAATTGCTTATTGGATACATTCATGTTTAGTTTTTCCTCAATTGCCTAAGGACTGCCTATCCGTGTACGTGCAGTCTCATCAAGATAAAGTTGCAAGTGTTCCATGAGGTAATTGTTCACATTATTTTTGTCTCAGCAAGAATACACGGATTGGTTATTCTCAGTCTTTCAATCATTGTATGTAGTAAAAACTTCTCAATCATTATTCAATTTCTATTAGCTAGCACAGGGAACGATCATGTCATTTGGCTAAGGCTACAATTGTCCTTGCAGAAAGCTCAGGTTTTAAGCAAGTAGAGCACTCTCCAAGGCGGGTAAAAATCTTGCTTCCTTTCTCATGTATCTATCAAACCAGCGTGAGTCGACTGTGTAGACAGTTCACTGAATGCAAAATCAGGTATAAACCCACCTCTACGTAGTTTATTTTAGTGTGTATCAAAGATGCAGACTGCCGCCTACTAAAAAAAAGGGCAGACCGCCGCCTAAAATATTTGGAAACATATGCAGCCGTAGAGGTTGAGGAGGACAATTGCAGCATGCACCCCGCATGGCTGGAGTACGTGGACACCGATCCAGTATGGCTGCATGTGTAGACGCTCCAGTGGCTTGGATACACATGTTTTCTCTCTCTTTTTACCGGTCAATTAATGATTTCATGGATTCAGAAAAAAAATCTTTGAAAAACAGGCCAACATGAGATGTGTAGTGTACATGCACGTGTATGTAAGGGAATTTTAGTGACGTGAGGACACAAGCACCTGAACGCTGTACATACTGCTTGATAGTTTGTGTCATACTCTCAGGTCGTATGTTGCACACGACCCAACCAGCCTCACCGAGGATAAAAACGCTCCTGGCCATACATTCCACCCAACACTTCAAAATATACTGACCTACCTACTGTGTCGTCATGCAAATAATAAATAAATTTATGGTTCTTAAGTTGAATACTGAACTAGAGGCCTTGATATTCATGTTAGTTCGATAACAACAATAGAGCAGGCGTGTCGCCCATAAAATGCCCCCGCGCAACCTCTTACTCTTGCATGTAGCCCCTCTGCGACATCTATTGTATAAAGGTGCAGGCACCCTCACCCCCGCGAAACCACCTTTTCGATATGAGGTCATGTGGGACAATGGGAGACTCATGAAACCTGGCGGGACAGAATTACGCAGAGTTGGGGACAGGAGCAGCAGTTAGTAACGATGGAAGGACTCAGGGAGAAGTTGCGGGCGATTTCTAGTAATCTTGGTAGATGGAACAGGGAGACCTTTGGGTCAGTGCGAAAAGAAATAAAAACACTCACGTCAGAGCTTGAGCGCCTTCAGGATGAACCAGCCAGGGTTGGTCCGATCCACGCAGAACTTAAGATCAATGGGAAATTAGTTGAGTTGTACCACTGGGAGGAATTAATGTGGAGGCAGCACTCGAGAATTGAGTGGCTCTCAGCGGGTGACAAGAATACGAGATTTTTCCATATGAGAGCTTAACATGAGGAGGAAAAAGAACATGATTAAGGCACTGGCCAACTCTCTGGGAGCCATTATTGATGATCCAGCCGAGTTGAAAGCTTTGGTGGCAGATTTTTATAAGAGCTTATACACTTTAGAAGGGGTTATTGATATTGACCGAGTTCTCCGGCATGTTCCTGCCAAGGTAACTCAACAGATGAATGAGGCGCTTCTAGCGCAATATACAAAGGAAGAAGTGAAGGCTGCACTTTTCAGATGTTCCCCACAAAGTCTCCAGGTCCAGACAGGTTTCCTACACACTTTTATCAGCGACATTAGGACTTATGTGGGGACGAGATCACCCAGGCTATCTTGAGGATTGTACAAGGAGAGGAGAGTGCAGAATGTGTGAACGGAACGGTCCCCATTCTAATCCCCAAGGTGACGAATCCGACTCTCCGAACTCAATTTCGTCCCATTAGCTTGTGTAATATCATATACAAAATTGCATTTAAGGTGGTTGCAAACAGGTTGAAAGTCATTCTGCCCAACATCATATCAGAGGAGCAGTCAGCGTTCGTCCCTGGTAGATTAATAACAGATAACATCATATGCGCCTATGAGTGCCTACATTTTATGAAGCGAGGCAAGGCAAAGTCAAACAACTATTGTGCTTTCAAGCTGGACATGGCGAAGGCGTACGATGGACTCGAATGGCCCTACCTACAGGCTGTCATGATCAAGCATGGCTTCAACCAGCAATGGGTAAATATTTTTATGAGTATGATCAGTTCTTTTTCTTTCTCGATATAGTTCAATGTGAGAAGCTTGAGAAGTTTAAGCCATCATGGGGTATTCGACAGGGAGATCCAATCTCCCCCTATCTCTTCTTGATTGTATCATAGGGCCTCTCGTGCCTCTTAAAAACTAGTTCTCAATCATCAGCACTCGGCGGGATCAAGGTGGCACCCACAGCTCCGGTTGTAAACCACCTCATGTTTGCGGATGATAGCATATTGCTTTTTAAGTCAAGTGTGGAGGGGGGCAGTGGCAGTATCAAACCTATTGGATACATATTGCAATGCTTCAGACAACGTGTAAATCATGATAAGTCATCAATATTCTCTGGCAAGGGTTGTCCACAGGTGTTGAGAGACAACATAAAAAACATGCTTAGTGTCTAGAATGAATCATTGAACGAGCGGTATCTAGGGATGCCAACAGATGTGGGCCAATCAAAGATATGCACCTTCGGATATCTCAGAGACAGGGTATGGGAAAAAGTGAAAGGATGGATGGAGAAGCTTTTATCGGCAGCGGGCAAGGAAGTTCTCATTAAAGCAGTGTCCCAGGCTTTGCCGGTTTTTTCTATGGCTTGTTTCAGGTTGCCAAGGGGTCTGTCCGAGAATATCATGTCCATCATCCGGCAATTCTGGTGGAGGAGCAAGGAGGGGAGGATAAAACATCTAGGAGGACTGGGTTTTCATGATATAGGGATCTTCAACCTTGCATTTCTTGCTAGACAGGCCTATAGAGTATTGAATGATCCTAGTTCTCTGAGTGCAAGAATTTTGAAAGCGGCACACTTCCCGGGGACAACACTGATGGAAGCCGAGCTTGGAGGGAGACCATCTCAAATTTGGCGGGCGGTGCTAGACGGGAAAGACATGCTAAGACAAGGCATTATACGAAGAATTGGCAATGGGAGTACAATGCAGATCTGGCAGCATAATTGACTATCGAGGAAGGGTATGATGAGGCCCATCACGTCTCTAGTTCCTAACCCGCCCAGGTTTGTGTCGCAACTTACCACAATGGCCACATCCACCTGGGGTGAGCCACTCATTCGATCAGTCTTCCTGCCCATAGATGCACAGGCAGTTTTGAGCATCCCATTATGCACAAGAAACATCAACGACTTTTGGGTCTGGAGTGGTGAGAAAAGGGGCTTTTTCTCTGTCAAATTAGCGTACATGATGATCATGAACACCAAGCTCACGAGAGAGAACTGGATTGATGAAGTAGAAGGAACATCTGGGTCGGAGCATGAAGGTAATGCTTGGTCTACCCTCTGGAAGGTGAAACTCCCATCCAACATTAAGTTGTTCCTGTGGAGGCTTGCGAGGAGCTCCATACCCACTGCGGATGTGCTTGAACACAGACATATGTCTGATTCAACAGCGTGCATGATCTGCGGAGCTCTGGATTCTTTGCGACACATGATGATTGACTGCATGATGGCCCGCTGCATATGGGCGCTAGGGGATGAGAACCTAGTTCAAGAGATGGGTCGGTATGCCAACGATAATCCGGGGGATTGGTTGTTTGCTATGAATGAAGCTCTGACACCTGACATGTCCACGCATATGGCAGTCACACTATGGGCAGTTTGGGGTGCAAAGAGGAAAGCTGTAATGAAGATATCCACTAGAGCCCCTTGCTACCCATCTATTCATAAAATCATAAATAGCAGATGTACAGTTAATGAGCAAGACACCGGCGGCGGGGGGTAGTAATAGAGCACCACGACATACACATTGGATTGCCCCCGGCTAATACGGCGAAGGTTAATGTGGACGCTGTTGTCGCTGGGAGATTGGGGTGGAAGCAATCGCAGCCATAGCCAGAGATACGGGAGGATCGTACTTGGGCGCTTCTACGATTGGCTTCAAGTCCATCATGGACCCCACCACACTGGAGGCACTGGCGATCAGAGAATCATTGGCATTGGCGGACGATCTACAACTTCAATCCATTCAGGTGGCCTCTGACTGCAAAGTCGTGATCAACGGCATTAAGTAAAAGAGTGGGCAGCCTACGTGTGCCATCGTTCATGAAATCATAGAACACTATTGTAGTTTTACATCATGTAATTTTGTTCATGAGTTTAGGAGCTCGAATGTCGAAGCTCACAATTTAGCCAAGCATGCTTTAAGATTAGGGACTGGCCGCCGTGTCTGGTTAGGCCACCCCAGAAACCTTTCTTTCCTCCCTGTAAATTTGGTGACGAATTAATAAAAGCTTCAGGAATTGTCTAAAAAAAATTAAATAACGCACGTGCTGGTTGGACCCACCAATGAAAAGCTCGCCCCGAAGCGGCTCCGAGCACATGCCAGCTTCGAGCGGCTATGGTAAACGTCAGAGTGTGTCTTTGCTATATCTAACGTCCCATCTCGTTCTTACCACTTGACTTGACTATCGGTCAATGGACACAATTGATAGTAACTATTTACTTATAGTTAAACTTGTTCACCGCCAAGGCGGTTAATTAAGGGCATGTACAATGGTGCTATCTTAGGAGCGCTGTCGGTGTCAAAACTGACGGATCTCGGGTAGGGGGTCCTGAACTGTGCGTCTAGGTGGATGGTAACAGGAGACAAGGGACACGATGCTTTTACCCAGGTTCGGGCCCTCTCGATGGAGGTAAAATCCTACTCCTGCTTGATTGATCTTGATGATATGAGTATTACAAGAGTTGATCTACCATGAGATCGAAGAGGCTAAACCCTAGAAGCTAGCCTGTGGTATGATCGTTATTGGCCCTACGGACTAAACCCTCCAGTTTATATAGACACCGGAGGGGGCTAGGGTTACACAGAGTCGGTTACAAGGAAGGAGATCTGCATATCCGTATTGCCAAGCTTGCCTTCCACGCCAAGGAGAGTGCCATCCGGACACGGGACGAAGTTTTCAATCTTGTATCTTCATAGTCCAACAGTCCGGCCAAAGGTTATTAGTTCGACTGTACAGATACCCCTAATTCAGGACTCCCTCATTAGCCCCCGAACCAGGCTTCAGCGATGATGAGTCCTGCGCGCAGATTGTCTTCGGCATTGCAAGGCGGGTTCTTCTTCAAACCCTGAGTATCTGTTCAATAGTGTCCGGCTTCTCGTAAATGTTGCGCTTCTTGGCTTCTGCGTCCAATAATGGCCATCTTCCACTTGTCAAGCGAATGTGAGGAGACAGGGCGTTTTTATATTTACCTCCCTAGCTATGTGAATGAACTGTCTATTAATGAGACGAGGATTCTCAGATCCAAACCGTACCATCCTCCCTCAGCGAGCATTCATCGGAGCGCGCCCGCAAAAAATCCATTCCAGCATGGCCGGCCAGCGCAGCTCCTCCTCTCACCCCCGCAGCCCCAAGCCCAGAGATTGGGAGAGGTGTTCCGTCCCGCACAGCCAATTAGTGAAGCTGCAGACCCAGGGATTTCTCCCCCCAGCGTAAAAGGTCCCGGTTCAAGCCGGGCTCGCCACCTATAATGGCGGGGAGCAAGCGGAGAACTTTCCCAACCCCTCTAAGGGAGAGCGGGTATGCCTTGTCCCTTATTTGTTAAGGGGACTCGGAATTCCAATCCATCCATTTCTCCGAGGGCTCCTGGAGTTCTACAGCCTCCAATTGCACAACCTCACCCCTGCCTCCATACTGCACATCGCCGGTTACGTAGCCCTTTGCGAGCTGTTCTTGGGCTGCGAAGCTCATTTTGCACTGTGGAAGAAGTTGTTCTGCCTTGTGCCCCGTACATAGAGGGGATCAATATATCAAGTGGGTGGAGCCGAAGTATAGCACATCGCCGGGACCGGATACCTATCCGGTACCCCAAAGAAGACGTCCGAAGACTGGCCTTCAGAGTGGTTTTATATGGAGGACATCCCTCTTCCGGATCCTATTCAAATCGGCCTTCCTGAGTTCGATAATGCTCCCTTGAAGAAGCGCCTGAGCTGGTGGCCACGGAGCCCTCAGGAGGAAGATGATAGAGACGTTCTTTACCTGATGGGCCGGATAAAGGTATTGGCTCAATCAGGACTGACCATAACCGAGGTTATGTCAATATGCATTATGCGCGGGGTGCAACCACTTCAATATCGAGGCCACCCTATGTGGGATTTCAACGGGGAAGACGATGCCACCCGCTGCGGCCGCAAGGGGCCGGACTCGACTGCTGCCCTAGCAAAAATCCTATCCGGTCTGTACAAGGGAGAGGAGGAGGAGTTCCTCCGCATCAAGCCACGGGATGGGTTCTCCATGTACAACCCTCCGAGCTGGGTAAGCCGCAGTTTTTATGCCCATACATTCCGTATTTCTGTAATTAAGTATTTTATCTTGCGATTCCATCGCAGGAGCTGCGTAAGGCCGTGAAGGAGATCAACAGCCCACCCCCACAACCAGAGGATCCTGAACGGTCCCTCGACCCCGGCCTCCAAGAGGATCCGGACATATTTGTGGAGCTGATTGACCAGATATTTTACCAATTAAGCCGCGATGAGGCCATGGTGTCTATCACAGCCGACTATCCGGGGCTACTCCCAGCCTCGCAGGTGAATGAGACCGAAGTCCCAACCTTTTGAAAAGGATTTCCTTTTATGCACTTCACCTACCGTATACAAACGGTGTTTTATAGGGAAGGCCCTCGGGGCGCCACGCCGAGCCCGCGGCAACTGCCAACAAGGGGCTCCAAGGCCGGATAGACTAAAAAGGAAGGCGGTCCGGACGGAGACACCGACGCAGAGGTATGATGCAACACCTCCCTCCGTGGTTGTCGTCTTTAAGAACATAATAACACCCGTGTTTCCTAGAAGGAAGAACGCCCGCCGGACTACATCCGGAGAGGTCGCCGATCACGCCTCTACCAGTCGGGCTCCAGGGCCGGACACCAAAGCGGAGGCTAACACGAGGCGCGCGCCGGATGCTCCTCCTACAGAGGATGCGGATAAAATATCCGCTACAAATTCCGAAGTGGAGAGCGCCATGAACCACAGGCGTCGTCGAGCCGTACTCCATGACGCTTGTTTCTCCCAAGAGGCGTTTGATGCCTTCAACTCAGGAGATGCGTATATCCGTGCAGCTCAAAATGGTCTAGCCAGAGCCACGGATCCGTATGTAAAGGATATACGGGTAAGAAAATTTGATGATTATACATAGTAGTAGCCCCTGAGACTTAAAACAGTTAGAATAACTTATTTAAGGATCATTTATTGTGCAGGTTCTTATAGAGAAGAATACCCAACTTTCTCATGTGCTTGAAGAGTGCAAGGCCCAGCTAGGGGCCGCAGTTGCCGCAGTGAAGGAGTCCGAGAAGGCCTCCTCTGGTAACACTTGTTTTAAAGAATGATAGGTATCATATAAAGTGCGGCATGCCTGCAAATCTGACAATAAATATTGCAGATGACGCCGAAGTGAATCCGGATGAGCAACATGTCATATGCTGGCTAAAGGCTGGCGAGCGCGTGCTTACAAAAGTTAGGGAGGAGAAAAACAATCTCCAGGATGCCAATACCCAGCTGAGCGTGGAACAAAAGGATGTTCGCGCCCAGCTATCGGACTCCGTGAAGGAGAATAAGCGGCTTCGACGCGACATTTTCAGTAAGTGCTGGAGCGAACTTTTAAAAAGAGTTCGGCGAAGAAGCCAGCTAACAGAGTTATGTCTGTAGGTATGCTGACGGGTCATCCCGCGGATGAGATGCCCGGGTCCGCGGGTGATCTTCTACCAGAGCTCTCACACCTGCACGAACAAGTTCGGCAGGTGATGCAAGGTATTGCACAGGCCTTGTGGCCATCCATTTCCCTGCCCGAAGGCCTTGGAGAGCTCGCGGAAAAGCTCAAGGGAGCGCGGTGGCGCTTCCGATTATGGAAGATATCGGCCTGCCGTCAAGGTGCCAGGGAAGCCTGGGCCATTGTGAAGACGTGGTATACCAAGGCTGACCCAAACCACATGGCCGAGGTCGGACCTGTGGGGCCTGACGGGAAAGAGATCCCCGTTAGCTTAGTGTATGGGCAAGTAGAGTTAGCCGCAAAGTATTCCCAACAGGATTGTAGGCTAGACAGCCTGTTGGATGGTATAGAAGAGGAATTCAGTCAGTCTAAGTGACTATGTAATTAAAGTGACATGTATAATGCCTTCTAGCCGGATTGTAAATCATTTGTCATGGCGGACCTTTTCGCTTCAACCTCGGGACCCGATAGTCTGGAGTGTATCCGAATACCCGCTCAGTTATATAAGAACAGGGGCATTCGTGGAAACCAGGCGTAGGGGTCATTAGTGCTTGAAAAGACAAGTACCCAACTATTTATGTTATATTACATGGATAGTAAGAAACATCTTCCAGGGAGAATAGTTCCGTTAAGGGTTCCTTTCCCTGGGTACGCATGCCCTAAAGTGCATGTCTGGTCTGCGAAAAGAGACGCGGGAAAAAACATCTGGGGGTATATATGGAAAATAAATAAAAATCATCTTTTGTTCACCGACCGAATATTCCCTTAAGAACACTAGCTTTCGGCTTCACCCAGTCCGAGGTACACATCCGGCTGACCCGGCAGTAACAATCGCAGAGGTGCTCCCCTTATGTCCTAGCCGAATTAACGGGAACGTAGGGCATAAATACAAGAGCCAGGCAACCCAGCTTGGCCAAAACTTAAGTCATATCGATGCATATTATGGCAAAGAAAAGGTACATGCGGAAGAATAACACATGTGAGGGGCACGAGGCCCAGATAAATAATTAAGCTTCTATGTAAGAAGCCCCCAGGTATAATGAGCGCGGATAGCACGTCAATAGTGTGCAAGCAAGGCACAAGTTGGCCCTTGAAGGCCTTGAGAAAGGAAAAAAGGGAAAAAGAAAGAAAAGACAGATAATGTATATGCAAAAAATGGACAGAGGAAGGAGACGAATATAGAGTCCGGCACTAGGTGTAGAATCTTCGGAGCCTGGCTGCGTTCCATGGATTTGGCTCGAGTCGATTGTCCGATGCATCCCGCAGACGGTACGCTCCACCGGTCAGAACTTGGTCGATAATGAAGGGACCTTCCCATTTGGTCTTGAGCTTGTTCATTTTCTTCTCCGGCAGGCGTAGAACTAGTTCGCCAACGTTATAAGTTTTGGCCCGTACTTCTATGCTTTGATACCTTCGAGCCTGCTGCTGATAGAATGCGGAACGGGCTTTTGCCACGTCGCGCTCCTCCTCTAGGGCGTCCAAACTGTCCTGCCGATCGAGCTCGGCCTCTCTTTCTTCGTATATGCGCACTCGAGGTGAGTCATGAATTATGTCGTAGGGCAGAACCGCCTCTGCGCCATACACCATAAAGAAGGGTGTGTATCCGGTAGTGCGATTCGGCGTGGTCCGCAGCCCCCAGAGTATGGAGTCGAGCTCCTCTACCTAGTGGGTGTTAGATTCCTTTAAGGACCGCACTAATCTGGGTTTGATGCTGCTCATGATAAGACCATTTGCTCGCTCAACTTGGCCGTTAGTTTGCGGGTGATAGACAGAAGCATAATCAAGCTTGATGCCCATGTTGCTGCACCAGAGTTTTACCTCGTCGGCCGTGAAGTTCGTGCCGTTGTCAGTGATGATGCTGTTGGGGACGCCATAACGGTGTACAACCCCGGATATGGAGTCTATCACTGGTCCGGATTCGACCGTTTTAACAGGTTGGGCTTCTATCCATTTGGTGAATTTATCCACCATGACCAGTAAGTATTTTTTCTTGTGGGTTCCCCCTTTAAGGGGTACAACCATGTCAATCCCCCAGACCGTGAAGGGCCAGGTAATGGGGATTATTTGGAGGGCGGTAGGTGGCATATGGCTTTGGTTTGCAAAAAGCTGGCAACCGACGCAGTGTTGGACCAAGTCCTGTGCATCTTCCTGGGCCGTCGGCCACTAAAAACCAGTACGGAAGGCCTTGCTTACAAGGGCCCGGGATGCGGCGTGGTGGCCGCCTAATCCGGCATGAATTTCTGCCAAAAGCTTCCGCCCTTCCTCTTCGGAGATGCACCTTTGAAGGACTCCGGTAGTGCTTTTCTTATACAGCTCTCCCTCGTGGACCCTGTAGGCTTTAGACCGCCACACTATGCAGCGTGCCTTATTTTGGTCCTCGGGAAGTTCCTGCCTAGTTAGGTAGGCCAGGAATGGTTCTGTCCATGAGGCGATGATGGCCATTATTACATGGGCTGAAGGTGTGTTATTTCGGTGGCAGAGCCTCCGATTATATCAGAGTGTTCGGTATCGGGCATTGTGGCCGTGTCCGGACTATTGTTACCGGTGTCCCCTTCCCATACCATGGATGGCTTAAATGGCCTTTCCAAAAAGATGTTGGGGGGGGGGGGATGTATCGCGTTTTGCGCCGATGAGTGCAAGGATATCTGCCGCCTGATTGTTTTCCCGAGCCACATGGTGAAATTCAAGTCCCTCGAACCGAGCTGACATCTTTAGGACGGCGTTGTGATAGGCCGCCATTTTTGGATCCTTAGCATCGAAGTCTCCATTTATTTGGGATATTGCGAGGTTCGAGTCCCCACGCACCTCCGGGCATCGAATGCCCATGGAAACTGCCATCCGAAGACCATGCAGCAGGGCCTCGTATTCGGCTACATTGTTGGAGTCTGTATATAGTATCTGAAGTACGTATTGAACTGTATCTCCTGTTGGGGACGTCAGGACGACGCCAGCCCCCAGACCAGCCAGCATTTTGGAGCCGTCGAAATGCATGATCCAATTGGAGTATGCGCCGTACTCTTTACACTACAACAAAAACACCATGTATGGTCGCTTTTTCTGAGACACTATTTGTATTCGTCTCTATGCCCATGAACACTTGCGGGCTAAAGACGCTTCTTAAGACGCTTACCTACTGCCACAAACTTTTCTTATAATTAGTCATTTAGAAAATAAGTATGTAATTTTAATTAACTTATAGACGAATTGTGAGACGCTTTAGTAGGTGACTCTATTCTTATGTTAGGCTTGTGAGAATTTTGAATAATCATATTTTAAAAATCAGATAGCTACTAAAATTAGTTCTGCTATAAATTAAACTTGACCCAAGTAACTGCATCAAAGAATGAATCGAGAGGCATTTTTGTATTTGATTGTAACCTTAATAATATCCTCTATAATATTATCTTTGTAATATTCTCCTGTCAAAACAGAAAACCTTAATTATCCCCAAAATGTATGCAATTCCCAAAATGTTCTCGCTTGGATTCTCACTTATCGTGGCGACCTGGAAACGTTCGGCAGCGAGGCGGATTCTGTCGGCGCTCTGTTGAGCTGGCAACCCAACTGGTGGCGTTGCAGGCCTCTTGTTGCCACCTTGGGCCGGCTAGAAGGAGCCCACTTCGAGCCATACTGCACACGTGCCACTCCTCGCCCGGGAGGGCATCAATGGCATCAGGGTTAGGTCCTCGTTCACATGGGGTCGCAGCTCCTTGCTGACAGCAGGATTGGTAGCGCCGAGGATGGGATTCGACGGGGAACGGGCTGGGAAGGACGGATTTGTAGGTGGAGGAGAAGATCTGGCCGGCGACGAGGGCAGCCAGGCATGGCGGCGGGAACGGGGCGGTGAGGTTTCGTGAGGAAAACGTGAGGACAGGGGAGATGTGAGCGAGCCAAACCGTGCTGTCCTTGGCCGAGTAAGGAGAAGCTCCAGGAGATTGAATAATCATTTTTTTGGTGGTGGCATTACAACTATGCGGTTTCAGTACTACTAGGTGTGAGGAGGAGCAGGAGGTTAGCCTTGATGGCCAGGTGGTACCTCAGAAGGACACCTTTCGGTATTTGGGGTCAATGCTGCAGGAGGATGGGGTATTGATGAAGATGTGAACCATCGAATCAAAGTGGGATGGATGAAGTGGCGCCAAGCTTCTGGCATTCTCTGTGACAAGAGAGTGCCACAAAAGCTAAAAGGCAAGTTCTACATGACGGCGGTTCGACCCGCAATGTTGTATGGCGCTGAGTGTTGGCCGACTAAAAGGCGACATGTTCAACCGTTAGGTGTGGCGGAGATGCATATGTTGAGATGGATGTGTGGCCACACGAGGAAGGATCGAGTCCGGAATAATGATATACGAGATAGAGTTGGGGTAGCACCAATTGAAGAGAAGCTTGTCCAACATCGTCTGAGATGGTTTGGGCATATTCAGCACAGGCCTCCAAAAGCTCCAGTGCATAGTGGACGGCTAAAACGTGCGGAGAATGTCAAGAGAGGGCGGGGTAGACTGAATTTGACATGGGAGGAGTCCGTTAAGAGAGACCTGAAGGATTGGAGTATCAACAAAGAGCTAGCATTGGACAGGGGTGCATGGAAGCTTGCTATCCATGTGCGAGAGCCATGAGTTGGTTGTGAGATCTTATGAGTTTCACCTCTAACCTACCCCAACTTGTTTGGGACTAAAGACTTTGTTGTTGTTGTTGTTGGCATTACAACTGTGAATAAGTGCAACTCTAGATTCCTTGTTAACGAGAAGTTGGGTTTTCCTCGCTTCACAAAAATACACTATAGTCCAAGTTGGCTTCAAGAATTTTAGCTTCCTGAAGCTTTAGGAGATAATTGTATATATAATCCTCGTAGTCGCGGGCGACGTCTAACTTGATTTTGGATTTTGCGTATTGTTTCTAGCTTCCTGAAGCTTTAGGAGATAATTGCATATATAGTCCTCGTAGTCGCGGGCGACGTCTAACTTGATCTTAGATTTTGCGTATTGTTTCAATATGGTTCCGGTACACAAAATCAGTGGGAGCGATAAATAAGATAAAGAAAAAGAAAAAGAAAATGGGTGACACAAAGTTTCGAACCCGCAACGCCCAGCTAAAATTTGCGTGAGCAAGCCACCACAATAAGTGCCAAATTCGTGTAGAATCAGCGCTGTCCTGGCTATAGCAGCCCAGGTTTGTTTTCTTGAGACTACTAATAAGATGCACGTGTTTTCGAACCATACTTTCTTTTCTTTTTTCTTTTTTCTATTTTTTTCTTTGTTTATTTTCATTTGTAAAATAGTGTTTAAAGTATTCAACATTTGGTAGCGCTTTCAAAACTAGTTCAGATTTTTTTAATGAATCACATTTTCCAAAAATAGTTTGAGGTTTCAGAATTTGGTCACAATATTAAAAAGGGACATT